>NC_063451.1:47449694-48049694 GCF_020379485.1 Brassica napus | reverse complement strand
CAACCACACCTGCGAGTTTAAATATCAGTTATGATATCGAAACATAATGTAAACCCAAATACAATATGATAATATACCTGGGAGTTCTAGGTTTGTGTTCGCAATCACTTGGAGATTGTCGAACAGTATAATCTTGACTGGAGATTGATCTCAGGAGTACCCGTGATGACTTCATCAATAATGGTTAGTGAGATGAAACGAATGAGGAATGAATGATCAGTTATCTTGTACATGCTTGAGCACCTAACAACCTCAAAACAATCAACTTTCACAATAGAATCTGCTTTCAAAGATGGCATGTAATGATTAGTCCATCCGACGGGAGTAAACCTATGAATCACGGAATCTGCAAATAATATTATTCAATAAAGAATAAGAAAATCAATTAAAACAATTATGTTAAATAAGTGTGATAGATCGAAGATTAACTTACATTTTCATCAAGGAAGAGAACCGTGATTCCCACAAACTCCCTGTCTTTCTTGAAGTTCAGGGAATCCTATAAGCGGAGGAAGCAATAGGCTATGCTCTGACTACTACGACCAAGACGGAGAGACTCGAAGGTTGAGTGACGGATGCCGGGACTCCAGTTTAAGGAACTGGAGAGGCATAGAGAAACATTTTCTAGAAGATGGTTAAAGCTAAGAGAAATCAATGAGTTTTGTGGAGATGCAGATTGGGTTCATCAAAGATTAGAATCATATATATAGGGTTTACAGAGGGACTACAAATCAGGATCATTTATGATCAAGCGATTTAAGATGGGGAAATGAAGAGTTCACCGGTGAAAAAATAGATTACGAACAGACACACAGCGCAATTCTGTAACTCAGACTTGTTTGAGACAATGATGAAAAGAACTCAAACTCATGTTACACGACAACAATTTACAATACGGGAAAACTATAATTGTTGCAAACTTGAGCTTTTTTCATATAACGTGATGAATCTCATTTAAAAATGAAACTCATAATACACTTGTAGGCCCGACCCTCAGAGGAAGCCGAAGAAGCAAGGGCTTTCGACCTTCATAAATATATATTAGGTTCGACCATCAATGTACAAAGTATCATTTAGCTTAGTGGTATAAATGATGGTGTTTATATCTCAATAACTCGGGTTCGAACCATGGTGTTGATATTTTTTCACACTTTTTAAAAGTGGAACCCATGAAACACTAACGTGGTGCGCTGAGAAGTGAGCAAAAACTCAACTAGACCCTCAGAGGAAGCCGAAGAAGCAAGGGCTTTCGACCTTCATAAATATATATTAGGTTCGACCATCAATGTACAAAGTATCATTTAGCTTAGTGGTATAAATGATGGTGTTTATATCTCAATAACTCGGGTTCGAACCATGGTGTTGATATTTTTTCACACTTTTTAAAAGTAGAACCCATGAAACACTGACGTGGTGCGATGAGAAGTGAGCAAAAATTCAACTATTATAATATAGATTGTACGTAGAACTCAAATATTTGCTACCTCATAAGGTAAACAACAGTTTGTGCACCCCTAATTTTCCAAGTTCGATCCTTTTCCTATGCATATTTATTTTTCATTATCAAAGGTGCACCCATTCATTAAATTGTCTAGTACAGCTATTATATATCCAAATGTTTGGATGACAGAAAATCACTTAACTGCAATCGTACGCAAAAACAAATTTAATCATGCAAAAACATCACTTACTAAAATTTATATACGTATAATGCAATGATAAAATATATTATAAACTAGGGGTGTCCGCACTTCGCGCGGAATATTATTTTTATTATTGCTAAGAACATGATTTTTTTGGATAATATAATTATGTTGTCGTTTTTATTTGTTAAGATCATTATTTGGTGTTTTTAGTGTGTTACGTAGTAATAGATGATATGTTAATATATTTTGTGTTTGTTTTTCGAATAATGTGTTGTTGTATGTATAGTACTTGTTAGTAGTGAAATGAGCATCTAATGTAAAAGAATATTGAATTTCAATAACTTTGTTGATTCTAAAATTAACGAGTTCATCGTCAAAATTGTATTATATTTTTTTCATATTTTTGAAAATTATAACTTTTAAGATTTTTTTTTCCCTCTCCCTATATTTTGACCTTGAGCCATCCTCGTCTATGTATTTCGTTACCTTTCTGGTGTGCGGTGCTTCTCACCATCACTGGAAAAAGACTTACATCTTTCTCTTGTTCTTCTTTGTCTTCTTCACCTGTGAGATTATATGGTGTGTGTTGTAGATCGGGTTTATGAGTTTTTAGTTTTTCGGTTGATTCTCACGGCATTGTAGGTTGTTCCAGTCAATATTGACTGCTCCTCTTCTTCCTTAGATTTCAGCTGATGTTAGGAACTGCATCTTCTTGGTTGGGTCAGAGTTTAGTCGTTTTTGATGTTGTATTCCTCAACATTGGCTTACCGTCAATAGTATCTGCTCGTCTTTGTTTTCAAAATCTAATTTTTGGTGTTCTAACTTCTATGCTCTCTTTCATAGCTCGAGGACGGCTTCATAGTTTGCTGATTTCGTTTCGTCTCCCTTTCATTCTCTATTCTCGCATCTCTTTGCAGCTTTCATCGCATGTTTGGTGGCTCTCCCTTTCACCATGTTTGCCACTCAAGGTTTGGATAATGTCTTCGTTCGTGCATGTTATATGGGCTTGGAGTTATTTCTGGTCTCAAGTTTATTCTCGGTGGTTGTCTTCCATTCTCCCTCCCTCAAGTTGTTTATTTTCTTTCCATGTTTTTTTTGTATAGGTGTGCGGAGTTAGTCTCTTGGAGCTTTGGTCCATTCTATCCAGAGCTTTGTGGTTTTTCACTTGCATGGCCGTGTTGTATATTCTTGTTTAGTTTGTGAGGCGTTTCTTATCTTTTAGCTACTGATTGTGATTCCGGTGCTTTAGGCATATATGTCCTGCTTCTTGGTGGCTTTGGCCTTTCGATTATTATTCTCCTTCTGACCCGCTTCCTTGGTTATTTGCGTTGGTGCTCTAGTTTATTATTCTTAGTTTGATTATCTTATGATATTAATAGTGAAATAAATATATAATTTGTAAATAAAATAATAAAAATTAGTAAAAATAATAAAATGGTGAAAATTTATGCAATTTTTAATTGTAAATAAATTAAATATTTAAAATATATTTTTATTATTTTATTTATTTCTTGAATTTTAGGGACTAATAAGTGTGAGAATGATTAGATAGTACATAATTAGAAATTGATGAAACAAATTGCAATAATCTAAAAGAAAAAGGATTTAAAATACAAAAAAAAATATGAAGACACATGTCAACAAACCTCCATTACACATGTCATAAGAAGGGAAAAAACCAACTTTATATATATTGATTTGAGAGTAAGAAAATCACCAAACTTTGGGTTAGACTTTATAAAATAGAAGCTGGCAAATAGAGTTTTAAAAACAACGCAATGTAACATTTTTGCATTTTTATTTGGCAAAAAAAAGATTGCATTTTGACTTTTTTAAGATTTCATAAGCAAATACGTAACAGTAGGTCGGTCATCGGTCTGACAAAAATGACTACAACGAGTAATATTCAGCACCTTGAATTACAGCAACCAAACATGGCTTCTTCATGGGTTCCACTTAAATCCACGTGGCATTACCACAGCCTTGTATTAATTAGACGGAGACGCTTCAACCAATCACCTTTCGATTCTGCTATTGCGGTAAGTGGTCCCCATGTTTTCGCTAACACACGGTCCAGTGAATTGCCATGTCATCATCTTATGGTCCCACTCTTACAAATTAATACGAAGCTCAGCCGTTGGATATAGCATCCATTGGTTCCTACATTTCTGGATAATTAACAACACTCAGCCATAATCACCCCTAACGCCTATAAAAGCCAAGCTTTGCTTCTCACTTATATCAACTCAAGTTATCACAAATAAAAAGCTTTCTCTCTTTTAACTACTCAGACAAGATGGCAACTGTGATCAACACCAAGTTAAGTAACGGAGGGAAGAAGAGAGCGTACGTGACGTTCCTCGCCGGGAACGGTGACTACGTGAAAGGAGTGGTTGGTCTCGCCAAAGGACTAAGGAAAGCTAAGAGCAAGTATCCATTAGTTGTTGCTGTATTACCGGACGTGCCGGTGGATCATCGGAGACAACTATTAGATCAAGGATGTCTCGTGAAGGAGATCCAGCCGGTTTGTCCTCCGGAGAACCAAACTCAGTTCGCTATGGCTTACTACGTCCTCAACTACTCCAAGCTCCGTATTTGGAAGGTATATATATATACAAACAAGTTCATGATAGTTTGTTTTTAAAATAATTATATATATATATATATATATATATATTAATTCAACCTTAAGAAACGGGGATTTCATGATAGTTTCTAGGGTTTGTAGACTAAATTTGTTTTCCTAAGTTCTACTTTGCATTTTTATATTTTATGAATATGTGGATACAGTTTGTAGAGTATAGCACGATGATATATTTAGACGGAGACATACAAGTATTTGAGAACATAGATCACTTGTTCGATCTTCCTGACGGCAACTTCTACGCTGTTAAAGACTGTTTCTGTGAGAAGACATGGAGCCATACGCCTCAGTATAAGATTGGCTACTGCCAACAGTGCCCCGAAAAGGTGACGTGGCCTGAGTCCGAGCTTGGTCCTAAGCCACCGTTGTACTTCAACGCCGGTATGTTTGTCTACGAGCCAAGCCTTCCAACTTATTACAACCTCTTGGAGACTCTAAACGTTGTCCCTCCCACACCTTTTGCTGAACAGGTAGAACAAAATCTATACTATTTTATAATAAAATAAATAAATGTACGTACTCAAGCAATGTTTATGGGCTATTAATCTATTATAAAAAATGTTTTGGATAAACGTACGTAATTACCCCAAAGCTATACATATGTCACCATTATAATTAAGATTAAACTGCTTGTGTGTGTGTGTTTTATAGGACTTCTTGAACATGTACTTCAAAGATATATACAAGCCGATTCCACCAGTATATAATCTTGTTTTGGCCATGCTCTGGAGGCATCCAGAGAACGTAGAGCTTGACAAAGCCAAAGTTGTTCATTACTGCGCAGCTGGTTCTAAGCCTTGGAGGTATAATATCTAAATTCTAATTATCTTCTTGTTTATTGCTAAAACGTAAAAACAAAAAGGATAAAAGATTTTAAATTGCTACTCTGTTTTTATAAGGTTCACAGGCAAAGAAGAAAATATGGAAAGACAAGACATCAAGATGCTTGTAAAGAAGTGGTGGGACATTTACAACGACGAATCTCTTGATTACAAGAACATTAATGTGCGTTCGAAACAAGAAAAAGAAGAAGAAGATGTCCATAGGAAGCAGCAAACCACCATGCCACAGTTCTTTACAGATTCTTCTGAAGCTGGTGTGTTTCACTACGCCAAAGCTCCGTCCGCCGCCTAGACCACTATGTGAGGGCTAAGCTAGGTTATTGTTAATATAGTTGCTGAAAGTCAGAAACTAATTATGTTCAGTTTGGAAATTTTATTATATAATATTGTGTTTCTGTATTTTATACTGAATCTGGAGGAGTTTTTAATCACCAACCCCTCTGTTTGTTGTATATGTTTGCTAAAGACTTTTATCTCTACATACATGGTACTATAGTTTGGTTTACAGCTTCAGCTTTGAGAATATTACAGATTATTTTTTGTCAAAAAAAAAGAATATTACAGATTACTATCCAGTAACTATTTTCAATTATTTTACCATAATATATATTGTCAAAAAATTAAATAGGGTCCAAGTTTCACATCATCTTCTAATTTTCTTAGTCTTTCTATACATGATATAAAAGTATATGCATATACATAAATTTATAATAGAGTATCTTAGTAGATGAAATAAATTCATTGATATGCCTAACTTTCAAAGATAAAAGATCTCATTCTCAAACCACCACAGACTCACAACTAAAAAAACTAACGAAAATGTATCGCATTGTATTGATATTGTCGGCGATTACACTCGTTTGCTCCATCGCAGAATCTCTTCTCGATGACAACACTCAACTTGCAGTCAACGGAATATGTAAACAGACAACAGATACCAAATTCTGCGGTGAAGTCTTTGCCAATAAACTGATTAATTCTTCCCCAAGCAAGAAAGATCTCGTGAACGTGACAGTGACAGAAGCTGAAAGATTCTCGGCAAACACGTATTTCCTCATCAGCACACTCCTTAGAAACGATGGAGACGAGAGGCCTAAATCTGCAAATGTGTGCTGAAGCCTATGCTATTGTGAACACAATGTTCAGAAATGCTGTGTCTTTTTTTTGATCAAGGACTCTGGTAAGATCCTCGATCTCAATGATAACTTTTCTGCGAGTGTTGGTATCTGTAAGACAGATTTTATTGCGCCTGGTTATGAGACTAATCCGATGATTGAGAAAGAGACGATGGTCTTAATGGCCATGCAAAAGATCGTTGTTCATATGGTTTCTTCATAATCCGATAGTTGTAAGGTAATATTATAAGCAAATATTTTCAGAAATGTTCTAATTAATAATGGGTTCATAAGCTTTTTGATTGTATTGGTTTATATATGTTTATGTGAATCATGTTGGTGCAGCTTAGGTTGGACTGAATTTGATAGAATGATATATAAACTTTTTCCATAAGTTCTTTTTTTAATTTTATTTTGCACTTTTGTTGCAAGATTTTATTCTCTCTTAGTTTTTTTTGTTGGACAACTATTTTCTTATCTTTTTGTTATGGATCTTATCTGTAAATCAACTGGTCAAGCTGTGGATTAAATATGCTACCAAAGTTCTCTTTTGAGATTCATGTGGTCAGAGACCTATGTAGAGCCAACGAAAGAACTCATACACATTAATCCAACGATGAAACAGAACATTTTTTTTTTGCTTTTATTTGGTTTTGACTTCTAAGAGTAAAATAATTAATGGGAATGCTTAAAGATTAAAAATAATTAAAATATATATAGACATCATAAGTAATATGAACACTTTGAATAATACACAACTTAACACTCCATCATTGGCCTCAAAATGGTATACACATTAAACACTTTGAAAATGGATATCCACTTTATATAATGAAGAAGCATCAACGTTTTAAGACGATAATCTCGACTCAATATCTTCATTAACTTCCCTTTTGACTGTTGGTTGTTGTTTCACCTTCTTTTGGTTTTCTACTTCGTCTTCCTTCTCATTCATTTCTCTATCTTTCCCCCACAAAACACCATATAGCCCAATAACCACAAGTGCTGATCCCATAAACCTAATACAAATATATCATCTAAATCATCATGGTCGTCTGGTTTTATATTAATGTTTATATAGAGAGAGCATAGAAACGTACGTGCCGGTGTAGAGTTTCTCTTCAAGAAGAGTCCAGCTGAAAACGGCGACGATTACAAGCACTAAAGGGTTGAAAACAGAGACGTAGAGAGGACCTTTTATATTTATCGCCCATGACATTAAGCAGAACGCTAACGCAGACGCCACCACTCCCTGCGTTCGCGTTTATATTAAACACTAGCATAAAATTGTTGTCTAATCATATGTACGTAGACATACGGCGTAAAGGGCGGAGATGAGGCGGAGAGGAGAGCTGAGAGACCAATCAGCGAGTTTGTGATCAGAGATTAAAGCGACAACTCCACATTGGATACTTCCCATCAAACACATTAGAAGTGTGCTCGTGTATGGTGCTGCAAATGTTTCACTCATTTTCGTCTGTAACCAAAATATTTTTTTAAACAACTATTATAATTTGTATGCATTATACACAGTCTAGTGATTTATACCAACAAAAAAATATGCAATAACCAAATTAAAAATTAGTTTGATTTTAGAGTAAATCTCTTAGCTAATTAATGTTTCTTATAACATTTTAATGTTATTTGAACAAAATTATGTGTTTAGTGCTATATGAGACTACTTCTCTTGATTTTAGGTATATGCTATTTTGGGTTGTGTTCAAATTAGGTTCTCTAGATAGGAACTGATAATAAGTTACCTGAATAATGAACCAACCGGCACAAGAAACGGCAGCAGCCATGATTAGGAAAGGTCCTAAGAAGAAGTTAGAACCGGCAGAATCGGAACCATGGGTCGTGATGTTTTGAGCATAGGTCCAATGGATCTTGGACTCTCCAATTCCAATGGTGTGGCCATGGTAGAAGGAGAGAAGCATTGCTCCGGCGACACATACTACTGTCCCTATCACTTTGGCTTGTCCTGATACCTTTCTAATCCCTACAGCTTCTTGTCTGAAAATGTTGTTTAGTGTTAAGATATTATTATAAACGAGTTCAGGCTAATGAAAACTTTATTAATGTATAGAACCTGAAGATTGCAGCGAGGAGGAAAGTGACCGCCGGTAAGAGATTAGTTAAGGCGCAAGCGATGGTCGGAGATGAATTCTGAAGTCCTATGAAGTAGAGCACTTGATTTCCTGTCACGCTGCAAATAAAATGAAGTGAAACCGCTTTCTAACAACTCTTTTCAGAAATAATTGTTTATAAATTAGAATATAATTACTAGGTAAGTATATAGTATATGTGTAAATACCCAGTGATAGAGCAGAAGAAGGCTTGGACAAGAACCCTTATTGTGATTTTCGGTATTGTCTTACTGCACAAGAAACCATGTTTGAAATTTACATTTTGTCAGTCACTAATCATTAATCAATTAATCTTTTAGCGTGAAAATAAAAACAGAGTTTTTACCCACTAGGATGAACCAATATCCAGGAAAATAGGATTTTAAAAGAGAAAAATTCAACACTCAATAAAAGGTAGATTTCGTTTTTTTCCATCTGAGTGGAGTGAGCCAGTTAAACGTCATCGTATTTTTACGTGCCCTGGTAATTATCAGCTGACGACACCTAACTCTCCTGGAATCATGTGTTTGTTTGTCTGTTTGTGCTTTCCGTTTTAAGAAAGAAACGTGACGCATGGATTGTGTGAGACTGCGTCACATTTCTCTCGAAAATTGGAATTAATGATGATGTAGTTACGTATAATTCGACAAACGACTATGATTGACGATAACTAGATTAATCAGAGAGACTCTAATAACGTACTAGTTTTAATAACCAAAACAAAAACAAAAACTAAAGAAGGCTGGTGTCAACATTATTATTATTATTATTCCAATTCCAAAAGTGACTACTGGTCGGAAAATGGATTGCGCTTTACCAGTTTTTCTTCACGATTCCGTAATAGTTAGTCTTTAAGAAATCTACAGCTTACAATAATATGCGTAGTTATATGCTAGTCTCCGGATAGTTAAATGATGCCGTGTAGATATCTTATTCTCAGTTATATTATCTTACGGATTATAACCTTAATCCCCCGAATGGAAATTAATTATTAGTTGCCAAACATTTGAATGTTGAAAATCAATTACTGAAAATGCATTCAAAGTAACCGTAATATTAATTAAGTTATTTATATTATTAAAACTGAAATATTTTTTGGTATTATTTGGAAACATGGATAACTATTAAAACAAGAACCGTTTGGAAACATGGATAACAGATTAACTTTTTTTTTATTTACATATTTAGCCATTGTATTTACAATAATTAAGTACTTCATTTTTATATTTTTTTATTTACAGATTCTGCCACTACATTTAAAATTAATTTAAATTTATTAATTATAATAGTTGTTGTTTTTTTATGGTGAAAATAAAAACACAAACTGAAATATATAGTATATAGTATATAAAACAATTTTTAACTCTATTTAATTTAGTCAATATAAAAATTTCGAGAGTTCAATTTTCAAGAAAACAAAATATCATAAAATTAATAATAATTCTTAGAAAACTAATGCAAAAATTAAAAATTTTAGTATGTTGTTTCATTTTAAAATAAATTAACAAATAAATAACATGTTAATATATGAATAGTATAATTACATCAAACTGTATCAAACTATAAAAAAATTTAATATAATATTATGCACAAAAAAAAAATTATTACCAAACATCTATATATAAAATGATATATTTTACCTCATATGTAAATTACAAAACATAAAAAACATATATGAGATATTTTTATAAAACCAGCCGTTTATGAATTTACGTTGAACATAAGTTAAATCAACCAGCGCGGGTCAAGTTCTAGTTTTTTTTTGTCAAAACATATTGACCTTTTGTAAACCTTTTTTCCTACAACTTAAGTGTAACATATAGTTCAATTTTATTAATGAAAAACCATCTTTTGTAAAACTTTGGAAAGTAATTAATTTAGTTGATGTCAAAAAATGTGGAAGAGGTAAAAATCATTCTACAACACAGTTCCAAAAGCCATTAGTTTTTTTCCTTATAGTTAGTTATATACACACACTCCCATTTTACGTTTTAGTATATCATTGATGATTCAACGTCATCGTTTTGTACAATTTCTCAGTTAGACGTAATACGAACTTGAAAAATCACTTTCAGATGTTAACTTCAACCAATATTTTAGCTATTGTACACAACGAAGATCTATGTAAATAATATATAGAGTCATAAGCATATATGAAAAACCTTAATTATTTAGAGCTCAAAAAGATAATAGAAAAGCTAATCATATAAGCATGCATGTCCAAAAACGTTAGTTGATCAAATTTCATGCATAGATATATTAATGAGTAGGATTTTGTACCGTTCAAGGAAAAATGCAACCGGTAAAGTGGCGATAGAGGCAAATATTTGGCGATAAGCGACAAGGATGAGAGGCTTCATGCCCGCCTCCATAGCCATCTTCGACGTAATGTTCATGCCTGCGTAGCCAATTTGCACTAACACCATCGCCAAGGACGGCAACATATCTCTCGATTTAACCATATTTCTCTTCTAATTTCTTAGGAGTATTTATATTTCTCTATATATATGTTTCTCTCTCTATCACTAATCAAAAACAATAAATCGAGAATGAGAGATGGGTTCTTTATAACATTTATTAGTTTCCCCAAATCTATCTTTCTTTCCATAGTCGGCTCTATATTTATAGCCGAAAATACATACATATATACATATATATATAGAGAGAGGGAGATTAAATTTTAAACAGAAAGGTGAGAAACGGTTCGAGAATGAAGTTTGCTTGTAACACTTGTGCACTCTTTAGAGCATACGAACAAGAAAACAATAGATGATATGTATGTATCATATGATATATTTATGGCAATTATATTCCATATTGGCGTTTTCCAAAAAAAAAAATTAACTTATTATAATTTTATCTTTCTGAACTCTTTTTTGGTTTCCGTTTATTCATGGGACGTTAGGTGGAGAGCTTGTGAATGAATGGATGTAGCACGCATGCATGAATGTCGTTTTGAAGCTTCAAGCAATCATTTTGCTTTTGCGAAAACTCGTTTCTGTTGTATTGAATCAAGGCTTTGGTTTATCAATTTGTTAACTACCTCAATTTAAGTATTTTGAACTGATGTTTCATTATATCACGCCTCACATCTTACCAACAAAAAAAAGTATGCATTATAAAGTCTAATATAGATTCTTATCCCGGAAGTTGGAAAATAGGCACGGGTTGTTAAAACATTGGCATACGTCGCGTGTGTGCATATACGTATGTTTCTCAAATTCTATATAAATGATAATATTACAAATGAAGAGTATCATTTTATTTCTGGTATCAAATTGAGTTAAATCTAGTACATCAATAAATGTTATCAGTGTCATATTTTGTGCGCATTCCTTATTTTTAATGTAGAAAACTATATAATCTCATGTACGTTCTACACATGGACATACTTAATGTTGAAATAGCTCTATAAATAATTGCACCTTATATGTGAACAAAAAAAATAAAAATAATAATTGCACCTTATATCACTCAACATTAGTATCTAGTTTTTGTCAAAGAAACATTAGAATATAGTTGGAGCAAATAATTTGAAACCATAAATATAAAAAATGATTGAATTTTTAAGTCAAAATAGAAATTCTATTTTTTTAGGAAACGAAGTAAAATTCATAATATAAAATTCAAAACTTTTGCGAAATTAATCATAAAGATGAAGCAATCAGCCGACGGAGAGAGAAGAGAGATGGACAAGGCCGTAACCGTTTTCAAGCGAATCTGTTAGGACAAAAGTATACCTATAACATTTCACATGTTGACAAATACTTGTATTACACGGTGCCATGCTTGGCAAATACTTATCCTATACTGGGCTCGCTAGAATGCGAGCTCTAGGAGAGGTAACCAGCCTATTATGTAATACATTAGTAGCAATGTTAATAAGATTTACAATCTAAATCTAGGAAAAATGGTGAAACCATACATTTTCACCTGTCGGTTAAGCTCAAATACTGACCTTCATATGGATTGATGATTAACTGCATCCTGTTGTTGACTGATGCATAACCAGCTAAACCTTTGATCTCTTCTTCAGTTAAAAAGCAGAACATGAACTCGGAGCTGGACAATGAGAAGAATGTATGTGTGTGTGTGTGTGATGTTCTAAAGTACACTAACCTCTCTTGGTATGGGATGTTCTTCAGACTAAAGGACACGCACAACTTGGCTCATTTTTGGTCTCTTTTCAGAATCAGGATCAATGCATCTAAGTGCTGTAAGAAGAACACGTTTCAAGGCGCTGGTCGCTAGCTCAATAACTTCTTCCAGAATCTTAGATCCTACCATCATCCACTCAACCAGATTCACTTGCAAAAAGAATGTATATAAGTCTTAAAACTCATCAAAATTATCAGATTCATTCATCTCTCACAATAGTCTATCTTATTACGCCTTTGAATGTGCAGATGAGAACTTTGATTCTTGCCTCCCAAATTAAGTATCCATGTTGTCCCCTACAAAGTCAGCAACAAGCAAAGTTTTAGAGTAGTCGACATATCAAAATGTAGAACCTTAACTCACCAGTGGTTCATGATCTTTTTCACTGCGACATAAGTCCCATTGGTCAACTCTCCTCTGTATGCAACACCATATCCTGTTGGTTTTTTCCTCCATTAGCCCAAAACCCAAAATTATGATTCATAACCAAGAAGTTCAAGAAGAAGAAATATCTAAAGAAAAATGGAGAAAGATGAAGAAGTGTGTAGAAAAAGGAAGTGTGTAGAAGATGAAGTGTGTAGAACTAACTTGTAGTCTCCACTTACTAGTATAAATAGGGGTGCTTAGCACCATTTGTAATCATCCCACATCAAGCAAAGCAATAGAGAAAAAACATTTCATAAAGAGTTCTAAGAGTCTTTAAGAAATCTCCAAACACAAGCCTTAGTAAAAATCATTTTCCCAAAAATAAGAAGGTTATCTTAAACACTAACCGTCCACATTTCATCTCAACCTCTCAAAGAAATTATTATCCGATAATTTTCCCAATAGCTGGTATCAGAGCAAGGTTACCGTTATCTTTGAAGAAGTGAAAATGGAGGCAACCGTTACCGTTGAAGGTGACATGTTCAAGCTCACGACGGATAACTTCTCTTATTGGAAACCGATGATGGAAGATCACCTTTATTGTAAGGATTTTCATGAGCCCATCATCATGAAGGATAAGCCGGAAGGAAAGGATGATAAAGCATGGGAGATTCTTAATAGAAAGGCGGTTGCCGTAATACGTAAGTATGTCGACCGATCTCTCTTTGAACATGTCTCTACCTACACAAATGCTTTTGAATTATGGACAAAACTTGAATCCATGATTCAAAAGAAAACACCTCGAAACAAAGCTCTTTTTGTTCGACGGTTGGTAAAGTTGGAGTACAAGGATGGCCAGAGCATGATGGAGCACTTGAACAATTTCAAGGGTATTGTAAACCAGCTTAACAAAGTTGATATGAAGGTTGAAGACGAAATGCAAGCCCTTTTACTCCTTAGTTCACTACCGGAGAGTTGGGACACACTAGTTGTCACTCTAAGCAATTCAGCACCGGAGGGAAAGCTTACCATGGACACCGTCACTGACAGCCTTCTAAACGAAGAAGTTCACAGGAAGGAGCGAGGTTCGAGTTCTTATTCAGAAGCTAACATTGTTGATAGACGAGGTAGAGAAGAGACTCGTGGCCAAAACAGAAGCAGAGGATGAGACCAATCTCGAGGAAGATCTAAGTCACGTCCGAGAGTTACTTGCTATTACTGTGGCAAACCGGGTCACATGAAGTCGGAATGTCAGTTTTTCAAGAAAGACAAACAAGCAGGTAATATCAAACCAGACCGGCTCAATCCTACAAAGAAGCATGAAGACAAGACTACCACCATTGTGGAAGACCATAGCGAAGAATTATATCTCGTTGGAGAATGTA
The DNA here is from genome assembly GCF_020379485.1 of Brassica napus. Classification (NCBI taxonomy): domain Eukaryota; kingdom Viridiplantae; phylum Streptophyta; class Magnoliopsida; order Brassicales; family Brassicaceae; genus Brassica; species Brassica napus. Next base: position 48,035,412 of record NC_063451.1, on the reverse strand, counting down.
ATCTTAGCTCAGATGATAGCTCATGGATCGTTGATTCTGGTGCTTCTTTTCACGTCACCCCCCATGGAAGCTTTTTCACAACCTACCAAAGTGGTGACTTTGGTAATGTTCAAATGGGAAATCAAGGAAGAAGCAAGATTGTTGGAAAGGGGGATGTTATTCTTACATCAAACACAGGGTGTAAGATAGTTTTCAAGGATGTGAGACATGTTCCCGACATGCGACTCAATCTCATATCAACTGGGAAGCTTGATGATGACGGTTTGGATAGCCACTTTGGCAGTGGAAAATGGAAGCTAACCAAGGGGAGTTTGATCATGGCTCGAGGAAGAAAAGAAGGCTCTTTATATGTAACACAAGCCAAGCTTTTCAAGGAAGAAGTAAATGTCGCAAGTGATGACATCGATATATGGCACCGAAGACTCGGGCATATGAGTGAGAAAGGTTTAAATATACTTTCTCGCAAGAAACTTCTTCCTGATATGAAAAGTATTTCTCTCTCACCATGTCATGATTGCTTAGCCGGAAAACAACATAGGGCCGCTTTTCGAAGATCATCTACGTCTATGAGAAGAAAACATATTCTTGATCTTGTGCATACTGACGTATGCTCCATGTCTGAGAAATCCAATGGAGGGGCATCATATTTCATCACCTTTATTGATGACCATTCAAGGAAGGTATGGGTATACCTTTTGAAGTCAAAAGATCAAGTTCTTGATGCTTTCAAGGAATTTGTAGCCCAAGCAGAACGAAGTACGGGTCAAAAACTCAAGTGTGTTCGATCTGACAATGGTGGAGAGTACCGAGGTCCCTATGAAGCGTTTTGCAAAGCTCATGGAATCAGAATGGAGAAGACACCACCAAAGACGCCACAATTGAACGGGCTAGCAGAAAGAATGAATCGAACGATCACAGAAAGAGTTCGGTGCGTGCTCTCTCACGCTAAACTACCCAAGCCATTTTGGGGAGAAACCATAAAGACTGCAGTGGACGTCATAAATCTTACACCATCAGTTCCTTTGGAAGGCGATGTCTCGGAGGAAGTTTGGTCGGGTAAGAAGGTCTCTTACAACCATTTGAAGGTGTTCGGTTGTAGAGCGTTTGTCCATATACCTAAGGATGAACGAGCCAAGCTAGACTCCAAGACTAAAGAGTGCATCTATCTTGGGTCACCAAGAGATGATTTCGGCTATCGGTTTTGGGATCCGGTTAACAGAAAAATTATTCGGAGCAGAGATGTTGTTTTCTTCGAGGATCAAACAAATCGAAGACATCAACAAATCAAAGAAACTAAAGCTAAGGGTTCTAAGGAATGAAGATTCTCATAAGCCTCAAGATCATGAACAAATGATTGGAGATGATGGCGAAGGGGATCCTATCATGGATCCGAATGGTGATGAAGGTGAAGAAGAAGTTCAAGTGGAGCCAGAGGAAGAACATGAGCCAAGAAGGTCTGGAAGAGAGACAAGACCATCTGTAAGATATTATCGAGATGAGTACGTTAATCTTACAGATGAGGGGGAGCCTCAAAGCTATGAGGAGGCCATAGGAGACACTCATAGAGATGAGTGGGTTGAAGCTATGCAAGATGAAATGCAATCCTTGCATGATAATCACACTTATGAGCTGATGAAGCTACCAAAAGGAAAGAGAGCCTTGAAGAACAAGTGGGTGTACAGGTTGAAGTATGAAGAGATAAGCTCAAATCCAAGATACAAGGCTCGATTGGTTGTGAAAGGATTCAACCAGAAGAAAGGCATAGATTTTGAAGAAATATTCTCTCCAGTGGTGAAGATGTCCTCTATCCGAATGGTTCTTGGTCTAGCAGCAGTTCTAGACTTGGATATTGAACAACTCGATGTCAAGACGGCCTTTCTAAATGGTGAACTCGAGGAGGAGATCTATATGGAGCAACCTGAAGGATTCAAGGTTCCAGGAAAAGAAGAATTGGTGTGCCGATTAAAGAAGAGTGTTTATGGCCTCAAGCAAGCCCCAAGACAATGGTACAAGAAGTTTGACTCTTTCATGGTGGATCATAACTTCAAGAAAACCAAGAATGATCATTGTGTTTTCATAAAGAGGTACGAAAGCGGCGACTTTCTCATATTATTGCTCTATGTTGACGATATGTTAATTGTGGGCCAAGATCGCAACAAGATAGCTGCATTGAAGAAAGATTTGGGAAGGTGTTTTGCGATGAAAGATCTGGGGCAAGCAAGACAGATTCTTGGAATGAAGATCACTCGGGACAGACCAAAGAAGCTTTTATGGTTGTCCCAAGAACGATATGTTGAAAGGGTGTTGGAGAGATTCAACATGCACAAAGCAAAGCCGGTGAGCACTCCACTTGGTGGACATTTCAAGCTAAGCTCGAAGCAAAGTCCAACAAGTGAGAAGGATAAAGAGGAAATGAAGACTACCCCATACGCATCAGCAGTGGGCAGTCTCATGTATGCTATGGTGTGCACCAGACCCGACATTGCCTATGCCGTAGGAGTTGTGAGTCGCTTTCTCGCCATCCAGGAAAAGAACATTGGAAAGGAGTTAAGTGGATCCTATGCTATCTACGAGGCACAACGAAGAAGTGTCTATGTTTTGGAAATGGAAAATTGGAGTTAAACGGTTACACCGATGCAGATTGGGCTGGTGATAAAGATTCAAGGAAATCGACATCAGGATTCGTGACTACCTTTGCAGGGGGAGCTGTTTCTTGGCAATCAAAGCTACAAAAGTGTGTTGCCTTATCCACCACTGAAGCGGAGTACATCGCAGCAACGTAAGCGTGCAAGGAGATGCTATGGATGAAGAACTTCTTGCTTGAGTTGGGAGTAAAGCAAGAAAAGTACAACATGCTATGTGACAACCAAAGTGCTATTCACTTAGCAAAGAATCCAACGTTTCACTCTCGCTCAAAGCACATTGATATTCGATATCATTGGATCCGAGAAGTTCTTGAAGAAAAGCTCATACATCTCAACAAGGTACACACCGACGAAAACTGGTCAGGCTTTATGACCAAGGTATTACCTAGGCCTGGGCATTTCGGGTATCGGTTCGGTTCGGTTCGGATATTTCGGGTTTCGGGTAGTTCGGATAGGGGCTAGAGGATCCATTTAGTATTTGACCTATTTTCGGTTCGGTTCGGTTCCGATAGTTTCGGGTTCGGTTCGGTTCGGATAGTAAATGTAGGAACCGAAAAATATCCAGAAAAAGTTCGGTTCTCATTTGGATCCGGTTCGGGTTCGGATAGTTCGGGTAGTTCGGATAATTTGGATAAAATATTGGTTATTTAAGGTAAAATATCAAATAATTAGGATGATTTAGATAAAAAAAAATTTGGATATTTCGGATTATTTTGGATATTTCGGATAAAACTATCCGGATAGTTTCGGATACTTTCGGGTAGTTTGGATAGTTTATAATAATTTAGTTATCCTCAACTATTTTCAAATACTTTTAATAGAATTTTAAATTAAAAATATATATTTAGTGATGTTATATGTATATATAATTAATGTTTTTATATATTCGGGTACCCGTTAGGTTCTCGGTTCGGTTCCGGTTCGGTTCGGTTATTTCGGATATAAAAATATAGGAACCGTTCGGGTATTTTAGGGTATTGGTTCGGTTCCGGTTTCGGATATTTCGGTTAGGTTTCAGTTCGGTTCTTCGGTTCCGGTTATTTTGCCCAGGCCTAGTATTACCGATCAAGAAGTTTGAAGATTGCTGCAAAGGCACCGGCATGACAACGGTTTCGGGCTAAGTCGGAAAGGGGGAGATTTGTTGGTTTTTTCCTCCATTAGCCCAAAACCCAAAATTATGATCCATAACCAAGAAACCCAAGAAGAAGAAATATCTAAAGAAAAATGGAGAAAGATGAAGAAGTGTGTAGAAAAAGGAAGTGTGTAGAAGATGAAGTGTGTAGAACTAACTTGTAGTCTCCACTTACTAGTATAAATAGGGGTGCTTAGCACCATTTGTAATCATCCCACATCAAGCAAAGCAATAGAGAAAAAACATTTCATAAAGAGTTCTAAGAGTCTTTAAGAAATCTCCAAACACAAGCCTTAGTAAAAATCTCTTTCCCAAAAATAAGAAGGTTATCTTAAGCACTAACCGTCTACATTCCATCTCAACCTCTCAAAGAAATTATTATCCGATAATTTTCCAAACATATCCTCCTTCACCAATCACATTTTCCTTTGAGAATCTGTTTGTTGCTATCTCAAGATCTCTCAGAGTAAACCAATGACCCCCTCCAAGGTGTGACTGACCAGGTAAACCGGAGGTGGGTTTTAGTACTCTTCTGAAATAGCCTTTGACTATAGTGTATATACCAAAAATTAACTGAAACTGGACTATAGTATATAGATGGGCTTATTATGGCTTAGATGGATCATTGAAGACCACACAAAAATTCCTGAAAAATCCATTATATTAGTAGCAAACCTGCTACGTAACAGTTGCATATACAAAACCCAACAAGGCCACATAAACTTTTGTACTTCACTAATTAACTTCCCTTTTATATATACCAGGAGCATAGTTCCGCGCAAGCGCAGAGTCAGGGCCGTGCCTGACATTTGATGGCCTACAAGCAAAAAAATAATTTGACCCATTATTTCAAGAAGTGTAAATACTGAAAATGCCACAGCTTAGATTTGAACCCAACATCTATATACTACCTAAAACCAGCCGTAACCAATAGATCAAAAGACTATTGTTTGTTATTATTGGCCCCTAAAGTCAATTTATTTAGTTTGGCCCTGAAGCAGATGCTTTATTAGCATCTATTCAGGCACGGCTCTGCGCGGGGTCGGAAACATGAGTCTTGCTTTATATACATATGTGCATGTGATGTCGTTCTTTGCTGTGGTGTATGGTTTTCCAAGTTTTGTATTGTAATAATTTAGAGTTTGGGAGAGGAAGGGAGTTTATTTGTTTATTGTTTTGGTGTTGTTAATGATTTTCATCGAAGCATAGTATTATTTTTGGTGTTTTTTATTTGATGTTGTTTGTTTTAAATAATGTTCGTCTATCTATTTTCTGTAATTTTATGTTGTTTGGATAATTTCTAATTTGCCTAAGAAGGAACTAATATAATTTAATATTTTACATTTGGAAAAAAGAATTGTATTTGGTAAAGCTGGTGAAATGTGCATACAGGAGTTGAGTTTGTTTAGGGCCTTTGGCTTAAACTGAAGTTATATTATTCCCACAAACACAATTTTTTTTGGTTTTATCGACGTAAGGCCTGAAAGCCGAAATCCATATGAAAACATAGGATATTAAATTTAAAAAACCAGGAAATGAAAGTGGGGTTGATAAGAGCATCATTCACCCTAGCATCCCAAATGGAGCTTAATTTTTTTTTTTTTTGGTTTTTTGTTAAAAAAAAATAAACCGATCGCGGACCGCCATATGTCAGTGGGATCCGCAAAACAGTGCAAGACTCGATGCTTAATCTGGCATTTTTGGCATCGCTTTTTCCTCTCTTATGGTGGGACCCACCCCTAAGCATTCTCTTAAGCACACCCATTAATGGTGCTCTAAGTCTGCTGGAATTTATAGTATCTTATCACTCACGGCAAGGCTTGCAATTGTTTTCGCTGTTTACATTTTCCGGATGTGCTATCTAGCTCACCACCCAATCCTACGTTTGCGGCATCAACCATTTCGGTAGAAGATACTGTTGATAATCCACTTTCCCCTTCATTGAGTAGAAGCAGATTTTTGGTTGCCATCTGAGATACAAGTGCAGAGTTTGTTTTAAATGTCTGACGCGAACACTGGTTTGCTCCACAGAGCACTCCTGTGACCAAAGTTTTGTCATATGTTAACTCTCACTCTCACTCTCAAATTTTAAAGATGTTGAAAATAAAGAGAAAATGAAATAACACTCACTTTTACTGCTCAACGGCATTCTTCTTCAACCAGCTTTTTACCTTCTCTGCTTCCCTTGACACCTTAATAAGAAACAGAAAAATAAACGCAGTTTCAGCAGTGCTCGCCAACATGTTTCTAAAGAGAGCTACGTGTGTGTGTGTTCCTTTACTTAAGGATGAGGTAAACAACCTCGTCGATTTTTACTTTCGGGAGCCAAGTTTTGTTCGTCTCCCACTCTTTTATGATCTGCAATGTGGTTGAAACTCAGCCGGATTGTTTCCTATTTATCATGAGAGAACTGTAAAATGTACTACCCCTTTCACTTCGGTTAGGTATTTTTGAGTGTAGTCAACTCCTACTGGTCATGATGTAAGCTCCTCTGACATGTACATATATTTTAAAAATGGTTTGTGAGAACATTTTCAGGAAGTTCAGGTTCGATCTAATAATGGGCAGAAAACAAACAGCAATGATATGGGACTGCCAATGGCTTTTAGTGAGTCAAGTCGCTCCTGAAACTCAGTGGCAATAGCTTCTTCTCCGTCCATGTAAAGCCAATCTTGCACCTGAAAGCACACAAGACACTAATCACTGTCAAAACGCTTGAACTCATCGTTGGAACCCATTGGTATACATAGAGTTCAAAACAAAATTGATACATGCCTCATCAAGCTTCTCAACAAACGTCTTGCGCTCTTCTTGGGTGGAAACCTTTTCAAATTCGGGTATTTCTAGCTGTACAATGACCAAAATAAAACCAAAGCTCTGAGTCTTGAGAAGAATGCTAACTAAAAACATCATAAAAGGTAAAGTGAAAGCGAGGATGTTTAGCAATAAAAGAACAATGAAGTAGCCGAGATAGTGATATGTACCTTCTCTTTGGTAGCATAAACATAAGATTCAAGGTTGTTTTTCAACTCAGGCGTTCTTCTTCTTTCCCTATCTTTCTTGTCCGAGCCTTCTAATTTTCTCTTAGCTTCAGCAAGAGACTCTTTCGTAAAAGGTGCTCCAGGACCAACAGTTTTCTTGTTACATGCAGGTTTATAAACACATTCGGTTAGTTTAGTTTAATGTTTGCTGGGCCGATAATAGTAACTTGTCTTGAGATGTTGTCGGCCTTACCAGCTGCATGATCTAGAGGAAAAATAAAAGAAAAGAAATACAATACAATACTGGTAAGAAAGCAGATGTATTTTGAAGATGCAATGATAAAGTCAACAAAATGCTAATTATAATTCCTAAACCTTGTTAATATCAGGTCTGGAGTATGAATCTAGGTGGACAGGAAGACATTCAACCGAATCTTAACTATATGATACCACCGGAAACCACTTCCAACAATAAAGGATTCATCGCCGGCTTTATTAAGTTATTAAAGAAACTATTAAGAGCGAGAAAGGAACAAAATTTGTAACCATGGAAATTTCAAATACAAAATTTTAGAAGAACATATAGTGATATTTTTTTCCTCGCCTGCAGTATATAGGAAGCGTGATTCAAGTCTACAACATTCTTCTCTTCACGATAGATACTGGCCTGAGCAATATTCAAACATGTTATAACGGGGGAAAAAAGAAAGCGAAAAACTTATTATGTTTAATCTTCTCAGAACTCTGAAAATCCCAGAAGAATCATACATGTTTCTCTGTACGATCTTTCAAAGAGCATGAACGTGAAATCGGATCAAGAAATTCAGAATATACCTGATGGAGAAGATTATCAGTGATATGATGGTAATTACGGAGAGGCATACAATTATCAATTAGAGTAACCATAACAATTAAAACCGATTGAGAACAAAGATCTAGATTGAAATCATTTATTAACTGAGTTGGTAGATGTAAGGACGATGGTTGAGCTTCCTGAAGCAATAAGTTTGAGTTGATCGATCTTAAACGGTGCTAAGGACTAAAGGAGTAGTGGGCTTTTACGATAAGTTCTCAAATGAATATTGTGAGTTTCGTAAATTATGTGCTATATAAATAAGCCCACTACAAAAAAAAACATAAAATATGACACGTGGACACTCTTAAAGAGAGAGAAACTCTCCTATTATTATATAGAAGACTAGATCCTTTCTCCGCGCTACGCGCAGATAATATATTTAAATTTTTTACATTTATCATTTTTATTTGTATGTAAATTTTTGTGTATTAAATTATATATAACTAATCTTTAAATTTGATTATTTTTTATATATTTCTAGTTTGAAGTAAGTATTTCTATTATATGTAACACAATTAACTAATAAAATATGAAGAATCAAGTCTGAGATTTTAGACTAATATCAAGATCGGAATCTCATCTCGAATAAATACACGAAAATAAAAAGTACTCCAATGACCTACTTAAAATATAAAACCCACTTTTCAAAAAACGTACTTAATAATATTTTTACGGTTAATAGTTGAAAATGACAATTAAATATCGATCTAGAATATTATTTTAATATATCTAATGGTAAAATATTAATTGTAATAATATATTTTTAAAATCTATTTTATTAATATAATATATTTTTATTCATTTATTATTTTGACATTACAGAATATTGCTTTAGTTTTATTTGTATATTAATTGTTTAATAATTTAGTTTCCTTTTAAGTAATTTTAAAATTATCAAGAATATAATATATTTATGTGTGTTTGTGTTGAGCATATTCAATTTTTAGTTTGTATATTTAATAACACCTTGTTGTGTGATGTTCTATGGTTTTAATAAATGGGTTGTCATATCATTTTTATTACTACTAACATGATTTTTTAGTGATCAATGATAATGTATTTTTAACGTTATGTATTATATTTTATCGTATATTTTCTAACTTTTCATGCTAGCACTTTTTTTAGAATCATTTTAATTAGATAATAGGTTTAAAGATGTAAATAAAACTGTGTATGTTGTTCATGTAGATTTTTTTAGTGTAACTGAGTATTATCAATTATGGAAGTTATATTATGATTTTATTTTACTAAATCTTTCTTTCTGTGTATATTTTTTTGTTTTATTTTGTATTTTTACAATTTTATTATTTTGTATTTTTACAATTTTACTGTCTTATTTTTTAATTGCAGAGAATTGCTATTTTTAATTTTTGTTTCATATAACTTAAAAGTCTTCGGTTGATTTTTGTTTGTTTTCAGTCTCCAATTACAATGTACAGTTCGACCATTTCTTTTTTTTTGGATCAAACTACTAATATCATTAGATAGAAAAACTTAAACTCCAAGAATGGAGTGAGTATTTATGCTAGAGAAAACTGATTTAGCCACTAATGTAGTGAGATGTTATAATATTAGAAGGTATGAAAATTCTTCTCTGTTGTTCTGCACTGTACATAATTAAGTTATTGTAAAAATTGATTATATATTTGTGATAACTGGAAATAAATCTTTATGTCTTCATCACATCATCCTTAATTGGTTTACGGTTCGACCATTTCTAATCTACTGAGAATAATATAATATTAGATGCTAATTATCTATTTTCAATTAGGAATGCACAAAATGAGAGAAATTCAAGATGACACAACTTTACAATTTCGTCTTCATATCTATATAGAGTTAGTTTATTGATTTTTTATATTTGTTTCAAAGTAGAATCAGTTTTAATTAAATTCTGTAATATTTTAAAATTATTACTTTAAAAAATTGTCATTCAATATATAAATTTAATCAATTACACAGTAATTTACATAATTTAATTGGCCACACAATATCAAATAAATATAAAATTATATTGAAATATAAAAAGAATTTATATAGTAAAACAAAAAAATACTTTTAAACCATTATATTATTAAACAAAGAGAATATTCAAATTATGATGAAACATTAGAGTAGTAAGAATCAAAAAAGTTGAAATCTCTCGTTTACGTCGGCCATACTTTAGACTATCTCCAATGAACAAATAATATTTTTTATTTGTAAAAGTTGAAAACTAACCCAATTGATTTTAGTATTTTATAAAATTACGATATTACTTACACTAAATATTTTTTTACAAACTATTATGTAAATAAAAATATATAATTATATTTATATAAATAATATATTTCACTATCTCCAACAGTGCTTGTCCTTATCTGCAGGGTGTTCATCTCCAACCTGCTTGTTTTCACCACCACCACATCCTGCTCTCAGAAATCTCGCCTCTAAAAGGTTTTTTTTTATTCGGATCATCATCACGGTACGACGTTTACCTCAATCATTATATGTTGAAGCATTTCTGTGATTTCCTCAAACTCTGGTCTGTCTTTTGGGTCTTGGTTCCAGCATCTCTGTAGAAGTCCCTTCACTTTTGGATGTGTCTTCTTTGGAATCTTTGGTCTAAGCCCCTGTAGAAAAAAGAAGAATTCAATTTAGCCAAAAAAATCTTGAATGCGACGTTCTTAAAATAAATACAGTACCTTCTGAACAACGCCAACAGCCGCTTATAGTGGAGTCAAGTAAGCATATGGGATCTGTTTCCATTTACAATTTAGTGAGAGTATCTTTAATTAGCATGTAGAACAATTCAGAGAAAGAATTGTAAGCAGAACTCTTACATGACCAGTCAAAAGTTCCCATATCACTATCCCATAACTGAACACGTCTGCTTTGTGACTGTAAGGTTTGTGTTCAATCACCTGGATATCAGAAGTATATTGTCAAAGTGAGTGAGTGAGTGAGAGATCAAACAGAGAGTTATGGACTTCATACCTCCGGAGCCATCCATCGATATGTCCCTGTTTCAGCTGTCATCACCCCTGATTCAATCTGTACTCTGACAACTCCAAAATCAGCAACCTTGACAATCTGCTCAGAAAATAAACCCAAATTTTAGAACCCAGAGAGAGAGAGAGAGTCTCTATTGCTTCTACATGAAGCATAACCAGAGAGAGAACAAATCTTACTCTGTATCGTACAAATCTTACTCCGTAAACAAATCTTACTATGCATTCCACATCATGATTCAAATTAATTGCATTAACCTCATAATATAAACTTCCTGAGAAAATTCTCTAAGCATCTCCGCGTTTACACGCTCAGGTTTGAGAAATTTGATAGCAACCTCCTGACTGCAATAAGTGCCTCTGTGCCTGCATAGGAATCAAAAACATATTAATGTCACTTCTGGATAAAAAGTTAAACACTTTTTAAAACAAATCTTACAAAAAATAAAACTCACAGATCCCCTCATACGAACCAAGATGCCACTTTCTTTTCAATTTGGAGCTGTTTCACGTCAATTTCCCACTCCTCAGTTCCATCTGTGGGTATCTCAATGTAGGCGGGTATCGGATAGTTGCTTGAATTGTCACGCTCAAAGAAAGAAATAGCCTTCTGTCTTGAACCAAGTTGATCCTGTCGAACACACAGCCAAAGGAAAATATAGGTACAGTCTCCAAAATCAATTTGAGAATCAGGATAGAGAAAATACCTTAAGCTACAGTATCTCATTGCCTAATGCATCCTTTAGACCATCTGTTTCCTATAATTCCAAAGTTTATCAACCAGTTTAGTCACAACAAATACATAAAGTTATAATAAATTACCAAGGCATTCACTAAGTAATGAACATTACGGCCAGAGAAAATATAATTATGATTCTAAGCTCAACTAATCTGACCAAAAAAATTTACTATTCCTCACAAGGTCTAAGAGGAGAATAGATATGCAACAAAAATAAGAGCCTCACCCCCACATCGTTAAACCAAACCGAGCAAAGACTTACATTACCTCAACCCTTACCAGGAAGCTAGGCTGCAAGAAAAGTGCTCCCAAAATCAACCCCTGGTGTGGAAAAAAAAAAGAGAAAATCAAATCAGAATTGATGAAGCATAAAATCAGTGGAAGCCATTGCAAGAGCAATGGCATACAATGGCTTCTACAATCAACAGGGCAGTTTAATTGAAACTGGCACTATTTTGGTTAATTGAATAACAAACAAAAGCAAGATAGTGGGACATAGTGAACCTGCCGTTTGGTTTCTTTGCTATAGTTTCAGCAGAAGAGGTTTTCGGGATTGAATCGGATCAACTTAAGACAAAGTGGTTTATATAGAAGGAGATAAAGAGGGAGGTGAAACGAAGTGTACTGAAGAACACCATCGATTGATGGTAGATGAGGCTCAGTAACGGAGATTGGATGAAGAGGAAGGGAGAAGACGAAGTCGAAGGAAAGAGTCGATAGGATTTCTTTACCTGTGTTACTGGGCCGCAGAATGACGAAGTCCAATGAAACAATAATTTTTATTCTCAGACAGAAATCAATATGACATGGCACTTTGTAAGATTTTTATTGGATGATTTTTAAATCTGACGTGGCAGCCTTACCATTGAGTATATGCTGCTTTTAGTATTGTGATTCTACAATGTTTCCCTTTAATTGTGGGATTTCCTCCGAGAGATTGAAGAGCCGTACTTCAGACAAAAGTCACGGATCAGCTGGTTAAAAGAAGGGGACTTGAACACCATCTACTTCCACCGTATCTGCCAGACCAGAGCGTGCTACAATGCAATCAGAGCCTTCATGGTCCAAGAAGATATCTGGATTACGGACCCGCAGGAAATGAGTGATCATGCTGTGGGACACTTCAAATCAGTACTAAGGCCGCAGAACTATCAACCGCCTCCCATCTACACGCTCTGTCATGTCCCCGATCCCGGATAGGATCGTCCGGACGGACTGCGGTGCGAGGAAACGCACCAGTCAGGTCATATGACCTAAAGACAAGTATATCATGGCCTGAAGGTAAGGTCAAGGGCATCAGGAAGCTAAGGCATAGCTAATCCAAGAAGGAGACAAGCTCAAAGGAGCTGGACAAGCAAGCTGGTAGCTGGACAAGATCCAGGTGAAGCTCGATGAAGTGAATGATCAAAATGGATCATGGGAAAACTAAGTCTAGGTCTGGAAATAGACCAAGGGACTTAGAAGGATTGAAGAATATAAAAGAAGCAAGCTGGACACAGTGTATAACAGCTGGGCGATGCAGTAAGCAAGCTCGACCAGCTAGGTGAAGTGTAGTGCAGCTCGGTGTAGCTCACTGAAGTATAGGTCAGCTCCCTGAGCTGGATGGTCTAGCTCACTCAGCTGGGTCAGCTGGGGATCAGCTCAACTCAGCTGGACTGAGTGTTCAGGTCTCGGGCAGTTGGGCCGGGTCTGGACAGTGGCCGGGCCATATGGGTGACCCGTGTGTGCCGATGGGCTGGTGGGCTCTTGGGATTGAGCCAGGAGCATGGGCAATCCGTGTGGGCTTGCTTTGGACATGTCCAGGAGTGTTTTGTCAGTTCCAGGGCGTGTGGTAACTGCCAGAGGCGAAAGGGTGTGATCTGGACCATTGATTAAATCAATGGCCAGGATTGAAACCGAAGGGATGCAATGGTTAAAAAGTAACCACCCCTTCTCCTATATAAGGCAGGCAAGTCCGTGCCTTTGCAGGCACGCTAGGGCTTCCTCCTACACCCTGAAACACAAAGAAACACAGAGAAAAGACAGAGAGTTGGTCGGATTTCCAATCCAAGACCCATGGTGGTGTGAAGGCCATAAAGAGGCAGTTTTGGGAGAGATCAAGGGGGGGAAGTTATGAACGACTTTCTGGTGGCTTTGATCCGTGATGTTATCACCCAAAGCATCCTCCAGGGCCTGAGAACACACGCAAATGGTGAAGAAAGAAGGTAGATGACCGGAACTCATTCCCAAAGGCCAAGACAACCTTAAGGGCAGATGTGTGTAGAAAGGCAGTTTCATGGGCACTGAAGGGGGAAGTGATGGACGACCATGTGATGATGTTTGATCATGGATGATCACATCCTGGGCTTCCTCTGTGTTTGGGGAACACACGCAGATAACCGGGAGAGAAGGGAGAAGGCCAGACTCCACTCTTACCGGCTAAGACAGCCTTGAAGGTAGATGCAGTGTAGAAAGTGGTTTCATGGGAGTTCCATGGAAGGGAGGATGGGTGCGACCCATGAATGGAACTTATCAATACTGGGAGTATATGATAAGGATTGATAGAGGCGTGCACTGGAGGAGCATGACCGAACATAATAAGGAATGGCACATGATCTAATCAGATCATGTATAAGGTAATCAGTTTTATGATTACCTTTTGAATTACAATTCTGTTGACTGTGGAATTGATCATGGCCAAGTATGACACGTCCTTGAGGAATATATATATTATGAATGATTATGGTGTAGTTTGTTGGATCAGACTTGATGACACTGAACCATGGCTTGGCTGGTTCAGAAGAACCCTCCATGGCCTTGGTTTGGCAGCTAAGTCAGGATCTCCTACTTCCTGATGGATTTATGGCGATCTGACTTTGGAATCCTCTTAGTGGTGAATTATCATGAATTATCATGGTATTTGGGGATTTTTATCTGATTGATTTCGAGATGGTCAAGGTGGTCGGTGGGGCTGTTCTAGGTCAAGATCCATAGGATCGAGATCGGTTCTTGGAATTCTGACTTGACCATTCTCTTAGTTAAAATTTATCATGAATTATCATGAATCCTAATGAGTTTTTAGGGATTGATTTAGAGATGGTCTCTTGGGCCGGTTGGGCTGATCTTGGCCGAGATCTATGGGATAGAGGCCGGTTCTGGGAAATCTGATTGGACCATTCTCTTAGTTATGATTTATCATGAATTTTCATGAATTTTAATTGATTTTTGGAGTAAGTTTGCTTGGGGTCGAAATTGCACCTGATGGCATATTGGGGTCAGATCCTTGTGTTAGGATATCTGATCATATGTTTGTGTGCTGGAACATATTGTCACTTATGATATTGATCATAAGGAATTGCTGGTTATCAACCTTGGTGTTGGTAAGGCAGGCCGTGTGTGATCTGATCATGGGCAAGGATGGATGACCTGATCCTTGGATGATGGATCAAGGTGTCTGATCTGATTGATCAAAGGATGCACCGGTGGTAAGAGCGACACTAATCAGGTTCAGTGGGACATGGTTCCATGACTGATTAGGAAGTATGAAGACTCATCAGTTCTGAGTCATGTGGGGTGGTTGGTTGATTGACTCAGGATCTGATGGGCATTGTTAGTCCATGAGCTGGACTTGGTATCATAAGTTGATAAAGCAAAAAGGATGTGGGACAGTGCATGAGCCGGTAAGGGCCACATGCATGTCCTTAGCTGTTTGAAGACTTCTCAAGGGTTACTTATGTCTGTGGGGATGGTTGGCTGAATGACTAAGTACCCAAGGGAAGAGTTTATGCAGGTGTAAAGGAGCTGGACGCAGTATATGGCAGCTGGCCATAGCTCGGTCCTAGCTCAGTTCGAGTGTGACAGCTCGATCAGCTGATTTATGAGTTCATTCAGCTAGAGTAGCTGGGCCGATGAGCTAACAAGCTCCGTGGATGTGGAAAGGTATGATCTAGCAATGTTGCATAGATCTAGATAGAATAGTTAGGGGAATGGAACCTCTGATTGTATGACTTGGTCTAGGTTCAGGATCGACCTTGGAGCTAGCTGGCAGTTGTGTTTACTGACCAGTAGCTGAGGTGATCTGACCAGACAAGTGTTAGATTGGATTTAGTCCAATGGATGATAGATGTTATTCCGCTGTGCATAAGTTGAAATGATCTAAGCTAGAGAATGGCTAAGGTAGTCTTGAGCTAAGATCTGAGTTGGCCCTCGCCAATGGGCGATATTTTAAATAAAGGGCAAAATTTTTAGAGGTTCGGTCCGGGTATGGACTGAGCGACGTGAGGCATCGACTGCGGCCTAGTCGGCCGGGATCGGGTCTTACACGCCCCCTGCTTGGTTTGCTGATCTCACTGGCTTCTCATTTACTCCCCATTTGCTCCAGTTGATGTTATCCATCCCCACGGCAGAGGAGATCAAAACTATTATCTTCAAGCTGAACCCTAATAAGGCTCCTGGCCCGGATGGACTAACATCAGCATTCTTTAGAGCAACCTGGGACTTTATTGGCTCCGAAGTAACGACTTCAATCAGGAACTTCCTTGCAACAAACTTCGTCCCTGCAACAACAAATTCCACTATCTTAACGCTAGTACCGAAGTTCCCGGGAGAAACAAAGATAAGTGACTTCAGACCTATTTCTTATCTTAATACTGTCTATAAAGTCATATCTAGGCTCCTGGTGAAGCGTTTGAAGCCAATACTGTCAGATCTAATTCTCCCCTGCCAAACAGCCTTTGTAAAAGGCAGACTACTAGTGGAAACACTACTCTAGCAGAAGAACTAATTAATGGCTACCACAAGAACAAGGGACCGGAGAGGATTACCATAAAGGTGGACATTGCGAAGGCGTTTGACACCCTCTCGTGGAAGTTTCTGTTCTCGTGCTTGAAAGGTCTTCAATTCCCTGAAAGATTTATGGGACAGTTAAAAGCTTGTATATGCACCACATGCTTCATGGTTGGCTACAACGGTTCAGTGTATGGCTACTTTAAAGGCAAGAGAGGCTTAAGGCAAGAGGATCCACTATCACCCTATCTATTTGTGATTGATATGAACTGCTTATCCTATATGCTTAACTGAGCGGCGTCACTAAATATATTCTGGTACCAAACAACTTGTACTTCCACCAAGCTCACCCACCTATCGTTTGCGGATGACCTCCTGATCTTTATTGACGGCTCCATTGACTTCGTTCAGCAAGTGCTCCAAGTGCTAAAATAATTTGAGACAAGATCGGGTTTGGTTGTTAATATGAGAAAGACCAGTTTCTATGCTTCAGGACTAACACAAAGTGAAACTGACCTCATTCAAGTCTCAACGGGCATGTCACTAGGGTCTCTCCCCTTCCGGTACCTACGAGTTCCTGTGAACTCTAAGAAGCCATCACTCGCGAACTGTGAGCCCTTGATCCATCAAATAAAGGCAAAATTCTCTTCATGGTCAGTCAAGTCTCTATCATTCTCCGGTAGGCTGCTCCTCATCAAAACCGTGATTGCGGGAATCACCACTTTCTGGTCCTCTGCTTTTATACTGCCTCAAGCGTGCATTACGAGAATCAACTCTCTCTGTAGCCAATTCCTGTGGAAAGGGAGCCTAGAGGGTCATCATACAGCTCGTGTCTCATGGGAAACAGTAGTGTTAACAAAAAGAGAAGGAGGGCTAGGGGTAAAGGATCTGCGCACCTGGAATAAAGCTTGCATCTTTCAACTGCTTTGGCTCTTATTTTTTAGACCTGATTTTGTCTGGGTCCAATGGTTCAAAGAGGTGATGTTTAAAGGCTCAGTGCACAATTACTGGACAACTTCCCCGAAGCAGTCCTACTCCTGGCTAGTCAACAAGCTGCTCAAAATGAAGAATGAGGTGTTTACACTCATAAAGCTCAGGCTTTAAAACGGTGAAACGACATGGTTCTGGTCTGATAACTGGTCTCCTTTTGGAGCCCTTTCCACTCATCTCTCAGGTAGCAACTCAAGATTGGAGATACCTCTTCACGCTACTGTATCCTCATTGTGTCCTAATGGCTCCTGGGAACTTCCACCGGGTAGGAATGAAGCGCAACTACAGCTCTATGTCTACCTCACAACTGTCCAATTCACTGATAATCAAGACTACTATGAGTGGGAGATAAATGGCAAAACATACACTAGCTTCAAAACATGTATCATCTATGATTACCTTATAGAACAACTCCCTGATGTCTCTTGGTATGCTCCTGTCTGGTTTTCAAGGGCAATACCGCGGCATAGCTTCCATATGTGGCTAGTGATACAGAACATACTCCCCACCCGTGATAGACTCATCCACTGGGGACTACAAGTTGATCCTCAATGTCTGCTCTGTAATAGGAGCCCAGAGACGAGAGATCATCTCTTTTTTTTCTGCCAGTTCAGCTACGATCTATGGACGCTTGTGGCACGACGACTTGACCTCGCACCTATCAGGGACTGGGCCGGTACACTTCAACAGATGACCTCTCTCTCGCTATCTCTACCGCAGAAACTACTTGTCCTTCTTGCTTGGCAAGCGACGGCCTATTGGCTCTGGAATGAGCGAAATACAAGACTCCACGCCAATACCTTTCGCTCGACTGATCAGTTCTTCAACCAGATCGATCGCCAACTTAGGAATAAACTACAGAGTTTCAGGGATTCAAACCCAAACCGATCATCCTTGATGATGCAGAGTTGGTTTCTCTTTGGATGACAATGATCGTGATAAGCATCGACTCCTCCGCGCTCTTTGATCAGAAAAGACCTTTTCCCTTCAACAATGGGCTTACTCTTTGGACTTGTCTCAGTATGGGCTCTAAACTATTTAAGTTGACTATGTGATTCTAAATATGACTTGTTAGCAACATTATAGCCTATTGGACTTTTGTAAACATTTTGGATCTTTTATTTAAATTAAGTAAGAAGTTTTAACAAAAAAAAATGTTTCCCTTTAATATAAGAGATATAGTGATAAGGTGCCAAAAAAATTTGTGGTGATAAATATGTTTTCGTAATGGAAACCAATGAAACCACATATACATCCGAAGGTAGAGACGAGATTATGTTGTTGTAGTGTTGTACACGTGGAATTCAAAGAGATGAGTTTGCGTGTAAAACCAAAACATACATGCAACTATATATAATGGAAAGTTGTTTACTGTTTCTCATTTAGCATCCACACCAATAATACTAGTCGTCAGAAAGTGAGTGGAGATGAACGGAGGAGGAAAAGTGGTTTGTGTCACCGGAGCTTCCGGTTACATAGCGTCTTGGATTGTGAAGCTTTTGCTTCTCCGTGGCTACACCGTCAAGGCTACTGTTCGAGACCCAAGTTTGTTCCTCCTCTCTTTTGGCTTTGTCCTGTTTATTTTCTCCTTTGGTATAGATGAAGGGAACAAGATGAACTAAATAATCTAAGCTAAACCCATGAGAAAATAAATTTGTAGGCATAGCTAAGAACTGATAAAAAAACAAAACTGAGTCGAAGTAAACCATTCATGCAAAAAAAAAAAACAACAAATCGAGAGGAAATCAAATCCAGATTCTAGAAAGTAATTTTTGGTTTTGTTCCATCCTATGAAGGGTTGAGTGTCGGTTCGTTTTTTTTTTTTGCACCATTGTGAAAATCTCTGCTAAAAGCCAAATCACACGGTCCATTTCTATCCTACCCCGCACGTCTCATCATTTGGACCTAAAGCAATTAAGGTGGTGGGGTTGTTTGTTTGGTTTGGTACAGTTTAGTCATTGTAATATAAGTTTTTGTGGTCCGGGATAGCTTAGAGCATGCGCAACGGTGAGACTCATTGGAGTCTTTAGCGACAAAGGCATTTCAGATTAATCCTGGATATTTTGGATTTAAAAAAAAAAAGATGACCATTCACGGGCCGCCACGTAGTCGTGGGGACCCGTAAATAGTGCAAGGATTCAGTACTTATTTAGGAATTTTAAGGATTGAATCCTTACCTTTTGGTGGGATCCACTGATTATTTAATTATTTTTTTCCTAAGGACTCCTATCTAAGAATTACCTAAGCCTTTTAGAAAAGAAAAAAAAAAAGGTGGTCCGGGATAACTATATAATACACCCTTTTCTTTTTCTTTTGTTGCCAACTAGTATATTTTAGGTGGGTGTATTGGATTTAGAAATTTGACAGAATTTGAAGGAATTATGGTTTCCATTAAATTAGTATATTGATAATATGGAGCCTAAAACATTAACCATATGTTTTTGTATATAAACATCATCATCACATATATATAACGATCTAACCAAACTATAGCATAATATTTTGTGTTAGTGTCCATATCAGCATCTTATTTAAACATCATCATTGAAAACTATAAAGAAATATATGAGAATCTTCTCTTGAAGTGGACTTTGACACATGTATGTGTGTTTCTCCAGAGGATCAAAAGAAAACAGATCATCTTCTTGCACTTGACGGCGCAAGAGAAAGACTTCAACTATTCAAAGCAAGTCTTTTAGAAGAAGGTTCTTTCGAGCATGCAATTGATGGATGTGACGCTGTCTTCCACACCGCTTCACCAGTCAAAATCATTGCCACTGATCCACAGGTGCGTCAACAAATAGTACTTTGTTCAAACCAACACAATCCTTACTAGTTTACTTGCTTGAATTGTTGTTAGAAACTTGATAGTTACTATTGATTATACAGGCTGAGCTGATAGAACCAGCCGTCAAGGGAACTATTAACGTACTAGCAACATGCACTAAAGTGTCTTCTGTCAAGAGGGTCATTTTAACGTCGTCCATGGCCACACTTCTTTCTCCTAACTTCCCCTTGGGACCAAACGTCTTACTAGACGAAACAACCTTCTCTGATCCAAGTGTCTGTGAGGAGGAAAAGGTTTTCTTACATTGTTCTTTCACAAATCAATGAGTTATTAGAACTCTCATTATTTCTTAATTACCTTTTTTATTTTATTTTCTCGTATCCAGCAATGGTATATACTCTCCAAGACTTTGGCCGAAAATGCGGCATGGACGTTTGCCAAGGACAACAACTTGGACTTGGTCGTAATGAATCCAGGACTCGTTATTGGACCAGTCCTACAACCAACTATTAATTTCTCAGTAGATGTGGTTATAGATTTTATAAAAGGTAAGAACACTTTTAATAGGAAGCATCATAGACTTGTGGACGTGAGGGATGTTGCTCTAGCTCATATCAAGGCGCTCGAGACTCCTTCAGCCAAAGGCAGATACATCATTGATGCTCCGATTGTCACAACGGAGGAGATTGAGAAAATCTTACGTGAATTCTTTCCTGATTTGTGTATTGCTCATGAGTAAGTTTTATTTTATTTTTTGAGTAATAATCATGTTTATATTCTACAAGCCTAACAAACTTTTTATAAACTTTTTTTTAGGAATGAAGAGATTGATTTGAATTCGATGACTTGCAAAGTAAATGTAGAAAAGGTGAAAAGTTTGGGGATTGAGTTTACTCCTACAGAAACAAGCCTTAGAGACACTGTTCTTAGTCTCAAGGAGAAACATCTTGTGTGACCATCCCCTTTTGTTAACAAAAGGCACTATGAATATATGCTTTTGTGTTAGTTTTTATTTATAATCATAGCATATATACTCTAAATGTTTAAATACTCCCTTTGTTTTATACTGTAAACAGTTTTACCTAAAAAAAGCATGTTAATTAAGAAAGTTGTTATACTTTCAAAAATATCATTTCATATATATTAGATATAATTTAACTAATAGCAAACAAATAGCATCATCCATTGAAATGTAAAAATAAATTATATTTTGAAACAAAAAAAATATTCTAAAACCTTATATGATAAAATAGAGGAAATAGATCTTAAAATATTCATATGAATAACTTGAAGCATTTGTTTAGTTCCAAAAACTACTTCTACACAAAGTCACCTAAAATAAAGGAGATCACTTGCATAATCTAACACCAAACTCGAATCCTAGCTTGAAGCTTCTTTCATGGAGAACACGAAGTCACGAACTGCTTCAAGTTATCATACTTGTCTGTTGTCCAGACAAAACATTAATGTTCTTACTTAACTGAAGGGTGATCTGCCTTCGGTTTCTTGAGTTGATATGAATTGGTGGATGCAGGACTCAGACTTGGTTTCTGATCTCGATTCGCGGAGAACTCAACGTCCGACTTCGCCTTCTCGTCGAGCTTGATGACGTCATCCAGAGCCTCGCGTGCTCTCTTCCTCGCTACGGCAGCGTCTTTTCCTTTCCGCTCAGCTTCGCATTTAGCGAAGCTGACGGCCTTGTTCATGGAAGAGGCAGAGATCTTGGCCGCGCATAAGAACGCTCCCGAGAGGGATTTATCGACGCAGCGGACGCCGTTGGCGTCGATGATAGGGCGGAAGAAGGAGAAGGAGTCAGGGTCACGGCAAGGGGGACAGCGGTAAGGAGTGGAGTTTGCTTCGTCGGCGCAGTGGATGTGCGTGTAGGAGCCGCAGTCGGAGCAGGAGACGCGGCGAGAGTGGTGCGGCGGGGAGGAATCGTAGAAGGCGTAGCAGGAGGGGCAAAACGACGTCGGGTGTTTGCGTAGGAGGCAGTGCGTGCAGTAGAAGCGGATGATGCAACGGAAACGAGCCGAGTGTGTGACCCAGGAGTCTCGGATGCCGCAGCCTTCGCATGTCTCCGGGGAATTTTCCGGTGAAGTGTCCGGATCCGAAGCTGACGTCACCGAAGTCGACGACGGAAGATTCATTGTGTGTGTCTGTCTCCGGTTTTGAGAAAATTAGGGCTTATTCAAAAAATATTAATCTATTTACTAAAGGTGTTGTTAATGGGCTCTATTTAATGAGCCGGTGAATATGGCCCAATGAGCAATGCTACATTTTGAAATCTTTTTTTTTATATAGAGATTGTTTTCCTCTTTGTTACACAAGAGTTGACTTTACATTATATGAATTATGATGTCTGATTATAACAATTGTCAAAATTGACAACAAATCTCTATAACTCATGTATATAAGTTAACTGCTACGTTTAGTTTGGTCTATTTTTAGTTTTAGATTATTGTAAATTTCACTTTGTATACGGTAATATTTTACTTTGCACACGCTACCATTTTCCTCACAACCAAGATATCACATTTAGCTTCGCACGTTCGTAGTGCCAACAACAGTAAGATTGAAGAATTACACTATCAATTTTACACGGTAGAAGGTAAAGAATACTAATGTCAGTTTGATTTTGCTTCTGATCCAACCTCATATATTAAATTCACAAACAAAAGTTAACTGGATATGGTTTATAGTTGGGATTGATTTGTTTTTTGGACAGTCCAAGGAAGTAGGGACATCAAAACTCGCGTGTCAAAGTGTAGTAGTTCATTGCATTTTGAAAAAGATATTTAAACATTATACACATTTGTGTCAAACATTGTTTCTGGTCAGCATTTCGCAAAATATATTTAAACAATAGTGTCATAACATAGCATGTTATATGCCATATCACACGTGTCATATCTTGATTATCTTCTGTCCCTACTAACCACGTGTCTCGAGTCATCTATCATCACCCATAGTCACTCACCATAGTCGATCGTGATTATGATCATCACCTAAAGGCTAAAGCTCCTCCAACAAATTTGCTTCTATGATGACGTAAAGCGACGTTTTTGACGTAATATAATAAAACTTAATAACCTGACTGCTGGCCATATACTTGTCCTCTCGGTAATTCAGTCGGCTTCTGCCTCCGGCAACGCACCATATCTTCCGGTGTTGTCGGCTGGTTTTTTGTCTCCGACGTCCTTGCCTTCTTCTCCGGCAAAGGACGGTCGGCTTATCTCCGCGTTTCACTCTCCTTTGGTGAAGATGGCGGCTATGTGTATCTAGTTTTTAGGAAGCAATCGATTTTCTAAAAGTTTTCCGTTTGGTGGAAAGCTTCGGTTTTTCTGGAGTTAAGGTGGCGGATGAGATCTCGACAACGGTCGATGTAAGCTCTCCGCCAGTGGTGATTCCGTTGCATGTGATGGGTCTTCGGTGTTTGGCTTGGACGAGATCTCAACATAGGTTGATGGAAGCTCTCCGAAGTTTGGTGATATGGCTAAGATGGTGCACACCGTGAAGATCGTGAGGTTTGGTCCCGGTTGAGCCGGTGGTTCCCTGTGTCGGCGACGATCTGCATGTCGGTGAAGACGAGGGGTTTGGTCTTCAAACACGTGGATCTCGTTTACCGTAATTTGAACACGTGGAAGAAGTGATGCGTTCCGCTTTAGTGTGGGTGGTTTGGTTTATGGGCCGTTGTTGGGCCTTATAATGTTGTTGCCGTGTTAGGTTTTTAGTCTGGGCTTGAATGGCTCTTGTAATAGGTTTGTAAGGTTTAATTATATAATAAATAAAATCTTAGATGGAAAAAAAAAAAAAACATTGTAGAAGGGCCAACTCCAGAGTCCTGAGGTTATATTTTCTAAGCGATTATGATAGTGAGGTAAAAGATTTTTGCGTATCTTTATTTTGCTTATCGTAAGCATATCAAAACTTGTTGGCATATTCCATGGTCATGGTGGATTGAGAATTTTGCGGGGACAGGGTGTTGCCATTATTTTGAGTATTGGCCTAACATATATATCTCCTTGAATGGGTTTTATTTGGTTTTATATGGTTTTTATTTATTTATTCGAATTATTTCGTTGAATTCAATGTCTTTAAGATTATTTCGTTGAATTCGTTGTCTTTACGTTAGATGGGGATAAACTACAGTGGTGACACTAATGGTCCATGCAAATACAAATAAGGAGCTAAAACTATTCATATTGGCAGTTTCTCAAATTCGCTGAGCATCGTGAGTATGGCCAGATTTATACAAAAACCTTAAGAAATTGGATTAACGAAATTAGATAAACTCTTTCTACACCTATGATTATATTGTGAAATATTAAATTTTCAAAATATACACTTCATTTACCGGCTACAGCCGAGAAGTGTTAAGCTTCGTAGTTATATTATTGTAGATCTCCCATATTTGGTGGATATCTATCTTTTTTTTTTTTTTTTTTTTTTGATAATCCAGGTATCCGGACTTTATTCCGATCTCACCGTGTCCAACCGGAACTGGCGAGGAAGGTCCTGGAGGCCAAACGAAAACCATGTTAAATCTGCTGTGGTCGGAGCTCGAACTCGTGATGGCAAACACTTCAGCCGAGGTTCCTTTACCACCAGACTACGAGGCCCGGTCAGAATATCTATCTTTTCATTTTCGTAAGTTTTAGATATTTAAATTCATGATATATGGTTAATGATTCAGTTATAATATTGGAAGGTAATTCCCAAAAAAAAAAGATATAGGAAGGAAGGAAGTAGATTCTAAGATTAAAGGTCTAGAAGAATAGTCTGGAAAAATAAATGTATAAAACATTCCATGATTAAACAAAATCTGAGTTATTAATAAGCAAATGATTGGTTTCATTAGTTTAGATACCAAACATACTTGACAAAAGAAGTACATGTTATTGTATATAAATATAACTAGCCAAGTGAGTCCCCAAACTTAAGGATGATTAGTATAGTAAGAAGATTTGAGAAAAAAAATTAATGATTAGAGAGTCAAATCTTTTATTATTACCAAGATAGATAAAGAGAGACAAGGTTGTTCAAATCCCACTAGGTGTGTGATCTTTTTGGCAGTGTTCCTTTATGATAACACATCATCACAAGACTTTAGTGAGAATCACAGGCCCATGTCACTTTTAAGATAAGATAATATATTCTACTATAGTATTATTTTCATGCTTATAGCGGTGCCATGTAACAGAGACAACAGGTGTGTGCAGAGAGGTCGGTGAGAAGCAATTTGGTTCAGTCAGTAATAACCCATCATTACCCATGTTTCCAACTCTCTTTTCTAGGTCCCTTTCTCTTTAGTTTTCTTATTATAAACATCTATGATCTCTTATCTTTTTCGCCAAAACACCACCTCATGTTAAAGCTGTGACTGGTAACTTAATTTAGAGAGTAAGAAGGAGAAATATTAAAATGAAAATGACAAAAATATAAAGTGGAAGGAAAGATAAAAATGTTACTCCTATCAAATCTAGAGTAACAATGAAAATTTTAAATAGTAATTATAGCAATTTCCCAAAAATATAACTCTATTTTATTGACAAGTTTATAAAATAAAAAATAATAATTATTTCACTTCTTTTGTTTATTCTAACAATACTAACGAGGTAAACTCTAAAATACTTGAAAATAAATTAGTCTAGTAAAAAAAAAATATCATGCACCAGAGTACTCATATAAATATAATTTTCATATTTTTTCAATATATATTTATATATATAATTTTCATATATTCAAAGTAGCCAACACAAAGTTTAACTAGATTTCTCATTTTGCAATAACATCCTATAAAATAAATATATTCGTTAATAAAAAGGAGAAAAAATAGTGGAAAAGAAAGAAAAAAGAAAAATATGGAGAAGAGTAAAAGGTAGTGCGAAGCTTAAAAGTTGAATGTTCGAGAGAGAAGCGTCTCAGAGACTGTGAAAATCAAATCAAAATCCTCTGTTACAGTGCGTGCGACGATTTGGTCCCCCCTCTCCTCTCCTCTCCTCCCCTCTCTATCTCTCTCTCTCCGTCTTGTGCGTCAATTTGTCTTCTCTCTCTCTCTCTCTCCGCGTACTCTACTTTCTTCAGATTACTACTACTCCCCCTCTCTGCCGCCTTCTTCTCCTCCTCTGTTCTCGTCCATTCACACTTTCCATTTAGTGCTTCAAGGATCTCACTTTCTCTTTCGTTTTCTTCGATTGCTACTACCCTTTTTATCAGGTCAGCGTCTACAATAGATTTCAAATTATAGACTGTTCTGTTTCTGGGTTTTTACGGGTCTCTGTTTCGATTCAGGGAACAGAGCGAAAGATTTGATTTTTATTTGTTTCAGAGCTTATTAATGAATCGTTCTTCACTCTGATTATTAAACAATTGGTTTAATAGACTAATTAATCATTGGCATTAATTTTAATAATATGAATCAATCTCTCTGTTATTTTTACATTTGATTATTGACAGAGACATCGTTTTCTTTTTCTATTTCTTTTTTTTTTTCAGACATTACAAAGTGAAAAAGAGACTCTGTTTCTGTCTGTAAGCAGCAGCACCATGCCTCTGTTTGAGCTTTTCAGGCTCTCCAAAGCTGCTCAAGACAATAACACTTCTCCGTGAGTTCATTTCTCTCTTTGTAACTGCTCTGTTTCAAAGTTCATCACTTTGAATGTTTGATAACAGACCTGTAGATGAAGTTGTTGAGCTTGTTTGGGAGAACGGTCAGGTTTCAACTCAAAGCAGATCAAAGAACATTCCTCCACCACATCAAGGAACCTCTTCTAGGCCTAGAGAGATCGGAAACGCCTCAAAGACGACGGTGATGGACGAGATCCCTATGCCAGTACCTTCTCTGATGACGGGTTTGAGTCAAGACGATGACTTTGTCCCATGGCTGAATCATCATCATCAATCCTTAGATGGATACTGCTCTGACTTCTTACAAGAGGAGGACATGGCGTTGTTTCAGAGAAGAAACAATGGCAATGAATCAGCTCCTCCTCCTCCTGCTGCTGCTTCTTCCTCTCAGTATAACGGCTTTCAATCACATTCTCTCTATGGAACTGATAGAGCTAGAGAACCGTTAGTAACCACAAGCAACAAGCCTGGTTTGATCAACTTTTCGCACTTCTTGCGACCTGCCACTTTGGGGAAGAGTACTAATAACAACGCTGATAGATCTAAAGAGAAGAGTCCTCAAAGCCCACCTAAAGTGTTTCAGACCAAAGTTCTTGGAGCTAAAGAGGTTCTCAACGATTCTGTTGCCTCTGCTATGGCTAAGGATAGCCAAAAGGCTTGCCTAGTTTCAGAAGATTCCGGTAGAAAAGAGCAGGAGAGTGAGAAGGCTGTTGTGTGTTCTTCTGTTGGGTCTGGTAATAGTCTTGATGGTCCATCTGAAAGTCCTTCGCTTTCTGTTAAAAGAAAGCATTCGGATGTTCAAGATATTGACTGTCATAGTGAAGTAAGTTTAAACTCGTTATCATTTGAAAATCTTGCTTATTCTCTTTGTGGCTTGATTGTTGTTCTTGGATGTTGTTGAGCAGGATGTTGAAGGAGAATCAGGAGATGGAAGAAAAGAAGCAGCTCCATCAAGAACAGGCACTGGTTCAAAGAGAAGCAGGTCGGCGGAAGTACATAATCTGTCTGAAAGGGTGAGTGAGTGAATTCTCTCCAAAGTAGGCATGAGGTTTCGGTTTATTCGGTATTTTCGGTTTATTCAGTTCATCCACAGTCCCACCGAAATGAACCGAAAATTTGGTTCGATTTTCGGTTAATCTTGGTTTTAAATTTTATTTCCGAAATGATTTTTTGGTTTTTGGTTTGAAATTGATATAATTTTTCTTACAAAAATCGGATATTTTTGGTTAAATTTGGTTATTTCGGTTAGTTTGGTTTGGTTAATTTAGGATATTTTGGTTATTTTTTGGTTTTTTGGAAAATTGAAAACCAAACCAAACCGAAAACCGCATCATTCTTCAAAACCTTACCGAACTAAACCGAATTCAAACATAACTGAACCAAAAAACCAAAAAATTTGGTTCGGTTTAGACAAAATCCGCAGGCCTACTCAAAGGGTTTATTGTTCTATTTCTCAACTCACACTGTTCTTGATTTTCAGAGACGGCGTGATAGGATTAACGAGAAGATGCGTGCTCTTCAAGAACTCATACCAAACTGCAACAAGGTCTCCTTTTATATATACTTTGTCACTCGATTATGTATTTATGAAATGATGAGCAATGCTCTTCAAGATATTCACCAACTCGAAAGCTTTGTATGGTAATAAAAAGGTGGACAAAGCTTCAATGCTAGATGAAGCAATCGAATATCTCAAGTCACTTCAACTTCAAGTACAGGTAACACTTGCTACACTAAAATTAATAAAATAAATATCATACTAACTAATAATCTCAACTTCAGATCATGTCAATGGCTTCTGGTTACTACATGCCACCGGTTATGTTCCCACCGGGTATGGGCCATTACCCGGCTGCTGCAGCAGCAATGGCAATGGGTATGGGAATGCCTTATGCAATGGGCTTACCTGATATGAGCCGTGCCGGTCCCTCGGTTAACCACGGACCACAGTTCCAGGTGCAGGGGATGCAACAACCAGTGGGGATGGCGATTCCACGTGTTTCTGGTGGTGGTTTCTTCACGGGTTCTTCTTCAACGATGGAGATGAATAAGAGTGACAATGGTTCGACTAGAGACTTATCAGGTGGTACAAAAGATGAAACGACGACAGAGAACAACAATGGCTTGAGACCTATAAAGAGAAAACAGACGTCTTCTGATCAGTTTTGTGGATCGTCGTGACATAAAACACAAACCTAAGGACTGATACATTTATATATTATCAATAGCATTCAAACAAATCGACTCTAAAACCCATAAATAAATAAGACTAAATCATGTTCTTCAATAATCAAGGAGCTTTTTGTTGCTTCGGTTCTCTATAATTTTCTTTTTGTAAATAGAAAGACCTCGGATTGAAAATTATCTTATAATGCAGAATCTTCTGTTGGTAGTATATGTTGTAAATTTCTAGTGATTAAATAATACTATTTAATTTGAATATGCTTACACCAATATATTTTATTTCGAATAAGGAAAATGAAATAAACTACGATGTAGCTTGAGTTTTTTTTGGTAAAATGTAGCATGAGTTTCACTACAGCTTATGGTTTAACGAGTGTCATGAGCTTTTCAGCACATTGCTTTGAAGACCAATGCGTTCACAAAGAAGTTGTCAACTTCTTCTCTCTTAGATGTTTCTGTCTTATCCTTCTATTTATAGCAAATACATAGAGATGTCTATATAACACAGTCAGCATATCAGACTCTTACTAGTATTAAAAATGAATATAAATAACTTTCCCACCTATGACTCTGTCAGACTTGGTCAGACTATCTGTCACCTATCTTTATCTTTTTCAAGCTTAGCGTAAACTAGAGTACAGTGCAATAAATCGAGTATCTAGCTGTGCACCTTCACGGAAGGTGTTTGCACCAAATAAATATTTATGATACGATAATAATATATATATACAAGGAATGTTTTTTTTGTATGAGAACAGCTCATATGTTCTCTCATATGTGTATTTTTGGTTTCAATGGAGTAATAAATAATACAGTAGTTATAATACATAGTTACAACGTAGAAGTTATTGTTCAAAAAAAAACGTAGAACTTCTATTCTAGTGCATGAAGGTCAACCATGCAAACTATTCGATCCTTCCCCACCAAAACAAGGGTTCGTTAAATAAGAAAAAAAAGGTTCTTCTCTATATAATATTACATTTTAAATTTATTTATTTACATCGCTGCTTATTATATATTAATATTAATATGCACCAGAATAAATATTCAATATATTATACTAAAATTACCTCTATGATAAAATAATGGGCTAAATTTAATTATCTTGTCGAAATGTTGATTTCAAAATTATTGAAATGTTATTGTTCTAAGATTATTTGCATATAGGTGATCATAATTGAAACACGTATAAACCTTTAAAAAACACTCAAATACTGAAAACGAATCAAACATTTAGTGTACTGAAATTAAATCTACAATTATTGGTTTAAGACAGCTTCCTGTTGAGTATAAGATATATGCATCGTCAACGTTACTATTTCAAAAGGAATAGATTAGTCTGAAAACCTGAAACAACGAATAAAGATGCATGCTCCTAATCAAATGTAAAAAAATCAACATACGCCTAAAAATCTGAAATCATATGTGCTTTGCGCATAATGCAAGGGCTGCGGCGGATATATGCATGATTGTTTCTTTTTTTTTTTTTTGAACACCGCATGCTTGTCTCTTATAATCATGATGATGATCAAATGATGGTTATTAATCATGCATGATCCTAATCGAATATGTTCCTTTTTTAAGGGATACTAATATAATACATAGTGAAGCTAACATAATGTTTTATTGTCGATGATATACTGCAAGAATGTGTTGATTGGTATTAGTCTTTTTTCGTTGTCCGGTTAATTATGCTATTACAAATTATGAGAAACATTGCATAGACGATATTACAGCCGACAATTTTACCTACCTTAGTCCTATGAGATCCATTCCTGACGGTACTCCTTGCGCCATACTGAAGATCTCTTGTAAGCATTTTTTCTATTTTTTGCGTAATTCGCTTTATCTGGGAATTGAGACTCATACCTCTTCCTGTAGAAATTGCGCTGTCTGGGATTCGAACTTCAAACTTGATATAGAAGCTTTTAAACCTTGACCACTAGGTCACAGTGCACACTTGGATTTAGTCAATTAGACTATTAATTTATTGAGTATGATTTAAAAGAAACTCTCTGCAATTGCAAGTCTTTCCATATATTATTGGCGTCTCTTGTAATCACTTATTTGGTGAATTATTTAATTTGAAGTATCTTTTGACAGCTTTGGTTTGAGATATTCTACAATAAATCCACTAGTCCATTTATTTAATCGTGTTTGATTATGAGAATTTCGCGTCGGTTTTGCTTATTTTTAGTGCACCCTGCATGAACAATGGCATCAAACAATATATTCCCCCGTTAAAGGCTTCATAATATAGTAGATGAAAAAAAATTTACATTAGTTGAAATTAGAAATATTAAAGTTAGATAAGACTATAGAGTGAAATATAGAGTAAAGTTTTGTGTACCATTGGAGATGCTCTAATGATTCATACTACTGATTAGCAAACCTTTATAGTTTATCAAACAAGATTTAAATTAAGTTACATAAACTAGTTAAGAATTGGCTTTTAGTATTGAGTATTTACACTTAGTTTCAATCGTCTCTGTTATTTATAAAATCTACACATGAACCCAAAAGCGGGTTGTCTGTAAGCGAGACCGGTAGCTAGGAGGCCTTACATATATTGTATAATACAGCTCTGTAAATACACCATATGAAAATATCAAGAATCAAGAAGATAAATAACTTTAACATCACGACGTTGAAAATTAAAAATAAGAAATCATGTTTACGTATAGTCTTTTATTGTTGTACACGATATTTTTAGGATTGGGTCCCGATAAACAAATGGATAAACGGCAAGAGTCTAACGAGTGGCCGTCTCTAGATAACGTAAGAAAGCTACAAAAATTCAACATGTGAGTATCTGCGGGAAAGTTTGGGTACGTGGGCAAAGAATATACCCCCTCTAGGCCTCTGTTATGACTGATTTTAAGGCAAAAGAGGGAGTAAAATGCCAAAGAGAAGTGAGTCAATTAAAAATGCATAAAGCAAACAAAAGAGACACTTAATTATTCTTATTCATCTGCAAAAGAAACCGTGTTTTTAAAGCTAAATTTCTAAATTTCGTTATATAGCTATTTAATTCCATTTAATCATTTCTGGAAACATTAACCAATTATGTCAATTTCTTGCTGGTTATAAACCTTTCCCATTATTTCCGTTAATTGATGCATTCATTTTCACAAAGATTTAGTCCTAATTTAGCATTTGCTTTTAAATAATTTTAATTCATTGCAGAAGTCTTTCACGAAGACAACAAACAACTCTTATTTGTCTTCATTCTTATCTACACACCATCTAATGGGTTACTTTAATTATTCCATTCTCATTGTAAATAATTTTTCTGTAACCTTCTACTGCTGTAGTAAATTGTAGTTTTGGTCTATGCATGTGGTTTACCTTTGTTGAGAGAGCAGCTGATTACTCTGGGTTCACAAAAAAGGTTAATAAATTGATTTTTTCGCATGAAGATATTGAGAATCACTTTCAAAAACTCACATATCTTAAACACAGCCTATGAGTGTAGCTAACATAATTTTTTAGGCATATATGATATATCATCACCAACGAGTGCCATACCGATCCTTCTCACATACTGAAAACGTTTTTGGAGCACACATCGCTCCAAAGTCACTGCGACTTTGATAAAAGTTTGTAATATCCATGCCATCTTCATATGGAATTCACATTCGCATCAATTATAATCCATTAATTAAAAAATTTGTTGACTTGCCATGAATATTACCACGAATTGTTTTTAGATTTTTGTTCACACTCTAACAAATACTATTATTTTATAAGAAATAAATCACGGATATTGAAAGTTACTCTCGTCAACTAATTGATGGAATATTTAAAAGTTCTATTTTAAATACTCATTCCGTCATTTACATTACTGTAGATATAGATTTCTACCAGAAAAGGTTTTTGTAAACCAAAAACTTATATGGATATTAAAAGAAAGAAACTCTTAAAAGATCATGAAAAATCTCCAGTACTACTTTCATGAATTTTTATTTTTTAAACTCTAAAATAGTTGCTTAGGTCACGCTGTTTTTAGCTGCGTAGAGTGGAGTAGTTCCTAAAATCTTCGGGGACAGGTTGAACATGAATGATCATGTCTCCACTACTTAACTCACACTTTACCATCAATTTTAACTCTAAAAGAAAATACTTTTCTTGGGATTGATTGAAATTAATGTCGATCATACTTTAATTACTGCATTTGATATGACGAGTGTATGATGATGATCAGAGTGATGTAAATGTCAAAAAAAACTATTTGAACTTTCTTTGCCATTAGTGTAAGTCAATCTGACGTGGACCAATCAAAATTGTTCAACAATGCACATAACTTTAACAAAACTTCTAGAGAGAGAGATAGAGGCAAATTAAAAAGAACAAAAAAAAATCAGCAAACCATTTAATAAACCATTTTGTTTATAAAACTTTCTTAGTCCTATTAATACTCTCTTTATATTGAGATCTGTTACTTCATTTTCTCCATCTTTCTCTTCTCTTTCCCCTCAGATTCCATTTACCTTCAAAAGTTTCATTTACATTCTCTCAGCTCAAAAACATTTTTGCTTCCAATACTTAAAAGAAAAAAACAGAGCTTTCTTCTCTTTTATTGTTACTTTTAGCTCAGCATTACAGCTTTAATAAACAAAATGGGGAGACATTCTGGCTGTTACAAACAAAAGCTGAGAAAAGGGCTTTGGTCTCCCGATGAAGACGAGAAGCTTCTCAACCACATCACCCATCACGGTCATGGCTGCTGGAGCTCTGTTCCTAAACATGCCGGTAACATTTCCAAGAGAAAAAAAAAAAAAACATAATCTAAAAAGAAGCTACTTTTTTTTTGTAATAACAAATCTGATTCTTCTACTATATACAGGTTTGCAGAGATGTGGTAAAAGTTGCAGATTGAGATGGATCAATTACTTGAGACCTGATTTAAAGAGAGGAGCTTTCTCCCAAGACGAAGAGAATCTCATCGTCGAGCTACATGCAGTCCTTGGAAACAGGTAATAACTCATAATAAATAATAATTCTGTAAAAGAAAGATCATAGAAAACAGAGGATAAAGTTTATCTCTTTAGGGTTCCTTTGTTTCTATCTCTGCTCTGTTTTTTTACTCTGTTCTGTCTTTTTTTATTATCAGATGGTCACAGATTGCTGCTAAACTTCCGGGAAGAACCGACAACGAGATCAAGAATCTATGGAACTCGAATATAAAGAAGAAGCTGAAACAAAGAGGCATTGATCCAAACACACACAAACCCATCTCCGTACTTGACAGAGACAAGCCAACAACAAGCAGCAACGACCACATGTCTCTTAGTTCCTCCTCTGCGACTAACCAAGACTTCTTCCACGTAAGGCCATCTGATTTCTCCGACTACTTCAACTCCAACCTCGGACTCTCCGTTGATTCTTCCCTCTGCTCCATGTTTCCGGTGCAGTTTAGCACCGGAAACGTGGTTGGTTCTGTGTTTCAGACACACTCGTGTGTTAAGCCTTCGATTAGTCTTCCTCCGGACAACAGTTCGAGTACTGATCAGGCAGCACCTAACTGGGAGTTTCAGACAAACAACACTTCGAGTTTCACCGACAACGGCGGTTTCACATGGTCAGTCTCAAATCTTTATCCTTCTCTAGTCAGACCTAATCATAACTTCGAGGATTTGAAATGGTCAGAGTATGTGAACACACCGATCTCTCTACCGGTCTTCGTCAAATCAGAGGCAGATTACTTAGCCAATGTATCGAGCTTGGCAGATCCTTGGAGCCAAAGCCAGAACGAGAGTTTGAACACACCTGAAGCTAGTGACGTGTTCTGCAAGGACCTTCAGCCAATGGCCGTCTCTTTTGGTCAGTCCCTTTAGGTTTTATTTTTCTTAACTCTTTAACAGATGTAATAAAGCGAAAACATATACAATACATACGTACATATAGTGGATTTAAGTGTCTTTATTTCTATTTTAAATGTGTTTCATACGTCAAATATTATTCTTTCTTTTGCAAATCTTTCACTTTCATACTATGTACTTTTTATTTGGCTATAAAGATTATGATGTATATAGTATTATCGATGGTTCCAAAGGTCAGTCTTTGCAATTAATCTGTTGAACAATAACGATGAACGTAATAAATCAGTTTCTTTCTGTTTCCGTGAACGAGTTGTGATCCAGAGATGCACCCTTCACCATTTTTTCAGACCTGTAAATAATTACAAGACAAAAGGAAAACATAAAATTAAAGCAAATCTGATAAATACATTACAAGCCTTAACAAGAAGTGACACTTTTTTCAAAAAAAATTGATCTAGGTTTCTGAATTCAATATTTTTGTTGTTAAAAGAACATAGCTTCGAGGATTTGACTTTGATAAACATGAAGGAAGAGATGGGATGATTTCATATTATTATTATCCTAATGTCAATTGATTTACTTTATATCAAAACTATTGTTTAATTAAGATTTCAATCCGAAACAGCCACTTTTAAATATTATAAATAACCTAACGCAATAACTTGACCGGTAAAATAAAAAATGTTCAATGTTTGTTTTGACATTAAAATTCAAAGACGATATTAGTATATTTTTAAAATAATAAGAAATTGGTTTGTCAAACACATTATTCTAATTTCGACATTATACAAATGAAAGGAAAAGATATTTAGAACTTGTTTGGCATATGAAAAAGTCAATCATCTCAGTTCAAAGTCAATCTTATTTACCGACCAACAGATTATCGTAATATGCATTTGCATTATAATAAAGTTTAGTGGAACGCAAGAGACAAAGGTGCATGTGAACCGAATAATTGGTTCTACATTGAACCAATCATTGTGTTAGTTCTGATTGGAGTATCTTATGTTGAGGATGATTAACTAACATAAACATTTGTCGCGGTTTGCTAACAATTAATAAACATATCTATTGTGCCCAAAAGAAATGGAGAAACAATGTCATGAAATCTTTGCATTCTTTTCTTCTATCCTATGATTTATTTACATGTACCTATACAATATTTTAGTTTTCTTACAACATATTAAAATCAATAATACTTTAAAAGATGTAAATGAATTCCACTAAATCTTATTGCTATCACAGATTTATTTTCTGTTTTTTTTTTCTTGCTTACTTATTTTAATATGCTAGGGTTACAACTGAAAGCTGCATGCAGAACGTAGAAATGTTGATCCATGCATGAAACTTCATTGGTTGAGAAAATGATGCAAGTTTGGGATGTTGAGTTACTGCACAAATATAAGTCTTGGACTCGATCAGAATGAGGATAAAGAATGTTGGTAGTAGTCACATATACGTAAGCTAGATGAAATTCCTCAGATTTTCATATTAACTGTTAATTACTGCATAATCAAGGTGAAAATCATCTTTAATTCCATTCATATCTGTTTCAGAAACTAAACAGATGAGAATCTAAATCCTAATTAATTTTTTTAACAAATAAATAAATTAGGATAAAGAGATAATAACCTGTAGGAACGTGATGGAGAGCGATTCCAGAGAAATAGATGACTCGCAGGACGTCAAGAGGGACGTCTGTTAGTATGCCAATGGCAATGATGGTGAGAGGACCCATGTAGCCTAAATTAATCACAGCACTTTTTATACACGGACCGATAAAACGAACATCGACGCCAGCGGGAACCGGACACCTGTTGATGTCCCCGAAGACCAATGTTGGAGCTTTAGCCTGAGCATCCGTAGGCGCCTTTGAGTTCATCATCATCGCAGTTAGGCCTTTAGTAAAAAAAAATCATATTCTGAATAGATTTTCTTATTGAACATGGTCACCATTATTACAACGTTTATACACACAACTAATTTGATCCATGAATAAAATTTATAACTTAAATGGAAACTATCCTATAATAAGAAAAAAATGCTATTGATTTATCCTTTTCACAGTAGGATCTGTTAATCTAGAAAGTTACCGACCGATCACCACCTATACAACCTTTCAGAGGTTGACAAATTTTTGTATTACAACGTAGCCTATTAGCTGTTATCTTTACAAACGGGCCGGAAATGGGCTTGAAAATAAAACTTTGTTCCGAGACAGCAAACGGTGCCGTTTACGTTCTAAACAATCTAAACAATCTGATGTTTGTGCAAAATCAAGGTTTTAAACTTTTAATAATAACAAAAACGGTTAAAAGTAAGACAAAAACATTTAACATGATTAGGTGAAGTCATTAAATATACATACCGTGTAATACCAAAACAGGTGTAGAGTCATTATTTTCAACAGCACAGACCTGATATATGCGTCTAGTATACGTTGACCTTTGACTTTTATTTTTTATTTTGACAAGGTCATTCATGTTTCCTTGCTTTTAAAGCATCATCTCTCTCCGTCTTCAATCTCTCTCATCACCATCAATCAAGAATCAAAAAATTCATGGCTTCACCAACTCCATTCCTCTCCATCTTCCTCTTCTTCCTCATTACAGTCTCCGCAGATCCCGACATGCTCCAAGACCTCTGCGTCGCTGATCTCTCCTCCGGTAATAAAAACTTTATTCATCTCTCATTTTCCATTTTATTTATCTTTCTTTAAAACTTTCAGGAATCAAAGTCAACGGCTTCCCTTGCAAAGACGCAGCTAACGTCACGTCCCTCGACTTCTTCTCACAAGCACTAGCGAATCCAGGTCTCACCAACAACACATTCGGTGCCTTAGTCACAGGAGCCAACGTAATGAACCTGCCAGGACTCAACACACTCGGTGTCTCCCTCTCTCGCATCGACTACGCGCCAGGTGGTTCAAACCCGCCTCACACTCACCCACGTGCCACCGAAGTCGTCTACGTCCTCCAAGGAACACTCGACGTTGGGTTTCTCACGACCGCGAACAAGCTCATCTCTCAGTCTCTCAAGAAAGGTGACGTATTTGCTTTCCCCAAAGGACTTGTTCACTTCCAGAAGAACAACGGTGACGTTCCTGCCTCTGTCATTGCTGCTTTTAATAGTCAGCTTCCTGGAACTCAGTCTCTTGGTGCTACTTTGTTCGGCTCTACGCCTCCTGTTCCTGATGAGATCTTGGCTCAAGCCTTTCAGACGTCTTCAGGAACTGTTAAACACATTAAAACTAGGTTCCAACCCAAGAAATGATGATCTTCTTCTCCAAATTCATTACATGTTTTTTTTTTTCCCCGGTTCTGTTTTAATTTATGTTGTGCAGTGAAACCAATAACTGATCTTTGTTTGTGCATTTTTGAGTTCCATTGTCACATTTACGATCTACTGTTGTGAACAAACGCGAAATCAGCTTTGAAGAAAGCTAATCAACATAATAGTAAAACACTCAGGCAAATACCTGTTTAGAGTTTGTATGTTGATTATATGAATGAATAATTAACAATCTACATTCGTATTTATACTGGCCTCAAAATTTAATATTCATTTTCTCTTTAGGAAAACATCTGTATCCCACTAAAACTATTTTTTTTCTAATCGTAAAAGGCATGCCGGCCAAGTCCAAATGTGGTATTTTACTCATGCACAAATATTTAAGTTACTTCAAAAATCAACATCTTCTGTGCATGGTCCGAATTTATTTTTTTGATTTCTAGTTGACTAGAAACAGCCAAACAGGTAAAGCTGATGTTAGTTGATCTTATTAAAAAACTTCCAACTATAATATGAAAGCAGGTAAGCTACTTATCTGGCCCTTTATATCAACCTGAGAGTCTCTCACATATGGACCTAATAAAACTGATTTGATTAATTGATAAGATCAAAAGTTTTATACTTCCTCCCATGTGGTGCTTTCAAATCTAAGTGCATTTCCATATGGCCAGCTAGTTAGATTCGTGTAGAATGCCAGCTAGCTAGATTCCTGTAGAATGTACAATTCTGTCTGCATCTTTATGGAGTTAAGCTAAAGCCAACTGTTTAAAACAAATGATTCTTGCAACATACTGAAGGAAATGGTCATACATTACCTCTAAACTCTAGCCTGTTGCATTAACTTGAGGCATAGACTCAGAGATGATATCAGTAGAGACATTCCTTGAATGGTTTCTGTAACTTTTGATCACCACTGACTATAAATTACCTCAATAATCATACATCATTTTTTGAATAATACATCATGAAACCAAAACACTTCACAGGAGATTAGATATACATCCATATTTACAGCTTAAGATAACAGAAGATGTAAATGGATGGATATTTCATCGTTATTGAAAACAAAAGCAATAAGGAAAGTTACAAACAAAGAGAATGACCATCATATCAATCCACAACACACCCTTTTTCTCTTTTGG
The DNA here is from genome assembly GCF_020379485.1 of Brassica napus. Classification (NCBI taxonomy): domain Eukaryota; kingdom Viridiplantae; phylum Streptophyta; class Magnoliopsida; order Brassicales; family Brassicaceae; genus Brassica; species Brassica napus. The sequence goes on along the minus strand of NC_063451.1, from coordinate 47,996,461 downwards.
GTGACTATTTGCTTGCTGCAGCGAGTTCTGCAGTGATAATGAAACTAGACTTCCCAGCTTCTCTCAAGTACTGAACATCTCCATTCATCAGCTTCACCAGTTTCCTGCTAACCATCAAGCTTAACCCTTCCTCCGACACATCTTCCTCACTCCCAAACATTTGGTGTAGCAAAAACTCTGGTAACCCAGCTCCGGTATGCGTTATCCTGTTTTCATCAACACAACAATCTCCTCAATGCACACATTCTAATAACATCATATTATGTAATTCATTAATATTTTACCTGATCTCTAAATAAGCAAGATGCACTGATCTCCCAAGCTGATCTTTCCTCAAGGAAGCTGTGACAGTTAGCTGACGTCCGGATGGTGTAAAGTTAACAGCCATCAACATGATATCTGCAAGAACTTGTTGAAGCCTAATACTATCTCCATACAGAGTTTCAGACATTACTTCTTCCTTTGTTTCATTAGTTACGCAAACGTTCTTTCCGTTGCTATTCATCATTACTTGACTTGTGGAAGCAGTCAGCACTTCGTTTAAGGTGAACTCTTTCATTTCAAGATCCAAGCATCCTTCAATGATGCTTTCAAGATCAGAATCATTAAGAATCTTGCTGAGTTGCTTCTCACACAAACCGCTAGTTTGCAAGATCCTTCTCTGCTCAGGACCTAACTCAGTCCCCTCCATCATCTTCCTTGCAAACATGATCCCAGACAACGGATTCCGAATCTCTCTTTTTATATAAGCCAAAGCCTTTAGTCTCTTCAGCGCAGTACGCTCAGCTAGACGCTGCACGTGAAGCGCTTGCTGCAGCTCATAACTAGCAAGTTGCAAGAAACAGAACACCCCAGTCACCGGACCTTCCCTGTCAAGCTTCTTACTCACACACAGCAAACACTCCACATACTTCCCACCACTCGTAAAAAAACCAAACGGCACTTTCTCAGCTTCCTGACTTGTCACCACAGCATTGTTCAGCACAATCCCAAGGTTCACAAACGCTTCTTGATTCTTGAGACGACAGCACGACTTCTTTTGAGTTCCAAAGACTTCTCCCAACAGCATCTTCTCCACCACCTCCTCACGCTTCAAGCCGGTTAGCTTTGACATTGCTGGATTCCACTCCGTGCACCACCCGGACTCGTCGGTTCCGAATATGGGCGGGATCAGAGGGTTTGGGTTTTGGATGATGGCCTTGTAGTCACCTTCGATACGAGTGAACTTGTCCATCACGGTCTTCTGTGCGGTGAGATCATGGGCTACGAAACATACACCAACCACGTTTTCGTGGAGGTCTTTGCTTGCGCATGCGTTTACAACTAAACTTATTGGTCCAGCATCCGTTCTTGACAGATGTGTCTTGATCTCAAACTGAACATTCTGCTCCTCAGTTCCTACATATATATACAACCGAAGTTTATCAGCATTTTGAGGGAGAAAAAGGAAAATAAAACACCAAACAGTGTCAAATAGTTGAAACTAGACATGCCGGTTCTGTTAGTTCGGTTCAACATAAATATTACAAATTAATCCAAAATAAAGTTTGTTTCGGTATTTTGTTAGTTCGGTTTTCGAAAATCCTATATACGTTTTTGATTTCGGTTAGATTTTGGTTTAGTTTTGTTAAAATTTCAGATAATTCGGTTTGAAATTTATTTAGTTCGGTTAGTTTGGTTCGGTTTTTGTAGTATGGTCTGGGTATATATTTTAAAAAAGAAGAAAACCGAAGTAACCGGTTGGCGAACAAAACTATTTTTTATGGAAAACCTACTGAATAGAATCAAACTTCTAACCAAACTAACCAAAATTAGGTTCGGTTCGGCAGCTTTGGTTCAAAATACCAGGCGAGTTGAAATATTCTTAGCAAAACTCAGTGCAAGTAAAGGAAGAGAAGTTACCTTCTAATGCATTCTCTAACATCCTCTGAACGATATCCACCGAAGAATCTTCAACAAGTGTGAGGAGATGCTTCCCAATCGCTTCATCAACAGGAAGACCAGTCAGCTCAGCAATCTTCGTGTTCCAACCATTAACCAACCCATCAGAATCAACCGCCAATATAGGCACAGTAGCAGTCTCAATCAAACGAACCATCTCACTAGTCACAGCTTCTAGTTCTTGTATACCGTCAATCTTCAGATCATTAAGCTTCGAGTGAATAATATTCGTATTCACATCGGTAGCTTCACCATCCTTGAAAGCATTCCTCAGAATAAGCTGCAATGAATGTATAGCATCCATCTCATAGTCCTTCCAAGGCAAACTCCTCGTCTTAACCACTTCAAGAAAGGCCTTGAACGATGACCTCGGGTGCATTCTCCTCGCGTCATCTCTATCATCTGGATCATGCTTCGCACCTCCCCATCTCACTTCACCAGCTGTATGAGAACGGAACCAGAAAATCATGTCTTTGGAAGATATCCTCACCGCCGCCATTCCGCATACTGAATCCCCAAGAGCCAAAGCTCCTGGGAACCCAGCGTCATGCAAGCTATCAGTGCTTAGACCGGTTGAATCAGCGTGGTGTTCACACAACCAAAAAGCTATCTCTTGTAGATGAAACTCGCTTGGAGTTTTTCCAAGCTTCCATACTTTTTCTTTATACAAAAGAGCTGCTCCGTCGCATTTCACAAGGTCCATTATATTGGGACTCTGAGAGACAATCCCCAGAGGAGCATCGCGCATCAGCATATCGCATAAGAGCGTCTGCGTGCGGAGAATGTTCTTCTCCACGATCTGGTTCTCCAGCTCCACCTCTTTGTTAACGTGTATCGCAAACACTTGAGCTAGAAACTCGCAGGCGTACCTGAGAGGAAACGGGACAAACCTCGGAGTTGTGTTGTGACAAACCACCAAACCCCATAGCCTCTTTCTCTTTTGAGGCGTAGTAGTAGCTTCTCCATCTTCTTCCTCGTTAACTACAACCGCCATAACAAGAGATGCAATAGAATCCATATTGGCCATGTACTGCAAATGGCAGGTGTGCGGCGCTCTAAGGGTAGAGCCGCACAAGGTGAGATCAAAGGATAGCTTCTCGTCTTGAAGCACCTTCACATGTTTTGCGTTGCAGTCAACGATCATCCGAACTTTGTTCTTCATAAAAAGAAACCGAGCCGCTTGAGGGATATCAGTGGCTGGATAATGCAGACCAAGATAAGGCTCAAGACCGGGTTTCGTCACCTCGGAGACAACTTCGCCGTGATCATCCTCATGAAACTTATAAGCCATCACTCTGTCGTATCCAGTGAGCTCAAAAACCTCTTGAACCATCGTATCGCAAAGCCTCTCCATGCTGCCGCTAGGCAAAGACTGCAGCCTAGTGATCGCTTTCGCAGCTAGTTTGTAAGATTGCAACGCACCAGCAGCCGTCATGGGAACTTCGTAAGGCTTCACCGGTTCAAAGTCGACTATAATGCTCCCTGTGACCCTATGCACAATCGCGTAAAACGGCTTCGCGGAAGTCCTGCAGTGGACTAGAATGGGATTCAGAAGAGAGACGTCTCCGAATCCAAGAGCCTTCTGCAGCGCAGAGGCGCTAGGAGCAGTGAAGAGGCTCCTTATATCCGTCCCAACGCCTAGAACAGAGTTCTCGCCGACGCTGGGGACCGCGTGACTAGCCATAGTCAAGAGCTCAGGGGCGTTTTCGCTGTACGCGATGACTTTGAAGGTCTTGTCATCCAAGGCGAGCAAACAGCCGAAGGGCTGGATCAGCTTTCCCTTTTGTATGTGATGGAGATATGTCGTGGTCACCTTGTCGGACCTCGGCGGCTGGTTGTTCTCCACAGCTGGGGTGGTTACACGCACTGAGGTTGAGTAATCAAAGGAACTGCCTCCTGACTCCTCGAAGTCAGCATGGAGCTTTGCGTCAACGGTGGTCTGTGCAATGATCCTAGCGCTGTGTCTTGATCGCCTTGAGGAGCCCTCAGAGGACTGAGTTGGCCTAGAGCCTGACATGTTTTTTTGCCTGACACCAGAGACAAGACAACAAAAACTAAATTGCAAGTAAAAGTTAAAAACAAAACATTCATACCTCTCTAAGTATATGATACTAACAATGACGAGGATCTTAATTAATTTGCCTATCAATATTCAAATACAGCTACATATATAATAGAATAGATAGGTTAATTCTTATGAGAATTTATAGCTATACCTTTAGGAAAGGAGCGATAAAGTCCCACCAGCGAAAGCAACTTCGAGAGTGAAGAACGCTAATAGATAGAGACTGTTGGGATGCTTCTTGTTATAAATGGTCTTATAAAAACAAACACACACATCAAAAGCCAGATCAAAAGAGACCTCTCTGTTTTCAGAAAACAGATTCTTTTTTTTTTTTTTAGATAATTAACTTAAAAGGTACTGACAAGTTTAAGAAACTAAGACGGGGAAAAAAGCTAGGGTGAGAGTCCAGCTTCTGACAAGCACTAAGAATAAAAACAATAGAAGAAAGATTCGATATTTATATGTAAAATCAAGAAAAGTAAGAGACCATGATGAGAACTTGTCTACTCACACTCTTTAGAGGTCTTTCTTCTAAAGCTTGACCTCGATGACCGCCTCTCAACTTGTGCTGCTGTCTCTCTTCTCTATTATTTGTGCTCCCTAGCACAGACGACGACGATGAATGGGACCACTTATATACGTACGCACATGTATTGGATGAGTATGGGGCACTCTGTTTTATATTTTTAAATGGGAAATCATTTTAAAAAAAAAGAAGCTCACTTTGGAGAAAGGACGAATCTCACACATAAATCAAGAACAAGGTCGGCTTCGTCGGTAACATTTTTCTCGCCAAAACAGAACGGTGGCCCAAGAAATATGAAAATAGGAAGGAAAAAAAAAACTCTTTTTCTCTCTAATTTTCTGGAGTTAAATCCATTTAAACTGATTTATTTGTATACAGAGGTAACTATCACTGTGGAAGTGGGAAGAACAAATTGAAGATGATCTCAATCTGGTCAAAGAGAATCATCCAAAGGATAAGATGAAAATTAGAAAAAAAATATCAATAAGAAGACAAAAGTAGTTTTAATGAAGGCAATGACCAGAAGTGGAAAGTGGAGTTAGGTTGGAAGACGTTAGACGACAACGCTAGTGTTATGGTCTTCACGATTTTTTGTACTTTGGAGTTGCCTCTCTGGCTGGGATGATCCACATTAAAATAATGGACCATTCCAAATTTGTATTCATTGTTTTGTTTTAGAGTTTCACAGTGATACATGAGTAACATGATGGTTAGTAGTGTTAACTCCAATTTTTATTTTGTTTTCCTTTAATAGAATGATAAAATACTTTTGGAAGTGATATAGTTTGAAATGTTAGTTTTTTTAGTCGACTTTGCTATTACTTCTGTAAATGTGATAGGTTATTAAAACAATACCAGTACTGACATGATTAGCTGTATCCGAGTAGATATGCTTATTACTAAACATGATTAAAGTAAGATTTTGCTTAGATTTAACAATATAAATAATCACTAAACATGATTTAGTGTCATATAACAGTTTATGTCTGCCAACTTGTTTATATTTAAAACAAAAGGAGCTTAACAAATCTATAAAAGTCTCAAAAGAATTGCCAAATAATAAAAGTGTAAATGACAACTATATACAGAATTGGTTAATGTCATCAAAGCCCCATGGGACCCTTCTCTATGCCTTCCACAAGAAAGAAAGAGAAAAAAAAATCTTTTAGTGCAAATTTGCTAACAAATTTTCCTTGCAGCTTACATTGTTTAGGTTTATAGTTTTGTATGGTTACTTGGTTTAATTTGAACCTTATGTTAGTTTGGGGCTAAAATACATAAATTCTACAGAAAAAAGTTAGTTAATTAACGGTTTAAACAGTTAAGCCCAAATCTATGACTAGGAGAACAAACAAATAGGCCCAAGTCTTCAGACAAGGCCCGTTAAAGAAACCCTAAAGACAAAAAGACATATAAATAAGCTGTCTTTCTCATTTCGTAAGTTCGGCGGCTTCTAGCTTTTCTTCATTTGTTCGCTCGGGAAAAAATGCCGGCGGGACATGGAGTTCGTGCTCGAACGAGGGATCTGTTCGCGAGGGGGTTCAGGAAGAAGGGTACAATTCCATTGTCCACGTACCTCAGGACCTTCAAGGTCGGCGAATACGTCGATGTTAAAGTGAATGGCGCCATCCACAAGGGTATGCCTCACAAGTTCTACCACGGTCGTACTGGTCGTGTCTGGAACGTTACCAAACGTGCTGTTGGTGTCGAAGTCAACAAACAGGTCTGATGGATGATGTCTCGTCTCTTATGTTTACATTATTATATGTAAATGTTACTACGCTGCGTCAATCTTATTGTTAGATTAAGATTTGAGCTTAATTAGATTAGTGACAGTTAACCATAAAACTCGTCTTTGTTTTTCTATTGGTCTATGTTTGGTCTTATGTAGTAGTGAATCTCTTGGTGGATAACGTGGATGACTAAATTAAATGTTTGGTGGTTGTGTGTGTTTTAGATTGGAAACAGGATCATAAAGAAGAGGCTTCATGTGCGTGTGGAGCATGTGCAGCAGTCTAGATGTGCGGAAGAGTTCAAACTGAGGATAAAGAAGAACGATGAGCTCAAAGCTGCAGCCAAAGCTAGAGGCGAGACAATAAGCACCAAGAGGCAGCCTAAAGGACCCAAACCAGGATTCATGGTCGAAGGTATGACCTTGGAGACTGTCACTCCTATCCCCTACGACGTCGTCAACGACCTCAAGGGAGGCTATTAGTTCTTTTCTACTTTCTTTCCTGTTCTTGCTGTGTGTGTTTGGAACTCTGCATTTGTAGCCACTTGAACCAAGAATATGATTTATATGAGAATTTTGGAGTCCAGATTTTCATTTTGTGTGGAATTGTTTTAATTATAATTCAATTTTGTTTATCCAACCAAGTAGCCTAAACTTGTGTTTATGAGAATAATAGTTGACCAGTATGAATATCATCTGAGGAGAGATACAGTTGTAGACCGGCTGCTTGTTTGTATTGTAGCTTTTGGTTATTCTGTTTGCTCAATGAGTTTCCTAAAATAGATACAGAGAAAGAAACCTCTTTACCTAAATCCTCTTATAGGCTATTTCTGGAACCACTCATATTCCAACCTCTCTCTCTCCACATTATTGTTTCTACGTTTTTGCAGTTCTGTTAGATCTTCAAAACCTTCTCTTCCTCATTCTTCTAGGGTTTTCCTTACATTTGTTCTTAGGATTTACGCACTTGGTAGCAATTCCAAAGGCACATCTGATCCATAAAGCTTCAAGCCTTGCTCCCTTGGTTATGGAAGAAATTGATATTCAATAATAGAAAAAAAAGAAGCATAGGGAGGCTAATCAAACCATACAGTTTCCTGGTTCCGATCAGGAAACTGTGGAGAATTATGGGCTGCAAATTCTCCAAGGGAATACGAGCAAATGATAGCATCAGCAACCAGAACATTGACAACAACAACATTGTGAAGGAGAGAAGAAGCAAGCCTAAAAAAACCTCAAAGAAGAAGAAAAAGCCTGCTTCATCCAGCATAGTCAATGTAGGATCCGAGGAAACTCAAGGCTTTATCAATGCCAGCAACAGCAAGGAAGAAGCCACCTTGAAGCTCCTAATACCCATTGATGCCAAGAATCCAACCCCCATATCATCTAATGAAGAGGGTGAGAATAAGATGGTGAATATTGAAAGAAAATCTTCCAGGTCTGTCTTCCAGAGACGTGAGGCATTGCAACAACCTAGGATGACTAGAATAAGCAGTGTTAGTAATGGAGAAAGAGGTGCTCAGGTTATGGCTGGTTGGCCTTCTTGGTTAGCATCTGTTGCTGGAGAAGCTATCAATGGATGGATTCCACGCAAGCCAGATTCTTTCGAAAAGTTGGAGAAGGTTAGTTATTTTGTTTATTTATATATTTGAGATCAATGTTCAAGAAGTCGCTAGGTTTAGGCGCCCTATAGAGAATTATTGTTTATGCTGTTGCCTAGCCCATTTTTTGAACCTTGATTGACATTGTTGGTTTACTGGTAGATTGGACAAGGGACATATAGCAGTGTGTACAAAGCCAGGGACCTAGAGACAAACCAAATAGTTGCACTGAAGAAAGTGCGGTTTGCTAATATGGATCCTGACAGTGTTCGGTTCATGGCAAGAGAAATCATCATCCTTAGAAGGCTTGACCATCCCAACGTTATGAAGCTTGAGGGTTTGATCACTTCCAGGGTATCAGGGAGTATGTATCTTATATTTGAATATATGGAACATGATCTCTCAGGCCTTGCTTCAACACCTGGTGTTAAGTTCTCTGAGCCACAGGTATTGTTCTATTATATGTGGTTTAGTGCAGGTCGGTTCGGGTTATTCGAGTTGAGGTGTTTAGGAATCTGACATTTTAGGATTCGGGTCGGTTTCTATTTCTTTTAGTAAAATCCGAAGGGAATCAAATTAGAAATAGCTCAGATTTGGTTTAAAGCCAAAAACGAAAAAACCCCAAAAACTCGAGTTAAATCCAAAAAATAAAAAATAAAAAATATTCGGGCAATTTGGATTTTTGAATATTTTTATTTATAAATTATGTATATACAAAAAAAATTAAAAAAAAAATATTTTTTATATTTTGAATATTCGGTTATTTGTTCGGTTTTCGGTTCAGTTTTTTGGTTTCTCGTGTTTAGAAGAATAGGAACTGTCGGATTTTTGTAAATTTCGGTCCAGTTTCTGTTTTTGGGTTACAGATAATATGCCCAAGACTAACGTGGTGGGTTTTTATCTAAAACATTGTGTGTTTGGCAGATTAAATGCTATATGAAACAGTTGCTACATGGTCTTGAACACTGTCACAGCCGAAGTGTATTGCACCGTGACATCAAAGGCTCGAATCTTCTCCTCGACCAAAACAACAATCTCAAAATTGGAGATTTCGGTCTTGCCAACTTTTACGGCCCCCATCAGAAGCAGCCTCTCACTAGCCGTGTTGTAACTTTGTGGTACCGTCCACCTGAACTCTTGCTAGGGTCAACAGACTACGGCATTACTGTGGACATGTGGAGCACAGGATGCATTCTAGCAGAACTATTTAATGGGAAGCCTATCATGCCTGGAAGAACTGAGGTAGAACAACTACACAAGATCTTCAAACTCTGTGGCTCACCTTCTGAAGACTATTGGAAAAGATCTAAACTTCCAGATGCGACCATTTTTAAACCTCAGCATCCTTACAAGAGGTGTGTAGCCGAGACGTTTAAGAGTCTTCCTTCTTCAGCTTTGGCACTAGTTGAGGTTCTTCTAGCTGTTGAGCCAGATGTCCGTGGAACCACGGCTATTGCCCTTCAAAGCGAGGTACAAGCTATGATTAGGATTATATTATTGCAAGTCTTTTTCCTTCTTGTCTCACACTATGTTCTTGTTTCGTTCTTTTATCAGTTCTTTACCACAGAGCCTTTTGCAAGCGAGCCATCAAGTTTACCAAAGTACCAACCGAGAAAGGAAAGTGATGTGAAGCTTCGAGAGGAGGAAGCAAGACGGTAAGATTCAGATTCTACTAGTATCATAGTGTTAACATAAAAAGGTTCTTCTATAACCAACACTGACACACCTCAATTTTCTCTTATTAATCAGAAAGAAAGGCACAAGCAGTAAACAGAATGAGTCAAAACAAGTATCAAGAGAATCTAAAGCCAATGGCGAGTTACTACCATCAATACAAGTATGTATGGTTCTCTCATAATAGACATACTGTTGTTTATTGTCAGTGTTCTAAAATCGCTCTAGGCGTTGCCTAGGCACTCCTCGGATCTAAATGAAACAATTTTTAGACCGGTTTTGAAATAAAAAAAAATTGGTTGTAGGCGTTCAAAAATCGGTTTAAACTCGTCTAAACAATAATCGTCTATAAGGCCGCCTAGCGAATTTTTACAATATAGTTTATAGTCATGTAATCTTATCTTTTGGTTTATTTTCTTGTTTAAAAAGAAACCTCAAGGGCAGAGTAGCCAGACAGGATTGAGTGAAAAGCTCAATACTAATGAAGATGCAGCACTGAAGAGTGGAACCACAGAAAACGGATACACGAGGTATGGTCTGTCCTCTGTTAATAGAAGTGGAGAGAATGTCATGATGGGTTCGAGTCGGTCACCAAGAAAAGAACTGAGGACACAACGTTCTTTTGTTCAACGTGGAGCACCACAATTATCAAAGTTCTCAAACTCAGTAGCTGCTAGAGATGCATCACATTTCTCTGTAGCAAATCCACGGTGGCTTGAAGATAGTTATAATAATAACAAAGGGGATGGTGACTGGTCTCAACGTCTGCTGGTTAAACCAAAATATTCTACAAAAGACAAAGAATCCATACGAGTAAGCAGAACATCTTGATTCTTGACCATTATTGTGTGTTTTGCTTTGCTTGGGAAGAAAGAAACTCTGTGGGCTAATCATAGTATTTGTTATCTTTAGGGTCACGGTGAGAAGATTGAGAGAATGAACTACTCAGGGCCATTGGTTTCTAATGGAGGAAACTTGGATGATATGTTGAAAGAGCATGAAAGACTGATTCAGTTAGCTGTTCGAAAAGCTCGGGATAAGAAGACGAACAGGGACGATAACGGACTGACTCAAGCATGTCTTGCAGTATAGAAAAGACGGTCGATCTTCGGTGAGGTCTTGTGTAAAGTCGAAAGATTAAATCCTGTAATTTATTTATTTTTTTAACCTATTCTAACGGTACTACCGACTTGTACTCAAACCCATCATTTGCCAAGTAGTATCTATCCTTCCCTTCATGTCTAAGCATAAACCCAACTTGACCATTTATTTCAGTAGCATACTTCTACAACAATATAGAAAAAGGTCGAAACTTTTAAAGAACCCAAGTTCTTGAATTCGAATCAGATAATGAGTAGATCAGCTCAAGATTCTCCTAATTTATTTTCTTGCGGCTTTCATTCTCTCCATCACGAAACGCTTACATCTTCACAGGAACACCAGACTCCAGAAGAGACAAGATCAGGGGGTTGCGCTGGTGCCTTTAATAAGCTACCACGCTCCTTCGCTCAAGCCCTGATTCATTACTCTACTTCAGTTATCACAACAAACGCTCAAGGAGAAACCCATGTCTGATGTGAATAGGGAAGTAGAAGACAAGTTCTCAAAGAAGGGAAACTAAAGCATTTTGTTTATCCTTAGCTATAGAGATGGATCATAATCAGAATCATATAGACCATAATCAGAATCATATAGACCCTTTTATCGATAGTTGACAAGTGGTACCTAACTCTTATTCTACTCTGCCTCTTCGAATCTGAACTCTATCTTCCTACTTTGTTTGTTCAAAGCCAGTACTTAAAGCGCCTAAACAATAAAGCTATAGCAAGAACATACATTTGTCTCGGCTCTGCAAAGCTCGAGCGGTATAAGAACTTTAGGAAGCTGACCATATCAGGAAACCAGCAGGATGAATACGCAAAATGAAACAAGTGTCATTGATAAGAAATAACAAAAAGTCTTGCACAATACCAAAAAGGTCCAAACACACAGTAAAGAAGTCAACACAGTTGCATATAAAATCTGACTCGTAAAAAATACCAAAACACCTGCAAACGCCAAGTCTTCCAACCTCTTCACTTGTAGCTCAAACATAACCCCACGCTTTTCTTTTGAACTACCTGTAATGCAGGAAGAAAATTTTAGACAGGAAGGTAGAAATCGTGTTAGGACAGTAAGAAGTTCAGTTTAATTAACGAGAAGTAAAACGAGTATCCACGCTAGTTCTATTAGGATAGAGATATAATGGAGATTTGTCATATATAACTAGGTTTTACCTGTTCAAAAAGATAGCGGTTGGACTGCCAGGAGATGGAGGATTCTGCTTCAGGAGCGAAGCATGTGGACCAGCTTTAGCAACATCATTAGGGTCACTTGCAGAATAGATCTCAACCTCTTCAAGACCAAGCTGCCGCTTGATCAAGTCCATGTTACTCTGAAGAACTTCCATCTCTCCAAAAGGCAGCTTCAAATTCAGAGCCTGACCGCCAATAGCTATTGCCTCGTCCTTCTTGAATTTAAGGAAAGGCATGCAAAGCTTTTGAATCTGTTTGAAGTTTTCAGCTTGTCCCTCCTTCTGCAATACCTCCCTCAGCTCTGCAAGTATCTCTGCATCAGGGGCGAAACTACGGGTTTGTTGGTCAAATTTGCTTTGCAGAATGTTGAGGCAGTGAGCTCTCCACCCATCGAACTGCTCATTCACATATACAAGTCCCTTCAGCTTCTCCTCTGCCACTGCTGTCACTTGAGCTTTCTTCGCAGCCTTCTTGGATCCTAAGAGCTGTTTTTGCAGAAGCTTTCTCATCAAGACGATAGAATCCTGCAAATATTTGTTAGCACCCTTGAGAACCAAATCTGGCTCGTTTGATGCTGGCCAGCCTGCTGTTACCACACAGCCTTCCTTCTTCAGAAGCTTCCTCCAAACATATTCTGCATAATGAGGACAGATTGGCTCAATGAGGCGTGTTTGCACATTCATAAAGGTCAGTACCAAGTCATGGTTCATGCCGCCAATGCCGCAAGAGAGCCTGTACTCATCTCGAGCAGCTTGCAAGTCGTAAAACCCGTTCTTAAGTGCCTCCCTAAACAAACAATCTTTGTAGGCTTTTTCAGTCAACCTGATAGCAATGTTCATGTCATTCTCAAACACTTTATCAGCATATGTAGATGGAGGGCCCGTTCTCAAGGAGGATTCTTCAGCCAGAATCTCTTCCATCCATGTTAGCTCTTTTGTCAGGCGTAAAATCGCAGCATTTGCAGTTTCAAATACAAAGTTTGCATCGTCAACGCCATCACCAGCATCAGCCAAAGAGAACCTTGTAGCAGTAGCGGAGAACTCTTCAATAGCCTGTTTCAGCGTTCTGAAATTGCCAGTTGACTTCGACATTTTCTCAGAGTTCAGCATGATGTGACCATTGCATCTGATACCACGAGGCCAGTTACGAGACGCCATCAGTGCAGTGTGGTTGTAGATGAAAAACGTCAGATGATTCTGGATTAGATCCTTTCCTGAAACTCGAAGATCCAGCGGATACCAGTAGTCAAACTCCTGCTTCATCTTGCTCAAAAGATCTGATGGAATGTCAGATGATTTTGGGTACTGGCCATCGCAGAAGAGATACTCCCAAACTTCATCATTCATCTGCTGAGGGCTAACCAATGACTTGCTGCCTTTATACATGTCTCCCTCGTGAAAGATATGGGCAACAGTATAATAGGCCATGTAGAGAGTGGAATCAGATAAAGATTCGACAAGAAACTGTTCATCCCATGGAATGCGAGTTCCAAGACCAAAAGACCGTGAGCAAGCCCACTGATTGAGCCAGCTCAAAGTGTGCTCAAAGCCATGTCTTGTTTCTTCAGAGTAAAGATTCATCTTTGACAAGCACTCCTCAGCCATGCTACGCCATTCTGATTCTCCGTAGGTTAAGTACCACTGATCGGTAAGAGCCACAACACATTCATCACCAGATCTTGACATCACCGGCTTCTCGGGTTCACTGTATAGAATTGCCTCGCCAGACTCTATGAGCTGTGTCTTGATAATGGGCTTCACTTCTTGAACTTTTCTACCAGCGAACTCTCCAATAATCATGGTTCCTTCGGTGAACCCTTTCAGGTACACCAACTTTTTACCCTCTGCAAGCTTCTCCTTATCATTTTGACTTTTAATTTTCAGATCGAAGCAGACCTTTTCGGCAGTCCTATCCCCAAACTCCGGAATGTTGATAATCGGTATAATATCAGTGGGCATCCACTCATCTTGCACACCATATTTTGCTCGAAGAGCAGGCTTTGCTTTCAAATCATGTAAAGCCATGTAATCATCCGGGGAATCACTAGGGACGCAGGTGACAATGCCAGTACCTTTGTTGGTCAGAATGGTCAACATGGGCAGAGTATAGATGATCTCGATCACCCCAAGAGGAGACCTCAAAGGGAGTCCAATTAGATCATGCCCGGTCAACTCAAGCAAGCAGGAAGGCTTCTGAGGGATCTTCGAGAAGTTCTGGTAGGCAAGGTTGCGTGCAGCTCTCTCAGTAAGGACGAAGACATCAGTTTCATTGATTTCATAAGCTCCATACTTCCCATCAGGCAACACCCATGCGTTTGTTTGTCCGTACAAAGTCTCAGGCCTCAAAGTAGCTGCAGCCAAAAACACGTTCTTTCCTTCCAAAGGACCCAGCTTCACAGGAAACGGCTTCACTACCTCCATCTTAACAAGCGTATACTCCTGAGGCTGAACACCTTCACCAGACGCACGGTCGTGATCAGCACAAGGCTGGCCATCAAAAGGTGAGTATACCGTGTACCTATTGTCTTTCACAATCTTCCCCATAGCTTTCAGCTTCCTCATCTGCCACCTCACAAACGCATCGAAAAACGGATTCACATCAGTCGTCACGAACGACCTCCTCCAGTCACAACCCAATCCATACGCTCTGAGATCTTCAACAGCCAACGGGGGAAAGTAGTACAGCCACTCATACGGATCTTGAAACCTCGCTATCTCACTGTCAGTTAAACCAAAGCTACGCATAATCTCCCACTGGTAAACCTGTCCACCAGCTTTCGCAGCAACCTTTGACTTCTTCCCCTTGAACTGTCCCGGTAAAGCCGGATTATCACTCTCCTCCTCAACTTCTTTAACAACCTCTTTGTTACTTTCCTCTGCAGTAAACACAGGAGGGTTCCCAAACTGCTGAATCTCCCGAGAGAGCTTATCAGCAGAAGCCTTAATCGGCATACCGGTACAATGAAACCCAAACGGAAGCAGCACGTTAGCTCCTCTCAGTCTGTGATAAGCAGAGGCGAAATCAACCTTGGAGAGCGAAAAGGCGTGCCCGATGTGGAGGTAACCGTTCATATACGGGAAAGGGAACGTCGCGAAGAACTTCTCTCCGTGTTTCGGAAGATCCTTACGAGATTCGGATTTGTACACTTCCTCGTCTTCCCACCACTTGCGTACGGCGACCTCGATCTCGAGCAGACGGTCTCTCCTCACGGAGCTTTTCTTCTCAGATGCCATTTCGTGACAGTGCCTGCTCAAACAGAATCATTCGAAATCAAACGATCGAAATCGAATCAAAAGACGATCGAAACAACGGTAAGCTGATTGTAAAAGAACTAGTGAGAGCTGCTTAAGGAGTAACAAAGGAGACATTTCGAACGCAATACAGATGAGAGAATGACCTAAGGGATGAGCTTCGAGCAGTAGTGAATCGAGTCCACCGCGAAAGCAATCCGAGATTTGGTAGAGACGGAGCCACAATGTGAGAAGATAATGAAGAAGATGGTGGCGTCTAGGGTTTTTAAGCAAACCCAACTCTCAACCCCTGGATTTAACGGCCGGTTAATGGAATCTGATTCTACTGAACCAGTGGAAGATAACCGGTTCCGAGCCAAACCCAATTAGCTTCCTTTGGGCCCAAGATAACAGACGGCCCAATCATTTGCCGCCAAATAGAACCAGTCCAAACCAAACCAAACTAAACCAGGAGAGGGGAATATACTACGAATATAAAAACCCTAGATCCTCTACATTACCTTGATAGCTTTCTCTCCGCCTCACTAGACTTCTCTCTCGATTTGCTCGCCTAAACCTCTCAGGTAAGATCCATCGATCCATTGATCGAACTATCATATTAGCTTGCTATATTCGACGTTATGATCGTGTCAATCGAGAGCTCACTGATTGATGTTTTCCCTTGAAACCAGATCCAGTATCAGAAGCCGAAGCTCGTAACCGCCTGAGCAATGGCTTTGGTGAGTTCTCCATGAGTTTTCTTTTCGATTTTCTACGATCGCGTCCTGTATTTGATATATGATCGTGAAGAAGCAAGTGTAAACTGTAGTGATTGTTCGATTTTAGTAGTTCTCTGGTTCAGATTATCTTTGTTGAAGGATCTAGGTTCTTGCATGTTATTGTATACACCAATTTGAATGGAATCACGTTTAGTAATCATATTATTGAAGAATCTATGATCTTGAATGGTTGTTTATACTCCAAATTGATTTGAAATTATGTTAGTTTCGAGATCTGGCTGCTATTTACGAGTGTTAAGTTTTGATGTTGGGATTACATATCAAGTCCGAGATTGTATTTGGGTGAGAAATTTTGGGATGAGTACCGCTGATCAGTTTCTCTTAACTTGGAATCCTATGTGATTGCAGGTGTTGCACACATACAAGGGAAACAAAAATGCTGACAAGGCACTCATCGCCGCCGAGTACGTTGGTGTGAAGATCGATGTGCCTTCTGACTTTGCGATGGGTGTCACCAACAAGACCCCCGAGTTCCTCAAGATGAACCCTATGGGAAAGGTATGAGAACTCTGCTGATACCTCAATGTGATTCGTTCTAAACTTGAGTCTTGTTTAGCTAAGCAAAAGCTATTGGTTTTGCTAGGTTCCGGTGCTTGAGACTCCTGAGGGTCCTGTATTTGAGAGCAACGCCATCGCCCGTTATGGTAATAAAAAAATCCTTTATTTCTGCTCATGTGTCTCAACATGTCTGGTTTAATTGCTCGTTGCCATTTGGGTATAATGGATGTCTTAATATCTCATTGCAGTAAGCCGGTTGAACGGTGAGAACTCCTTGAACGGTTCCTCTCTGATCGAATATGTAAGTTTCTGTTTCACCGGTGCTACTGTTATTTAATCTGTTTGCACTGTCTGTTTGTTAATCTATTGGTTCGTGTTCTCGATGTTTATCTGCATGTTTTTACTTTGCAGGCACATGTTGAGCAATGGAGCGACTTCTCCACATTGGAGATTTATGGAAACATCTTGAAGTGGTTCGGCCCAAGGATGGGCTTTATGCCATACAGTGCACCTGTAAGCTTACTAACTTCCATTGGTTGATTCATCTACGCTCTTTCATTCACTATATCAATTAGGACACCTGTTTCCGTTCTTACCCTTGATTGTTTTTTGTGTGAAGGGTGAGGAAGCTGCCATATCTGCGTTGAAAAGAGGACTCGATGCACTGAACACTCATCTGACTTCCAACACTTACCTTGTTGGACACTCTATCACCCTTGCTGATATCATCACTGTCTGCAACTTGAACCTGGGCTTCGCTACTGTCATGACCAAGAGCTTTACCTCTGCATTCCCTCATGTCGAGAGATACTTCTGGACCGTGATCAACCAACCCAACTTCAAGAAGGTGGTGGGTGATGTCAAACAGACCGAAGCTGTCCCTCCTATTGCCTCCAAGAAAGCTGCCCAGCCTGCAAAGCCCAAGGAGGAGCCAAAGAAAAAGGCTGCCCCTGCAGCAGAGGCACCTAAGCCTGTTGAAGAGGCGGAAGAGGCACCAAAGCCCAAAGCAAAGAACCCTCTTGACTTGCTGCCACCAAGCCCAATGGTTCTCGATGAGTGGAAGAGGCTTTACTCCAACACCAAATCTAACTTCCGTGAGGTTGCAATTAAAGGTATGTGATGATATCTTCTCTTTACCTAGTTTTACAGTTTCTCTTATGGAGAGGCATGAATTGTTTAGTTTATGGAGTCAATTATCATGATTAAGCTCATCACCATGTTTAATATCGTTGTTCAATGCAGGATTCTGGGATATGTATGACCCCGAGGGATACTCGCTATGGTTCTGTGACTACAAGTACAACGACGAGAACATGGTGTCGTTTGTCACGCTCAACAAGGTTGGCGGGTTCCTTCAGAGAATGGACTTGGCTCGTAAGTACGCCTTTGGAAAGATGCTGATTTGCGGGTCAGAAGCTCCGTTTAAGGTGAAGGGTCTGTGGTTGTTCAGAGGACCAGAGATCCCAAAGTTCATAATGGACGAGGTGTACGACATGGAGCTGTACGAGTGGACCAAGGTTGACATCTCTGACGAAGCACAGAAGGAGCGTGTTAGCCAGATGATCGAAGACGCAGAGCCATTTGAAGGTGAAGCTCTCTTGGACGCCAAGTGCTTCAAGTGAAAAGTGAATTGGTTTGGTTTGACAATTAGTTTTGTTATGATATGTTATGAGTCGGTTAGACTGTATGTCTGGTCTGATACAGTGTTAAAGACAAGAGTTTGTGGTCTAAGTAATACTTGCTAGTTCTGGAATTGCGTTGAGACTTTTCATATTGTGCAAACTTTAAAACTTTCAGATATATGTCTTCTATTTTATTGTTATGCTTATTTTATGTTTATCGATGTATAAAGATGATCCTAAAAAGGAATATGTCGGAGAATGAGTCTTCGTCGGCGTCTGTAGGCAATGGGTCTTAGCCTTTTTTTCATGACATTTGGTAAGATTGAGAACAAGTCTGTCTCCACTTGGTAAGTTTTCATTATTTTTATTTCATGATGTTTAAAATATGAATAGCTGAATATATAGTTGTTAGTAAAAAATCTAAATTATACAATCAATTAATAACTAGTTTAACAAAAAGTAAAACAAAAAAATGTAATGTATCAATTATATAATTTAATTTGTTTGGTCAGAAACCGAATAAAATGTTCTTTACTACAAGACATGAAATATATGTCTAATTTGTTTCTATTTTCTCAAATAGATCCATCCCTCCTTGTATAGAGAGGAATGAGAGAGACCTCGGCGAGTGGTCTTTCATGGCAGCGTCTGGTACTCTTGGCTTCGTTTGTTCTGCACTTCGTCCTAGGTCCGTCTTCTCCAACTCTTGTCTGATTTCATTTTCGAAGGCCTTGATTGCCAATTCTCTATGTCAACTTTGTAGAATCCATCGGATTTAATGTTTGGGTTTCGAATTTGGCTCTTTCTAGATATTAGCTGAACTCGGCTCTTTCTAGATTCCGTATGTTTTAATCTGTATTCATGTGGTTACGTCTTGGTCTTTCTCTATCAGGATTGAAACATTTAAGACAAGGAGACTTTAGTATTCCTCTGTTAGTAGATCTTGAATAACTCATTCACACATATAGTAGTACATTTGTTTTTTACATCTTAGTGAAGACAGCATGTTACCCGGAGAAGCTGTTTGAGGATAACAAGACCTCTTGAAGGCATAACATGCTAAGATGGCATCTATTGAGTCTTTTGATGTGAAATTTTCCAGGTCTATCAGGTGATTCCAAGAATACAAATACAGGAGTTAAGACAGAGTCTCACACTTCTTCCAGCAGAAGAGGCGCGAAAGTAAGCCTCATACTAGTCGGATTTGTGGCTGTAGCCATGTTCTCCTTCTTCCTATACAAGCTATGGCAGAAGAAGAAAAGAGACGAGCAGTATGCCCGGCTGTTGAAGCTCTTTGAGGAAGATGATGAACTCGAGGTTGAATTAGGCCTTCGAGATTAAAAAAAAAACAAATTTAGAAATTTGTCACTCAAATTGCCTGAGCCATGTTTATTTTGTGTTGCCTTTGTTTTTTTGTTATGTAAGATATATAGAAGAATCAGAGCATGTATGTGGTTGAAGCTTTTAATTTCCCAGAGATCTTAATGTATATACACTGTTTGTTAAACGATGTAGCTCTGAGATGATGATAAAGAATAAACTTATTGACAAAATAAATTAATTGAAGCGTCTCCAAAGTTAGAACATTATCACGCTTGAGCCCTTGTCTGAGTCCAAGCAAGAGGGAGCAGTCTTAGCACGCTTGCTGTTGAAAGGGGACATGCTTGGACTCAGACAAGGGCTCAAGCTCGGACTCTGACTCTCTTCCCTTGGTGTGCCATTCCTTGTATGTATCTTGTTATATCTGCTTTAAACAGAACATACTGACGTATTTGTGTAACCATTATAGACTTTCCCGAGCTTGTAATTAGATAGTTTTTATTTGACATTTTCTGATTGCCTTATTGTGCTTCCAGTGGTTAATTTTATGCATTGGATTAATATGTTCCTATGCATATCATTACGTTTTACATGATTTCCGTTTTACATTGCTGTTCTATTCTATTTAATATTTTCCATGTATATTTATTTTCCCTCCGGTGTCTCAGGTTTGTAATTGAAGATTTAAGGCTATCAAATCGATTGTTCAAAATTAGATTTGAACCAGTTGGCCGAAAACAGGTAAATATAGTTTAACCTCGATTGGATTCAGCTGATCATGACTGCCTTAGAAGACGGCTATTTGAAGATGTTGAATGCATCACAATTCGGAAAAGTATTGCAGATGGGTGCCATACATATGTTATAATATTTGTTCATTACATTCTGCCTAATTGTAAATTTTCGTCAAAATATTATTTGCTAATTTGAGACGTTTGTAGTATAGTATTTCTACATCATTTTATAATTTCAGTAATTTGGATTATAATATTTTACATGTCTCATTGTATACATATTTTCATTCATATACAATGTTTCTAATTATTAATTTATATAATATTTGTTTGTCAATTCATTATCATGTTCAATGTACTTATAGTTTCATTTGTAAACAAATTCTCAAATTATAATGTTCAAGAAAATATATAATAGGAAGGTAAGACAACATTTATTATGTTTATTGTTATTCCATCTTTAATAACAACACCATCACAATCACCGGTTGTTTTATCATTGCCACTTTTTTTTTCCTCCGTAGCTTTGATTATTTGAAAAAATCATTATTATCAATTTTTTTAATTCCGAAATCTATTCTATAATTCATATTTATATAGTATAGTTGAATCTTACAAATATTATGTATTATTTTAAGATTTTGATATTTGGATTTATAATTTATATTTTGGGAGTAAGATCTAGGATTTAGTAGTTGAAGGCGGAAGTGAGGTTGGGGGGTTAGGTTTATGATATAAGGTAAATTAATTACTTTACATAATTGTTTAATAATTTCATTAACTTGCATTATATAATATATTATATTTTAATTCATTTTTATTTTCTTTTGTATACAATGTTCTAATTTATTAATTTTATATACTATATGTTTATCAACACTAACATAAGTTTCATACTATTTTACACTAACATAAGTTGTATACTATATGAATAAATACGTGGTACATGGACTTCATTACATCAGGATGTAGTTACCATTTTTTTCCCTTTTTTTCCACAACGACTATTTGTGATGGAAGCTAGAATACCTTTATGCGATAATATGATTTCACAGAATGTGAACAAGAAGATAGAAAGGAGGAACCTGAATATAATTCAACATAAAAATTATGGAAAAGGATCCTCGATGAATCACAAATCTTTATGTAAGTTTCTTCGCCTCTATGTATGCCTTCAAGCAGACTACTTGATAAACAGAGACCATAATGCAAATAATCACCGCCATTACACTGTACGAAGCTAATAGCGTGTTCGTGTTCGCACTCACTGTCATCACATCGGCGCCTCTGTATGCAAAGTGTCATTTTGTTCGAGAAAACTTTAATATTAATTAGACTAAGCAAAGAAGACAAGACAAGTCAAAGCCATCCATGAAAATCTACTCAAACTAATAAACGGGTAAAAGAATCTTCAACTAAATGTCTCAAAGAAACAAATCTTCAAAAAAAAATTGAAGTAAACCAAAGGAGACATTTTTTGTAAATACCTATTTGAAAGCTCACCTCGATCTTTTCTTTCTGAGTAGTTTTACTGCGGTCAACGTTGATGCTAATATTTTTGTTGTATGGGGAGGTCATCTGCCACATAAAGAACTCAGAGGCAAGTATAACAATGAACAGAAACACCATCCATGACCACTTTATTTCCGCATTTTACATTATTCCATATCTGTCCAAAATTTGACCTTAATCAGGACTTTCTAAAAAAACTATCAAATTAGCTATGAGTAACTAGCAAAAACCCATGATCACAAATACCAAATGGTACTTGGTCAATATTTAAGATTCAAAAACCTGTGATTACTATCAATTATTTTGAGCAAACTTTATGGATCAGTTGGAATTAACAGATCAAATAATAAAATGTTGATCCAAATAACATGGTGGATCGGAACAGAAACCCAACAATCACCTTAACTGAGATAGCGGAATGATCCTCGGAGATTATGTCGACATTACTATTGATTTCTTGACACACGCATCTTGTATCAGTGGGACGCATGTCTTGCAATATAGCCTCACCGACCTGAATCATCACCGGAACCAGAAAGAAGAGAAGAAGTCCCGTCAGGAGTCCACTCCTCATCTTAGCAGCCATCTTCGTCTTTCAAACTTTCGCTGCATACAAACCAAAAATAAAACGGATGAATATAGAAGAGAAATGAAAATATGCATGAGACTTGAGTCTGTTACCTTTTGCTTTTCTTCCCAAATTTCTTTTTTTTCCTAGGGTTTCAGTTTGCTTCAAGTGCCACTTATCATATATAATTTTTGAATTAGGGTTTTATTACTTTATTTTAAGTAAACTTTAAATAAGAAAATTTTAATTATGCCTCCAAACTGGTCGGTAGATATTTATCTCTTTACAATATTTACTATTTATAAAAAAAACAAAAAAGTATTGTGGACTTGAAAAATGATTGGCACAGTTTTACACTGTGTTCAAAACTACGCTAGGCGTTAGTCGGGCGCTCGGACATGGCCTAACGCCTAAAAGAAAAATCGGAGAGTAAGCGGGGATTAATCGCCGATTTGTTTTTACCTTATCTTTTATATCATGTATGTAAAATACAAAAAGTATGTGTGGTCTGGTGGTTATGTTAAGTTCGAGAGCTTTCCCCCTCCGGTTTCGACTTCCATTGGATTCAATTTTGCTTATTTTTCGATTTATTTTAAATGAGTGGCATTTATGTAATTAACTCATCGTCTTCTTCAACCTTCTTTTAGGGTTTCACGGTTTCTGAAACAGATTTTTGCGGCCGCCATCGTTTCTTTTTTGCATAATCTTTCAATTCTTTGGGTTTTAAATGTAGTTTTCACTTTAAACTTGTGAATCTATCACATAGAAACCGATTTTTGAGTTCAGATTAACAAAAAAAAACTAAAAATTTGTACCACTCCGCCTAATCTTCCGCCTACCACCAAATCGCTACGTTCATAAACCGCCGACCGTTTAATCGCTGGAAAGCCGCCGCCGGCGGCCACGTTTTAGAACACGGGTTTTACAGTTCTAGTTTTCTAGACACAAGTATTGCTGAGAAGAGAGCATATGCCAATAGTGACTTTTTTGCTTGCTCATTAATTTTTTTTTATATAAAAATATCAATTGGGCTTTCATGACATTAATCCATGGCCTTGAGAATTGAGATAAGTTTGTTGCATTTATATTTGAGCTCTAAACAACAAATTCATGTTGTTGGGCTCTTAATTTATCTGATTCTTGTTTCCTTAGAGCATGATTAACCCCGTTTCTTAGCCAGGGTTCTCAACTCATGATTTGACACTTTTTGTACACTTTTCGGCTAAGAGATGGTTCTTAGAGCATGATTATTGGGGGTTCTTAAGGTGGGATTCTTAGCAGAATATAAGAATCCGTCTCTTAACTTTTAACTAAAAAAGCTAAGAACCGGTTCTTAAATAAAAGTTTTAAGAGCCGGCTCTTAACTTTTTTAGTTAAAAGTTAAGAGACGGGTTCTTATATTCCGCTAAGAACTCCACTCTAAGAACCTCCCAATAATCATGCTCTTATATCTCTTATTTAAGAGACGGTTCTTAGCTTTTCTTAGTTAAAATCTAATAAAAGCTAAGAACTGTCTATTAGTCGAAGTTAAGAACTCTAGTTAAGAGATTGGGGTTAATCATGGTTTTAGTAGATATCTGATTTTGTCGTCGTATATGACTTTAGTAAGTTAAAATGTTAAAAATTTAAAACAGTAAACTTAATAGTTATAGACGAGAAAAACCTTTCTTAAATTTGAGTCTGTATTGTAAGATTGCACATGCAGAATAATCAAATACTCAAGAAACTGGCAAAAGAAAACAAACACTGATAAGTAGAACTAATAGCCACCCTTGAGGTCGTTGACGACGTCGTAGGGGATAAGAGTGACGGTCTCCAAGGTCATACCTTCAATTATGAATCCTGGTTTGGGTCCTTTAGCCTGCCTTTTGGTGCTTATCGTCTCGCCTCTAGCTTTAGCTGCAGCCTTGAGCTCATCGTTCTTCTTCTTCCTCAATTTGAATTCCTCCGCACATCTAGACTGCTGCACATGCTCCACACGCACATGAATCCTCTTCTTTATGATCCTGTTTCCAATCTGAAAACACACACCACCAACAAGCATCTATGTCAATCAATCATGCCACCCACCAAGATATGCACAACATAAGACCAAGCTAGAACATTGCATTGAGCCAAACTACACTGACTAAGTTCCAATCTTAATCGAACAGTAAGAGTGACGCGTTGAAGAAACGCTAGATTATAATAAGACACGAGAGATAGTGAGTTCTTCAAGACATGTTTGTTGACTTCGACACCAACGGCACGTTTGGTAACGTTCCAGACGCGACCAGTACGACCATGGTAGAATCTAAATCTGATATACAATTTAAATCTAGTTCTTCCACTGTCAGTTGGTCTGAGCACATGTGGTCTAATCACATGTTTTGCTTTTGTTATGTTCCTAGTTTGGAACATTGTGAAAAAAATGTTTTATGTCACAAATTGTATTAGTAAGATTGATTGGAGGGTAGGAGATATATTAGAGCCCAAAATCCAAATTCTTCCTAGATAATAGAAGAAAAATAGAATATGCCACTGCATATTCCTCTGTATTTTCCAACTCCAGATTTGGTGCAATCCATATCATATTCTTTTCTAGTTATCAATGGTTGATTTCGTCATAATTAACGAAATCGCAAACTTCCTATTATTCTCAAATTACTAAAGTTTGAAATTCTTTGTGAACTCAAATAATGTATAAGCGCTCATAATAAATCATATAAGTATGTGTGTATGGGGTTAGGAGAAAACAACCATCCAAAAAGAAATAATAATTGTCTTAGTATGTTTGGGATGAAGTTTTTCATTTTAGCCGTTTTTGCGTTGACAAGTTGTGTTGCAAAGCCTACAACTAGAGAATTATATGAAGAAGATTTGAAATTAGAGAGACAACTTAAGCTTATAAATAAACCATCTGTTAATACAGTCAAGGTTCGTGCTTTACTTTATTTTTATTCATATATTTTTGTACATATATAACTTTTCAGTTATTATTTTTCTTCTATAAAACCTCACTGTTTTGTTTTGATAGACCATTGTATTTATGTTTTTCAGACTGAATATGGTGATATCTATGATTGTATAGATTTTTACAAACAACCTGCGTTTGATCATGCCCTCTTGAAGAGCCATGAGTTTCATCCTGAAGTAATAATCTTTTATACTTATGAATAAATATTATGTCAGGAATAATTTTAAATTATATCATTATTTTAAAATTGTATATTTTCAAGCCCTTTGTCAAAAAAAAAAAATTGTATATTTTCCCCCATTAGATGAGACCAAGCAACATGAATGGACTAGAGGAAGTTGGAAAAGAAGAAGAGAAAGAAGAAGGTGACAATGAAATAGAAGTTGAATGCCCACATGGCACAGTCCCAATAAGAAGAACTACCAAAGAAGACCTTATCAGACAAAAGACATTCAACCAAATGTTTGACTCAAATATTCATCCTCTAACCGATTCCGAACCGGGTTTACATGTGCATAAATTCTCCTCTCTCTTTCTCAATTTATTTTTATATATAAACAAATGTATTAGTATTCTCTTTGATAAGTTACATTAAAAATAGTGAAATTTAATAGTATGCAGGAAACAGAGTCATAAGTAAGTACGTAGATATGGATTTTGGAGGAGGATTTGCTCATTTCAGTTTATACCAAACTCCAAATGTTCATCAGCTTCAATTCTCCTCTGGTTTAATAAAAGTTTCCAACGGTACAGATTTCATCAAGGCTGGTTGGACGGTATAACATAACATTCATAGCTTTCACGTAACTTATCAAACAAAAATAAATATAAGTAAATATATAATAGTTATTATTTTGATTAAATTGCCTTTTTACAGGTTAACCCGACGCTTTATGGAGACAATCGTTGCCGAAAATTTGCATATTTCCATGTAAGCTCTACATACATCAAGTAAAATGGTTATACTTTCCAAAAAAAAATGGTTATACTTCCAAATAAATCAAGCGTTATAAGGATTTTCTTCTTTATTTTATTAATATCAGATAAATATTTTCTTCATGTATAGACACGTGACCAACACTGTTTCAATACGAACTGCCCCGGTTTTGTGATAGTGAACAACAATAGTCCTCTTGATTATGCATTTCCCAAAGTCTCAGAGATCGCTGTGCGAATAATGGAATGTAGATTTTACATTTACCGAGTAAGTTAATTTATAAAAGTTTGTAATTTATCCAAAAAAAAAATTACTTTGTGTTTTCATGTTTAAACTATGTCATGAACCTTATAATATAATAAAACTTATCTTTAAACTTGTGTTTTTTTTAAGGATCCACAAAATGGAAACTGGTGGTTAGTCACTGGAAAAGGAAAGAAGCAAAAGGCTCTTGGTTTTTGGCCGGCTAAACTATTTACTGATTTAGCATACAATGCAGACGAAGTTTATTGGGGTGGCGAATTGTTCACAATTCCAAACTCAAAGACTAGTCCGATGGGAAATGGACTACTAATTAAGCACGTAGATGATCCGCGACTTTATGCATATGCTCGTGATTGCTCGGTAGTAGATGCTAAAACACAGAAAGCCATTGGTGTGGCAGAAGTGAATAGTGAGGAAGTAACTGATTTTGATGGGTGGTATGGGAGAAGAAAGGCACACATTGAAAAATATTGGGGGCATACTATAATGTTTGGTGGCCCTGCAAAACTAATTAAAGGTAATTAATAAGGAAAAAGTTTGTTTGACTTTAGTTTATCAGTTTATTATGAAAATAAATTTTATAAATTTTATTTTAGTTATTGGATTTATCATTTGTCAAACATCTTTTTGTGTTAACATACTTTTTATTGAAAAGTTCCCAAAGGACTTAAAATTGGTACAAACTTTTAGTTTAGCAAACCGAATATTACACATGAAAATAAAGATTAGAAAAGGTAATGGAAGCCATGTGTTAGCAAAGATGTGGCCAGCCTGAAAAAATATAGAAGTCTCCACCGCCATTGTCTTTGTCCTCTCCGATCAAGTCTCCACCGTGAAATCCTTCTTTTGCGACGGACCTTGCAACCTCTTATAATGCTCTTTGCCTTGAGAACTCCAAGCTTATCCTTTGTCCAAAGTTGTACCGACATAAACCATTTGGATTTGTATCTATTTACATTATAATATACTCAACCAATTACATTATAATATACTCAACCAATTCCATTGATAGCCGTGCACGATCACACTGCTATCAATGAAAAATGACTTTCTATTACAGCCACCTCTCAGGTTTAAGTGTTTAACCCACCTTAGTTATTAAAAAATTACAGATACTCCCAACATTTATATCTTCATTTGGCTTCGTCGCTCAAGTTAGAGTTCATCGCAAATTAAGAGCGACATCTGTTGACAAAGCTACACCAAGGGAGAGTTATTGGAACATGAATTTCTATGGAATTTGATGATTTTAATAGTTGAGAAGATTTTACAAGTTAACTAAATTTAACAAATTTTATCAAATACTTTTACATAGATTTTCATTACTTGTTTATAGAATTCTATTGATTATTATTAACTTTTAAAGTAAAAAATTAATGGTGGTAGAAAAAAAAAACGAAAAAAAATTATTTCAATTAAGGCAATTTTTAAACAAATTTAAAAAAAATTTTGTCACAAAAAAAATCTCAAGAAATGAAATGACCAAAAAATTTAATTTCTACTTCGTACTTTATAGATATATAAATAATAAAAAATAAAAAATATTTTTATATATAATTTCGAAATATATGTTTTAAATTTGAATTTTTGCTAAGAAAATTTGAATTATTATATTTGAAACGTTTTTTTTTTAATTCGAAAGGGCTTTTTAAAACTATTTTTTTAAGGCAAGAAGGCTGCTGCTTTTTTTTTTCTTCTGTTTTTAAGTATAATTTTGATGCATATAAAATAAACATAAATAAATTAATCAACACAGTAAATTCATAAATTTTTTCAGTCACAAATTGAAATAACAATATTCAATAATATAAATATAAAAAAATTAATTTTTAATGTAAATAAACCCAAGTTAAGAATTATATGTATAAGGTTATATAAAAAAGCCTCTTTTATGTTTTGTTCTTTATTCACTGTCATAAATTTTTCTAAATATTTTTGAATGGCAAAATTTTGCATTTGTAGGGGGTTAGAGTGATGTTGCTAAAAAAAAATTAGGGGTTAGAGTGTAGAATCTTCAACCTTTTTAGTTCTTGTCTCTGTTCATCACCTGTCACTTTCCACCATCAAATCCATGTTTTCGGGATGATTCTTATTCCTCAGTTATCCTTGTAGACTTTTTTTGATTCATGGATCTTCTTCGGATTGGTATCCTTGTCTCTCTTCTGCGCATCGCAGATCCAGAGTTGTTACAATCAGACAAACTCAGAAATCCATTACACTTTCTCCTATCATCACAGCTAGGTACAGTGGTGATAAATGTTGGTAACCACTGTGGTAGAGCAAGCAACTTTGCCTCCAGACTTGATTCCTATAACTAGGGAGACAGATTCATATATATATTATGGAGATAGAGTGGAGTGGTGAGAAAGATACGATAACAAAAGACATGAAGAAGAACCAAACTCTGAGTAGAAATCAAAACCAGACTGAAGCGTTTTCATATCCCAAGAACTCAAGGAATGTGTCACACTATATTTGAACCTTTTTGTTCTCATATATCTCGAAATGACATATGCTTTTGTGTCTTGCTGGATTTCTGGATAGTGGAAATGGACAATTAAGTTCTTGAAGCATGAACCGTATAGAGATGAAGAATAACTAGAAAGAGTGGAGTTCATGAAATGGCTTTGATTCAGTTCCTGGAGAATATATATAGCGCTTTGGTTCAGTATGATAGCTTAAGGAGTGAGAAAACAACTCCACCTTCACGCAATGGATAAATCAGACATGAAAGAATATCAATGGTAGATGGGAAACCATTGTGTTCAAGCTTCACCTACACATCATCTTAACCATTTTGTCGCAACACACGTTACTTGGATTGTGAAACACCGTGCTCGAGAGTCGTCAGCTACAGGACAAGGCTGTGAAGAAACCTTAATATGAAATATTACATGAAGCACAAGTGGAAGTCTAAGCAACTACAATCAGGTTCAGACTTTAGAACGAAACATCCTTCTGACTTTCAGGAGGAACTGGCGTTGACGAGGACAGATTCTGATGAAAATGGATTCTGTCACTATGTCTATGGAGAAATGTTCTGGCTGTGGAAGCCTCGGTAGAAACAAGAGGAAGAAAATGAGCAAAAAGAGGTATAACAAAATTTATTCTGTCTTGGAGTAGTGACTGAACATGATAAGTGGAAAAAGTTTGTGGAAAGTTACGAATACTG
Organism: Brassica napus; assembly: GCF_020379485.1. NCBI lineage: Eukaryota > Viridiplantae > Streptophyta > Magnoliopsida > Brassicales > Brassicaceae > Brassica > Brassica napus. The sequence goes on along the minus strand of NC_063451.1, from coordinate 47,967,015 downwards.
TAGATTGATGAGCTTAGTGCAACGGCAATGTAGTATGAGTGTTAGCAAGGAATAAAATATCTAGAGAACTTGATTGGTTAGAACAAAGTCTAAAAACTTGATTATCAAATTCACACGTCATGGCCCAATTATCTTGGTTTAGAAAGGCAACTGCTATCTTATTCGCTAGTCATGTTCTTTGGATTGGGAAGACAGTGACGCAATGGATCATCTTTGTGTTCATTACGTGGTGTTGGAAGAAGAGCATGTTTTTTCTTGAGTTTGGACAGAGGAGACACAAGGTCATATGGGTGAGTAACGTGTTGTGTGTTGCTATGATTTACGTTCTGAGCTTAAGGTTCCTTTTCCATCACTTACCCAAGACATTAAGAAGCTCTATTTCTCCGACAATGACTTCAGTTGGCAGATTTCTGCAAGATTGAAACAGGAAGGAGCATCAACGCAAAGCAAAAGTTATGAGAGAGATAACAAGAATGAGGATGAAAACACAGAAGAAATTTTAATGATAGGATGTTATTACCCAAGGTAACGGGAATGAGGAAAACAAACATGTTTTAATGTTTATGTTCTCACTATAAACTTGATCGCTTAGCTTGAAAAGCAGTGGCTGTGGGCATGAGCATATATATATATATATATATAGTAGACTCATGTAAAATTGTGTTTGCCCCTTTGTGACTCTTATAGTCAACGGACATGTAAGTGAATGTTTAAAGAACGGACCTCTTATTTATAGACTAATAATAATAATGTATTTAGTAGATCCTCAAACATACAAATAGAGATTCGCATGTCGATGCCCTTTTCTCACGTTCTTTTGATCTAAGTTTCTGCCCTTCACTTGCCATCCAAATGAAACTCCTTTTGAATGAATTCCAGAAACCTTGTCTTATAGCCCTCTGGATCAATCACTGTTGGTTCTATACAACATCCTATTGTAGTTTTCACAGCAGACTCCAGTGCTTTCTTCCAGTCGTAGGGTCCTAGGTAATCAATTATACCACAGATCAACTCATGGTTTAACTGATCAACTCCAATGAAGAGTGAATAGTCCATGACTTGTACGCTCTACAATTATCTAAACTATTAAAACAAGAGTACAAATAAGTTTATTTGACCCTTAGTTTTCCTAAATAATTACAATGTAATGCCACTGATATTAACTCTAAAGCTTTATTAATTATTCATACTACTCCATAGCATATTACACTAAGCAATAAAAAACTCATTAACTTCTTACCCCACTAACAATCAAATCATAATTTAGTTAGACATAACATTTAACTGTTAAGAGATCAAATAAATATTCCTAAAATCATTGAACATTTTGCTAACTTAACATAACTAACCCCTAAATTTAAGCTATGATATTAATAGCAATAATAAAGATACTTGCCGTTGTAATTTTTTTATTATATTCCTACAATGTATATTATCCATTTGTAAGATATATATCTTTTTTTGTCAACACAAGATATATATCTAACAAGAATAACTTATGTTAATTTATAACTTTGTTCTTTATTACCATAGAATACATTATTAAGTGATGAAAAAAATACACTATTAAGTATTAATTAACAATAGGATGGACAAAAAATCCGAACCGAACCAAACCAAACCGATCCATCCGAACCCAAACCGATCCAAACCAAACTAAAGTATATGTCTAAATCATTTCGTTGAATATTTTATCAATCCAAATGGTCCAGTCTTAAATTGAACCAAAAAACTGAAGTATTTTTAAATTAGATTAATTAAATATACTAATAATATTAACCTAAACAATTAAATATAATTTATATTTTACTTCAAAATTAACAGAAAAATACAACTAAAAATAAAATAAAAGAATATGAATCTATTACATTAATATCACAACTGAAAAATTACCCATGCTATTTATCTTAGGTTTAAAGATAACAACATAAAACTATTAGATTACATCTTCTACATGCTTATTGCGATGTTTGGCTTTATGTTTAAAAATGAAAAAAAAATAATGATTTTGTGTCAAATGATAATTTGTTTATATTTTTGTAATTGGACTAGAAAAAACTAAAAAATCAACAGAAATGAACTAAACAAGCACAAACTAAACCAAACTAAACCATATACGCACCAAACCGAACACAAACCAAACTAAACTAATTTGAGTTGACTTTGGTTAAAGTTTTCCTAAACCCAAATAAACCAAGCCGAATTCAGAATTAAACCGAAAAACCCATCCCTAATTAACATGGTTACATATATACAACTATATCAAGAAAATTGCTAAAAAAATTGACATTGCAAATTAAAATAACACTCGCGCGGACGCACGGATCAAAGTCTAGTTTGTTTTATTATTAAAGACACTTGCTTTAGTTAGAAAGTGAATAGTCTGAAAATGAACGAAAACTTACACTGAGAAACTGGGTGTCATTCCGAAGAGCTACTTCAAAGCTCATTTTAGAGTTAGGGCTGATTACATACGGCCAAATCTTCATGATGTTGCTGAAGTTTCCATCGAGTAATACCTCCGTTGTGGTTGGAACTAAGCGACAGTTTGTGCTTCCTTTAAGATCGTAAACTGCGCTACAATGCTCCTGTTGAAATTTAAATTCTCCATAACCATCACAAACTTTCTAGTCGTCACCTGCAAAATATATGTTAAAGAACCAGCCTTGTACAGAGAAGCATTATTAAAAAAAAAAACAGAACAAATGAAGGAAAAAGCACCTGATAAATGCCAAATATCTTGGCTAACCAGGTCTTCTCATTTGACCGGAAGGTCTTCGAAATATTTCTTTCCCACTGTTGTTGAAAAATAGTCAAACTCATCCTTTTTGATATCCTTGATTATCAGCATTTGATCGATGCTTCTGGCAAAGTAAGCTCCACTCTTACCTCCCTTTGCTTCCCATTTATCACAATGACTTAGTGATGCTATATAATCTGTTTCAGGGTAGTTGCTCTTTGTCCTCAACTCAAGGAAACATTCTTCATGAAGAGAGAATCCAGGACTACCGGATTTAGTTCGAAGAACAAAGGCAATGTAGTTTGAGATTCCATCTGAAGCACTCAACGCACACATTTTCATCCGGAGAAATTTGAAAGGGGCAAAGTAGCCAAGAAGCAGTTGAATCTGGTTAGACGATTACGGAGAATGTTAAACTGTGATTTCACAAGGCATTTTATCTCCTTTAGCTCATTGATATTGACACCTTTAAGCAGTATCTGAAACAAAACCTCAAAACTCTTACGAAAACATATACAGTATAACCTTTTTAAATTAATACTCTATAAATTAATATACACTAAAAATTTCTATAAAAATAATATAATTTTATAGTTCCAAATTGAGTTTTTGGTTCAATTAGTAAATCGATAAATTAATATCTCTATACATTAATAAAAAAATTATAGTTTTGGTGTAGTCCCAACATGATTAATTTATAGAGGTTTCACTGTATATATACGTAAAACTATTATTGAAAATGAGAATCTTAATTATTTAAATACCGTTAAGCTATCACAGCCATGAAAGTGCATTAACGTCTTATCAGTTGTTACGTTTTTCAATTGCTCACCGCACTTGAATGACTTGCAGGTGCAGGTGTGATTCTCTGTTGGAAATCTCAGGAGCCGGTGACCCATGTTATGTTCCTCTTGAGAAAGTACTCCTCATAGTCATAGCCGTCGTACGCAGAAATCGACTTTTCAACTAGTACAATAACTTGACTCGATTCTTCACGTATTGACATAGTAGAGCTGCCTATATTAACGCTGGCTTCCTGGGAACATCCAAAAGAGCATTATAAACGTTACTAATTGAAATTTCTATGAGTTGCCAAAAGAGCATAAGAAACCTTTACAACTACCAGAGATCCTTTGAAGAGACATATAATTGGATCCATAATTTCCTTTGACATTTCCTCATGCACCGGTAATTTGCGGAAAACCAAACCATCCAGTAGTATGCTGCGCCCAAATCCCAATATAAAGTCAACTTATGGTTTCCAAATGTTAAGATGAGCCAGGGAAGAAAAAAAAGTAGCAACACATAACTTATACCTTTCACGGGAAGCTTCTACAACGCATTTAACTTTCAAATATTTGTTTATGTTAGAAGCTTCCAGAGCTTTTAGTAGTATCGCACTAGTTTCATTCATCCTCTGTCCATCCGTTGTAACAGATTGTAATGACGAAACGAGAAACTCCCTCAGTTGAGCCTTGTCCATGATGTCAACAGATTAGACTTCTGCAAAATTACTAGGCAAGTTAAAAAAGGAAATGCAGACCATAATGTTGCATATTATTAACAAACATCTCAATATATATTTTCTCATGGTTGTGACGTAAATGTATTTCCACTAACTCTTGCACAATCTTATATATTAAAACAGAATTCATAGCTTTGATTCATGTGTGATTTTAAAAAAAATGGACCTAATGGACATATTAGTAGAAAGTCATGTTACATTTAATCTTTAATCTTATATATTAAAATAGAAGTCACAACCTTGATTCATGTGTGATTTTTTTAAAAAAAATAGATTTAATGGACCTAATAGACTTATTCCTACATTTATCTCTAATCTTATCATTTAACTTTTGGGCATACCAGAAATTTTTATTGGGCTATCAATAATTGGATTTAAATAATAGATCATTGGATTTATGGATAGTATAAATCAAACATATATAATTTAGTGTTGTAATATTATACCTCCATATGTTAATTATTTAAATATTTTTCGATGTTAAATTTTAAAATTAAGAAGATTTGTGTTTAAACTTGTGTTTTTTTTAAGGATCCACGAAATGGAGACGGGTGGGTTATTCACTGGAAAAGGAAAGAAGCAAAAGGCTCTTGGTTTTTGGCCGGCTAAAATATTCACTGATTTAGCATACAATGCAGACTAGATTTATTGGGGTGGCGAATTGTTCACACTTCCAAACACAAAGACTAGTCCAATGGGAAATGGACTACTAATTAAGTACGTAGATGATCCGCGACTTTATGCATATGCTGGTGATTGCTCGCTAGTAAATGCTGAAACACACAAAGTCATTGGTGTGGCAGAAGAGAATGAAGAAACAACTGATTTTGATGGGTATTATGGGAGAAGAGCTCCAAACACACATATAAATGAATAATGAGGCAATAAATTGGACTTCAAAATACTCATATAAATTAGTTCAAAATAATTTAAAGTCGCTACAAGGCATACGAAGAGCTCCAAACACACATAACAAGGCCGGGGAAGAAAGTAGAACTAGTAGCCTCCCTTGAGGTCGTTGACGACGTCGTAGGGGATAGGAGTGACGGTCTCCAAGGTCATACCTTCAACCATGAATCCTGGTTTGGGTCCTTTAGGCTGCCTCTTGGTGCTTATTGTCTCGCCTCTAGCTTTGGCTGCAGCTTTCAACTCATCGTTCTTCTTTATCCTCAGTTTGAACTCTTCCGCACATCTAGACTGCTGCACATGCTCCACTCGCACATGAAGCCTCTTCTTTATGATCCTGTTTCCAATCTAAAACACACACAACCACCAAACATTTAATTTAGTCAATCACGTTACCCACCCAATAGAAAACAAGACGAGTTATTTGGTTAACCGTCACTAATCTAATTTCACTAATCTAATTAAGCTTAAATCTTAATCTAACAGTAAGACTGAAACAGTGGAGTAACATTAAATATAATAAGACATAAGAGATGATACATCATCCAATACAGACCTGTTTGTTGACTTCGACACCAACGGCACGTTTGGTAACGTTCCAGACACGACCAGTACGACCGTGGTAGAACTTGTGAGGCATACCCTTATGGATGGCGCCGTTCACTTTGACATCGACGTATTCGCCGACCTTGAAGGTCCTGAGGTAAGTGGACAGTGGAATTGTACCCTTCTTCCTGAACCCTCTAGCGAACAGATCCCTCGTTCGAGCACGAACTCCATGTCCCGCCGGCATTTTTTGTCTCTTTGGTGGATGTGACAAGTTAAAATCCTAAAATCGCCGAAGAAGCGAAATGTTGAAAGCAATGCGTATTTATATCTTCTGAAAAATTAGGGTTTTTCCTGTAAACGGGCCTGTTGGGCCAGGAAGACTTGGGCTTATTTGTCACAAAGAAGGTTTCTTATTAACTAGTTTAAAACCCATATATTCTTACTTCTTTTATGATTTAGCTCCATTATAACATAAAACTAAAATTACACCCCTGAAGAATCTCTCAAGAAGATAGTTGTAGCGTGTGAGTAGTGTCGGTGTGTGGATGAAAGAACACCTTTCTGTTCATGACCAAAGCAACCTCATGTATCTTAATTCTATAACAAAGAAACACTATTTGAACATACCAAAGAGTATTACTACCTCTCTTCAACCTGTCAACACCAATTAGATATTACAAAATGGCTACATAAACTAATCAGACACTCACAAAGACCCCCATCTTGAGAGAGACGTATGCTTGGCTTGCTTCTGTCTCCACACTCGCAAATCCTGCCTCCTTAAACCCATTCAAGCACAAAGAAGCTTCCAGATTCAGCGTTTTATAGGTAGGTTGAGGAGGGATGCTACTATGTTCATCATTGTAGTGACTATATAAGACTTGGTGGTTCAACTGGTCTGCTGTTACATTGCATTATTGTTATCCACCAATGTCCCTAGTTGAAAACTTGTTCATATGTAAACGAGTGGAGAATTCACATTATGAGTCTGATGATTACATTGAATTCAAGATGTGTTACTTTAGTAATATGTGATATTTATATCAAAGGCTTTTATTAAACAGTTTCTATATAAAATCTTCAGATATCTACATCTTTTGCAGCATGTTTGATGGTTGATGTTGAGAGAAATGTAAAAGTGCATCCTTTCAACTATCATTAACGAATGTTTTGCTTATAAACCGGTGGAATATGGAAATCCACCTGTCATGTTTTCCCTCGGTATAAGTATACAATGATGGACGAGATTCAAGATAAAGTGAGAAGAGACAATAATGCGAAAAAGAGCATTGGCAAATTCAGTGTGCACCATCTCTCTCTCTGATTGCAGACTAAAGATTACAATCCTCTCAGCCACTCTTCTCAAGGGTTCAAAAACACATGCTCTTGAGCAGAAGTAGTTTACAATTTCCTAAGGAAGCGACAGAAACCTTGCATGACCGTGAAGCTTGTCAGATTGTGAGCATTCCACCAGCAGCTACTACGGACTGAAGGAGCGCAACTGCCACATTTTCTATTCCTGAAGGACATTAGATGCACGCAGTGTTTAATACGCAATCTAACCCATAAAGATGTTTAATGAATTCAAACACAGCAGCATCAACCAGTCAAGCAAACCAATGACATAGTCATCCTAATTACTTCAAATGGACTGTACAGCACAATAAACAGGAAAACTTCAATGACTTATCCTATACTATTTACAAGTTCCTGGTTCTAAGAAATGACAGACATTAGTTCTCTCACTTAGCCTTTTCACAGTTGCAGCAAAGTATTGAGGTATATGGTTCATAAAGAAAAAAAAAAAGATCGAAGCAAGAAATAAGAACGGTCAGTCACACTAGCGCACTTAACTACAAAACCTGCAACAACGAATTTAACCAAACTCCACAACGTTCTACTTAGATCATAATCCTATAAACGTTTGACTAAGTTGAAGTAATCAGGAAGCCCCCATATTTAGCTGCGTTAAAGTCAAAAGATTCATAAAATAAGGAGCAAAATGTTAGGATAAGAAGTGTACCTCCATAGGACCAGAACCGTCATTAACACCAGATGCAGGATCAGGAACTATCAGGCCTGCAGGAACCTGGCCAAACTTCAAAGCCTGTTCGAGTCTGGCAATTTCTTCTATCGTCTGGGAGTTGATAATTGCAGCCTGTAACATCATGGAAACGAAAAACCCAATATTACTACCAAACACAGAGCCTTCACTTAATATACATAAACAAACAAATCATCTAATAATGCTTTATCACTATCCAGTTTTATCTATGCTACTCAGCTGAAAAATCAATTTGACCCGGTTTAGAGATAACCGCACCTTGATTGCTAAAATTTGCTCCTGTGTTGGTGCCACCACTTTTGGAGTCTCTGATTCTTCTGTAGTATCAGACACTTTTTGAACCTCCTGCTGAGATACCTTCTTAACCTCCTCTTCTGCTTCCTTAGATGAAAACAAAGCCGCAGCTTCAGCTCTCTCCTATTAGTAAACAAAGACTGTCAGGTAAATGGTCTACTTGGCAGTGGATATAAAGCACATAATAAAGTCCTCACCTTGGCTTTGACTTTAATGAAATCAAGCACTCGAAGCGATTTAAGCTTGTGAATCACATAAAGGCGATAGTTTGGCTTCTTGGTGATATTATTATCCAATAAACTAAGGTACTCCAGCTTCGGAATGGAGGCAAGGGGATCGATTTCAACCAAATTCACGAGCCTGTTGTTTGTGAGAACCAAAGTATGCAGCTTTGGTAAGAACTCTGCAAAAGTACAAACCATACAACAAACACAAGACGCTTAATCAAGGAATAATCAAATTTACATTTTATTACAACGCGCACAAAGAGTAGGAGGTTACCTCCAATGTTAGGATTAATCCTGGTGATCCGGTTGTTGTTTATGATCAAAGTTCCTAAGCGGTTGAGGAGTGGGAAGTTTTCCAGCTTAACTATCTCATTATCAGACAGATCAATTGTATCGAACTGGTCCTGTAAGCCAAAACAACACAAGTTAATCACCAAATCAAAATCAATTCAACATAATACGAAAGAGATTCACAACAGCATTATCATATATATCCATAAAAAAAAAAAAAAAAGACTTTCACAGAGAATACTGACTCTATAAAGTAAAAGAACACACAATCAGAACAAGATGCTAACTAAAACAACGGAGCAGAGACCTAACAGAAACATTCTTCAACCGAGAGACAATGAAGAGACGAAACTTCGATAGGAACGAGAAAGTACCTCAGTAGCACCCAAGTTCTCGATTACAGGAATCTTGTTACCTGCAAACAAAATTAAATCGAGAGTAAGATTCGGTTAAACCCTAGAACGGTAACGGAAAGAGAAAAAGTCTAAACCTCGCAGCTCCAATTCTCGTTCCTTGATGGCATTGAAGAAGTGAGGACTGTTCCAGATCAAATCAGCCGTGAGCTTCACCATTATTCAAACTTTCTAGGGTTTCACTGCTTCTAGCTTTCTGCTCTTCGCATTCAGGGAGGAAGAGTAGTGAAGAAACTCGTGAAACGCAGCTGTTGTTCTCTCTCGGTCGGCCCATTTAAGTACACATTTGGGCTTTTACGGTAGGCCCTTTAAGTGCAAGCATTAGGCAATTTTGGTCTCTCTCGTACTTAAAACTTTTTAGTTAGAACTTAGAAGATAAAGCATTCTGCTGCACAAATTATTCAAGGGGTAAGTTTTTTTTTTTTTGGCTGACTTTTTGCAATCAATGGGGAAGTTAATAAATATTTATGTAGCTTTAAATTAGACCAGAATGTATCAGCAAAAGATATAACTAACAACTTCGGCAAGAATGATCCAGTTTGGTTCGATCTATAATGGTTTAGTTGGTTCAGTTTAGTATTATTATACTAAGATGATAAACACCCAAAAGTTGATAAAATACGAATCATATCAAAATGGCACATGCAATTTTTCTTCAAGTGAGGGGAGGAATGCACACAAGATGATAAAATATGACTATCAAGATGATATATATATATCATATCAAGATGTGTGTGTGTGTAGGGGGAGGAAATGCATAAACATCGCCATGATTGGTATACTAACACTAATAAAGATATTATTCATATGTATTAACAATTAACCTAATGAAATCAGATTGAAATAGCTTTTGCTCTTAATCATCATATTACTGAACAGATTGAGCTCTAATGAATCAGCTTCAACATCTTATCTGAAATAACATGTTTTAACCTACCATTATCTTTCAAGTATCAGAAGTTTCAGAAGAATCAACCAAATGTGGAATCTAAACTCTTGAGCTCTTTGAACATTCATTTGTTGAAGAAATAAGCTAAATCTTGGTAGTAAATTTAGGATTAAGAATATCATTTTAGGTCATATTCTTATAAGTTAAATCATACTAAGATCTTATAAATTTGGGTTTGAGGTTCTAAGTGTCATTAAGTTTGACATTTTTAAAGTCTCACTGAGATGATTAAGTAAATATGGTATAATTTTTTTAAAAAGTATTGGCTAACAAAAGAGGAAAATAAGTAATGTATATATAGAAACTGAAACATAAGCCACAAATAAAATGACACTTGACTGAACTTTTGAAATGAAGATTAAAGAAGCAACTTATACATATTTAGAAATGAAAACCAATCACTTAAGCAATATTTACATATTTATCAAATCATTAAACTGCCTACTTGGTGAATGCATAGCTTTCCCGTCATAGTTTATATATTGTCATTTTCAACAAATCATTCATTCATTATAACAAGTAAAAAAATGTTACAGGGTGCTTCTTTTTGTCATATTGTGCATGTTTGAATATTTATGTATAAAAAAATCTCAATTTTCTTTTCACTGGTGAGCACACATGAACTTGGAAACAATGTACGACGAAAAAAGAAAATTCTATGTACAAACTTTGCAAAATGAGTGAATAACTCATATCACTGACCAACAAAGTCTGAAATGGAAACAAAGAAAATAGTTTATCCCCTATGAACATGTTTTTTTTTACTTACTACAATATTATCCATAAACTTCATAGCCTTTAAAAAGTCAAAGAAAAACGTTATTTGAGTCTAATTTCTCTTTAGACTTCTCATGATACTCTCATGTCATGGATTATGCTTTTCAATAGCAAAGAAGAGCACAAATGGACATATAGTCCTAGCAAAAGCTCTAGATGCAGTATTTGAGTTGTAGATGATTCTAAGTTACTAGCAAAATCTCTACGATATTTTAACGTAAGCTAAAAAAATTGGATATAAGAAGAATAAGATAATGAAAAGTTTGTTTTGTTTGCTTTAATGATCATGTAGCCTAATGAATCTCAATTCATTCATGTTTCAGGAAGACTATAATGATGTTCCTAAACCCGTGAGAAAGAATTTATAAAACCCACCTGATTTTTGTGTCTTTGTTAATCGACTTGTTTGAAATTGTAATGTGTGGATAATACACATTAGTACATGAAAAAATAATATTATATATATGTTTACTTGTAAGAAAATGCTAACCTTTTCACTGATTATTAGTCTCTCTTTTCCTTCCTGGAGTACTTGTTGTAAGCAAAAATTTATAACATAAATAATCAAAATTCAAAACCAAACTGAATCACAAATGACAACCTCAACATTTTCACTGATTTCTGCATATTTGCATATATATACACAGACAACAATTCTAGTGCTGAGTTCTTCTATTGATTTGTCTAACCAATAGACTCCATAATGGCAAATGGAATTATAGAATACAGAAGTGAGAAAAGAACAAGCAGTGAAAAAGGTTGGCATTTTCTCAAAAGTAACATGGTTCACAAGTCACACGCACACACACACACATGAAAATCCTTAGACATGAAAGACATTGACAAACTTTAATGATAGATACAGTTTGATCCCTGATAAGAGCTCTGGTAATCAGATAGAGCTATCTTTTCTTTGATAGGCATATGATATTTTCATTCAAATGTATTTACGATTCTTTTCCATCTGGTTTATCCACATTTGCTCCATATTCAATTCACGTTTATCATTGTTTTGTTTTTCACAGTATGAGCATCTGAAACATGAGAAGGAAGAAACAGGTGCAAATTATAGAAATTCATTTTAGATTATTATTCCTACCTCTTCATCGTTCTTACCATTCTCTGAAACTAGGAGCTGTCAAACCAGCTGTGAAACCAACAATCATTGCTTAATCAGTCCTATAGCAAAATGAACAATATCAAGATTCTTAATCACATACCGGTTTAAATGAACCACTTGACCGATTGCTTGGTTCGATTTATAAGGTGTGAATGGTTTATAGTTTGGCGTTAAGGCTTTGAGGGATTTGTAGGATTATAAAGTCTCTAAAACTTTTTTTTTACCAATCATGCTTTTTAAAAAAAAAAATTCTAAAGTCTCATACTTTTTATTTTTTCTTTTAAAACATTTTTTTTCTTCCTTTTGTAACTAATTTTTTTTAAGTTTGTAACAATTTCATTGAAACTCAAGATTGACAAAATAATCATTAATTTCTTTTTCTTGTTCATGTGACATCTATATTGTACTACTTTTACAATCATATATATTTAATTTTTAATAGTAGTATAATTTTACATTTTAAATAAAATATTTTAAATATTTAATCAGAACTTCTACAAGTTTGATCTTAATAAAACTTAAACTAATAGTCAAAGGAGCCATATATCAGTTGCTGTAGAATCATAGAAGGCACCTGCTCGACTCCTTGAGAAGTTTGTTCAATGATGGCTCTTTGTTTGTTATTTGGGACAAAGTTGTAATAAAACTTCTTTGAGATCTATCTCGGGATGATAGTTTTATCAATATAAAATCCATTTCAACGTCTCAAATCATTGTTTTCTGAACATTCATCTGCTCAACTCAAAGACCAATTCGTAGGAGATCAAAACTTTCAAAATGTAATACAGTGAAAGTCACGCCTGATACACGAATATCATCACTATTAAATTCATAACCCAGGATCCATGGGTCTATGGTGGAGCACATCAGAAGAAACAAGTATTCCTCTATCTATTCAGCTTCTGAACAAAGACTAATTCTGTGACTCTCCTCACCATTGTTGCGGAAATGGAACCTTCATGGAAGTTCATATTTGACACGGGCCAGATACAGACCAGATGCAGGAGCCATGGGTTTAGCTGCAGACACAGTCTTCGCCTCCAGGATTCGTTCAACTGAAGCAAATTCACACACAAACTCAATGAAACATTTTTAATCTCTCCTCAACTTATATTAAACCCATAAACGTGAACCCAACAAGGAGAGATGGACTTACTGTCTGAGACGGTTAACTCTCCAGTGCCTACACATTTCAATGCTCCTACAAGCAGTCGAACCTGCACGACATAAAGAGAGACTTATATAGTATCTCAAATCTGTCAGACTAATCTAAGGCAAATCAAATTATGTCGCTTCTCATATCAATCAAGAGACTACATTTGATAATATTATGATCTACCAAGAGAGAGAGACAGTGGATATAATCAAACCTGGTGGTATAGAAAACCACGGGCACACGCTGTTACCACGTAGCAGCGGTGTCTTCTTCCTATACCAAAAGTCTCGCCGAAATTTGTAGTAACACTAGCAGTCTCCGTCTTGGTTTGGCTGGGATATGTGAGAGGATCATCTCCATTGTTTAGTTTACTCTCCGCCCTTTCCATGATAGATGGAAAATATGGTGTTGATGGTACTTCAATGACATTGAATTCATCTAAACATCTCACAGGTGACTTTGCCTGCAAAAACAAACCATTCGTCAAAAATCCAGACTTGATATTTAAGTTTTACCAAAACACTAGTTAGATGCATGGACTAGCAATTATGGAATACATACCCAATCATCCAATACATTTCAACTGGTCAGGTATTAAATAACGAGTGTGTTCAACTAGAAACTAGAAAGAAATTTGACCTGGCAACCAGCTGCCCTGAAGGAGGTAAAATCATGGGATCCAACAAGAACTCTGCATGCTTCCTGTGTAACAATGATTGACGATGGTCGTTAGAGATCTTTTCCTTTTAGAGTGTGTGAGTTATCTTTTAAGGGAAAAGAAAAAGGTTTGGATCACACTGCTGATGTAGATCACAGTAACGGATAAGCTGATCAGAATAGAAGTTGGTGAACCTGCATAGAGAGAAGATCTAGCTCCTCAGGAACATGCCAGGCACGGTCTTTTTCAAGAATGGATAAAGGATCCGACCCCGAGAGCAATCGGTAAAAGTACCTACCAGTGAGGGTCATGGAAACATTCAAGTAATTAATCTAAGCTAATTATCAACTGCTGGGACAGGTCCATCTAATAGAAGTCAGAGTTCTTTGAAGTCACAGTATCAGCATATATATATATATATATATGAGCATTGAAATGTCTAGAACAATGGAATCTTAGCTTTTCTAATGAGTGATGCACAGAGAATACCTACGTGCGCTCCCGGGCCTTGTATCTGGCATGATAATTACTTGGGACACTCCGAACATCAGTCACCATAACATCACCGTCATTTCTCTGAATGGTTAAAACGTAAGGATTTTGATGAGATGTTCGGTAGTGGACAGAACAAACTAGGCACAAGCAAACACTTTTAGGACAATGCAGATAAAAGAAACTCTTCCAGCAAAAATGTAGAAAACTTCGTTAAGGTCGCCAATTACATGATAAACTTTGAGCAAGTAACCAGTGAAATGAGAAGAACATTAACCTGTAAGAAATGGTTCACAGCTCTCTGGACCACACCAGGTTCATGAGGTGGTAACTGCATTTAGAGAATATGGTTCAGTAAGAATGCTAATATCTCCATACTACATGGTTTCCAAGAACAGTATAAAGCATATAAATATATAGTTTCCTTATACACGAACAGTAGACAAATAATACTAATTGTAAGCCAACGAAGTAAATAGGAGCGGGTGAAGAAGACATACCACTTCACCAGGCTTTCTTTTACTGATGCGTTCCACATCGATATGGCAAACATTCGATAGTGCATGCACTCCTGCATCCTAGAGCGAAACAAGATGCCACAACAATGTCAACAAAGTTCATCATTAACCTAAATCTGCTAGACCTAGTCCCTATGAATCTGTAATGACAAAAGGGCAATTCAAATCTGGATGAAACATTTCTACAAACACATTATTGATCTGTGTGGCCAATAAATAAACTAATGAGAAGCTATCACCGTTCGACTCGAGCAGAAGATCTTGACAGGCTGCCCAACAAACTTACGAAAAGCCTCCTGCATTGGATCGAGAAATGTATCAGTTCACAAACTCAATCTAGCAAACAGAGAATGAGGAGCACCTGCAATACGCCGACGACGGTGCGGTCCTTCGCCTGCTGTTGTGACCCCGAGAAACGAGTTCCGATATACTCGATTGCAACCAAGTAACGCTGCACTCTAGGGTTCATCGATTAGCTCCGACTCGGAGGAACTGCTTCCTCTTCTTCTTCTTCTTCGTCCTCGATTCTCGCAGCCTTTGATAGTCTCTCTAGCGAAGGTGATTCCTCAAGAGGATGCTTCAGCTTATCACACATTCTTTTTTTTTTCTCATCGTCCGATCAAAGCTCAAGTGAAAAGGCCCAAGGGTTTAAGGAGGAAATACGACGACGTTTTTGATGATTCTTTAATATCTAAAACTGATTTAATTATTATTGATTAATTATTATGGAGAGATTGACAAGAGATGCATGTGTGTGTTGTGGCTACTGCTACTTCTGCACCAATTATATCCTCTGTCTTGAGTCTCTTGACTCATTCTCATGTTTCCTTCCATCTCATACTGATGCAGCAAACATCAAAACGCATATTTTTTTTATAAAAAAAGGGAGTGTATAGCCAGGATGACAAGTTACTTAAAGGTCATGAGCATTTTCACAGCATAGTCTTTCTTTTTGAAGAGAAGTCAAGTCATCGACCTCTGTTTTGATTTATCTTTTGAGTTCTTCTTTGTACTCTTCAAATATGCCTATGAAGAAAGTCACTGCTCCATTTTCAACAACCCAAATTTCACTCTTATCCTCTTCCTCAGACGCGTTATACGAGTCTCGGATGCATCCACCAGTGGTCGTTTTCTGTTGACCACCAAAGGCCATTTTCTTTATCATCGGTAATATACAGACTAACTCAGCTGCATGAAATATGATTTGTTGCTTGAATTCTTCAACCTAAGGCTGCAGAGCAGTCAGCTGCAGAGGTTTCTCTCCAAGAATTAGCAAAAATCCAGTGACCTAATAAACCAATGTGTTTCACTACCTGTATCTCATTTTTCTTATGTTATGATTATGATTGTTAAGTTTAGTACAACAGTACTATAGTAATTGTCCTAGGGGCTTGGCTATAAAATTGTAAGCTTTGCTAAATTAGCAACAAACCTTTTAGTTAGTTTGAGAATTGAAGGTTTAACCAAATAGCGAAAGTGTGATCTCTATTTAAAAAAAGAAGAAGTAAAAGTAGACTTTAATCTCCCATTGAAATACATAAGAAAAAACAAAGTATATATCCATAAAATTTTGCTTACGTAGAAGTAACATTATAAGACAAAAGAACAGAAAAATATTCATTTAACATGTAATTAGTTTGCGAAAAAAGATGTGAGAAGTAACACTTCATCATGATTCTCTTCATTTCGACACTATTTTAAAACCTTTCAATGTAAGATACATGTGAGTGTTATGTTGACTAATGTGAATGTTAAGTTGTTTTATTAGTATAAGTTCAACAAAAATAAACTTTAAAAAGGGGAACATACTTCTATATTACTTCTTTCCTGCAGTAATTTTTGAGATTATCTAACAAAATCCGTCCTTGATACTTTTGGTGTTACTTTCCCGCAAACAACTAAAGTTTTGGAAGTATGTCACTATCATATAAACTGAAGAACAAACATACAATTGTTGTCAAAATGCTAAAGAAAACACCCAAAACATTATAAAGAGTTACTCTTACTTGTGAGTGAACTTTTAAGGCACTCTCTATCTGTAACATATGAATTACTTGCTTGAATAATGTTAATGAATGCAACAAAACGTAATTAATTATTATTATCTTGAAAAAGACAATTTTGTTGCTCGAGCAATGACATTTGTGAAATTCGGTGACATTTATGCATTCATATTACATATAGAGCTAAATATTTATGACGATACGCGCATCTCTCATACAAGTTAAAAGTGTGAAAAAAAACTTAAAAGTTGTCAAATCGAGGCTAAGTATAAGAGATTAAAGACACCATTAACTTACTGATGTCTTCCTCAATGAAATCAACATACTTATTCCAACTTTCCAACTATACTTCAACGAAATACATGAAAGTGATACATTATCATACTATATTATTTATATGTAAAATATATGTGAGAATATATAAATCATATGTAGATTATTGTGAATGAAGTAATGTTTAATTTATTATAAATTCAACATAAGTAAACATGAAATAAAAAACTATAGAGCTTTGAACTTTCTAAAGGTTATGCTTTAACCAACAAAAAGTTTTAAACCAATCAACAGATTCAAAACCTAAAATCTATATAAAAACGCAACAAAATTTTAGTATTTTCTATATTGTATGACAAATTATAGCCAGATAACAAATTTTGAAAATTTGTATTGTTGGAAACAATTCAAGTTGTAGCATAAGTAAATAAAATTTTCATATTTTTGTAGTTGGATCTCAAATTTTAATCAATTTTTTAATGTAAATTTTTTAAAGCATATAAATTGAAAAGAGAACAAATGAATAAGAAAGATTTAAAGATCTCTTTTTTGGTCTATTTAGCATCTTCATTCACAAAAAAAAATTATTAGTTTCTATATCTCATTGAACAATATTTAAACCAGATTTATGTATCATCATAGTACAATAAACTTGTAATCTGTGATATCCATTTTAAAAGTAAAGTAGACTTTAATCTCTCATTGAAATACATATGAAAAAAATAAAATAGATAACCACAAAATTTTGATTACTTAGAAAGTATTCATTTTACATGTAATTAGTTTGCAAAAAGAAAAGATGTCAGAAGTAACACTTCATCATGATTCTATTTATTTCTACATTATTTTAAAACCTTTCAATATAAAATACATGAGTATAAAGATATATACTAAGTTGTTTAACCAGGCACTCTTGGTGAAATAAACGTGGAGGTTTCTACAATAACTGAAGTGTCTATTCTCCCAACTTGTTAGAAGTAGATATTATGAGATTGAAAGTCTTCTTTCTGCTGACCATGGTACAAGAGGAGTTATATTATATGGGCGTGAGCTGCTGCAAGAGGGTCTTACTTATAGCTGTTATTGAGATAGATATAGTCATCAGGGATGTATTTAGTCTCTCATTTGGATGCATACAACGTTTAAATCATTCAAGGACACTTGCTAGACAAACAAAGTATCTGTATCTGCATGACACATAAAGTAATAAGAGTATCATCTATACATATATTGTAGGCAAAAGCAGAGAAACTAAGCTTCACTATTGTTGAGCTCTCTTTTGTTCAGTTCTGCGACATCCTTCTTCTTTGTTTTATACAGTGAATAAGAGTAAGAAGCTAGAGCCAAGACTGATCCTAGCAAAGCACCTCTTCTCTGCCAACCAAACTCATCATCCTTAAAATCAAAAGCCAACACAACAAGCAAAGCCACAACCGGTGAAGCACACATATGAACAACATCAGCGAATACACCAGACACCAAGAGCACAAGACCTAACAGCCCCACCGCCCAAACCTGCCAAGAGATAGCTAGCCCGACCAAACTCAGACCATAATAACCTTCCCCTTTCTTAAACCTCACGCTATCTCCCTTTAACTCCTTAAACTCACCACTCGCAAACAAACCCACAAGGCAAATGAGTGCAGCTATAAAGGAAACAACGATTTGCATCTCCAACACCATCCGGAACACCTTCTTGTCACCATACCTCTTTGTCTTCACCAAAACTTTCTCGAACCCGAGCTGCATTAGGGAAAGAGACAAGGAGAAGGCGAGAGTAGGGAATATGAGTATCAGCCAAGCCTTGATGCCGTAAGTATAAGATTCATCTTCGTCAGGAGCTCCAGAAAACGCAGGGGAGCCGAAGAAGTCTGCCGCAAGAGTGAAGGTTATCGATACGATGATCCATCTGTTGAACTTGAGACGGTTTATAAAAGCTGAGAATAAGGAGGTGAGTATCAGCTGCGTTGATACCAAGATACCCCAACCTACGTATAGTTTCGCCAGCGCGTATAACTTGCTGTGAACGGAAACAAGAACACCGAGAGAAACGTATAGGGAGAGAACACGAAGAAAGGGAGGAGGATCAGAAGAGACTGGTTCTGTTTTTTGTTTTGGTGAAG
The DNA here is from genome assembly GCF_020379485.1 of Brassica napus. Lineage (NCBI taxonomy): Eukaryota > Viridiplantae > Streptophyta > Magnoliopsida > Brassicales > Brassicaceae > Brassica > Brassica napus. Next base: position 47,947,936 of record NC_063451.1, on the reverse strand, counting down.
GGAATAGGAAGAAGAGTGGGATCAGGATCGGGAACGCAGCGTTTTGGAGCAGAGCTTGCGTCCATGTTCCTCTGTACTGTCGGTTTTGATCACTCTCTGATCGTTTGTCTTGGACGTAGTAGAAGTTCAAGAGAAGCATGACGAGAGAGTCTCCGGTGAAGATCAAGAAACCGCAGAAGAAAACTGAGATCCACCATTTGCGTTGCTTGACTTCGAGGGTTCGAATCTCGCCTCCTCGTTCAGGATCTTGAAGCTCTTCCATGAGTCTCTTCTTCTTCTTGTTCTTGACTTCTTCAAATGCTTAAGGGTTGGAGCTTATTCCCATGATTGGTTAACGTGCAGACACACACATATCAATCTGCAAAGAGAAAGAAGATATTTTAAGTATTAGTCACGAAATGGTCATGCTTTTGACTCAACGTTGCTTTGAGTAGGTATGATTCCCATTACTTTTCTAATGAATCAATTATTTATAAGATTGGTTAATTTGTTTTTATTATATATTATCAAAAAGCATATTGGCGGCAAAATACTTTTCTTGTTATTAGAAAACCAGAAATAAAACGGGAATGAACCGAATCACAATACTAGAAACAAGATATAGTGAACAATTAAGCTATCCACATCATCAAAAATAATCATCCAATCAAATATTGCTTTTGTGCCATGTCATTCATTCGCTGAATGCAATTCAGTTAACACAGGCCGAAACATATGGGCAGAAGAAAATTCTCGGTGGCCCAGTTTCAGGACCGTCTTGGTCCAAATGATTTCGTCGATCACCGACTGAAGAGCTTCACCTTCATCTTTCTTAACGTCTCTGCAAATCGTCTTTAACATTTAATTCTCTTTAATACTCCTTGAAACAAATGTTTCGTTTGGACTCCCAATGTTTCTCTATTTATCTAAACTTCTTCGCCGAATCTAAGCTACAACCACGTTCCAAAAAAAAGAAAACAAATACACCAAATGATGGTGAAATGGATAAAATCCGCGTCAGTTCATTCAGGATACCACTGATCGGGTTTGTCCTCTCCTTTTATATCATTCAGTTTTGTGAAAACGTTTGATATTCATCGATCATTCTTCATAGTGATTGGGTTTTGAGATTTTAATATGCATCGACAGAATGATTTCTCTGTTTCTTGCGTGAAAGTTTAGGAGATATTGGATTGAACCACTAAGATCCAAAACGAAATTCAACTTAATTGCTTTCATAATGTTTCTCTGAAAAATAGAAAGGCGATCCAGTGGAAGATAAGATCTAGAGGCTTGATCTTGAGCTATGACGAACATATAAAAAGAAGACTTGGTCCTAGAAGCCCAATGTATGAGGGTTCTGAAGCATAAGAAAATGTAAGAATCGTTATACATTCATTCATTTATTAAATAATCTGATGAAACAACTAATTTTGCTATAGAAACCACTGAATCATCATTGTTTACTGCTACTCTGTTGGTGGTTGATGAAAAGATTGGTAAGTGGATTCTAAATTAGTTGAGCTACCTATTTTGTTTGTTCTTGAATGCAGAGTTGTGGACTTTTTGTCTCTAAATTTTCAGAATTTTTGAGCTACTTTTTATTGTCTAAGTTGTGGACTTCTTTTGGTCTTTTAATCGAAATCTTTTTTTTGTAGTTCTTACAATTCCCTAGCTTTGTGCTTTAGTGATTTGGTTACAATTTCAGAAACATAAGCTCATTAGATTACAAACTTCATGAGCAAGGACTTAAATGATGTGTTAGAGAAAATAACAAAGTTAATTTACCCCAATTGTTCTAGCCATAGCACGTGCAGTAACATAAGCTACTGAAAAAAACCATGTCTTTTTTTTTGTAACTTGAAAAAACCATGTTCTGCAATTACAGAGTGCTTACAGGTTTGAAATTAATGCGAAATGGAAGAGGTGATTTCTTTGTGTTGTTAAAAAAATGCTTCTCTTTCTTTTATATAGAGTGCAGTTGGTGACAACGCAGTTAACCAGCTTCAAAAATCTGTTAATTCAAACCTTGAGGCAACAATAGCGGTCAACGTGTCTATTGAGAATAAGGAAGCTGCTGAGAAGATACATCAGCTTTATACTATAATTAGAGTTGCATAAGCTATTGATCTTGAACTCTGTGTTAGTTTTATCGTTCAGGATTGTGATCTCCAGTCTCTGCTTTATACTATAATTCAGGTTATAAATGGAGTTGCTACACTGTTGAGTGGACCACGGTACGTGCTCTTAAGAATTAAATGTATTCGATGGTTCAATCTCTCACGTGCAAGTGGTATATTCATTTTGATAGCTTCACTGGTATTGGATATACTGGAATATAAATCCATAAATGACAGCGAAAAGCAAGTAAAGCAGCTTGGAGCTGTCTCAACCATAAAGCTGCCTAAGAATTGGTTGAAGTCTCAGAATTTCCAAGAACAGTGTATCTTTTCTGTGATTGAGCACCTTGCTGTCCACTTTGCTCAATGGAGCTTCCATATGTCTTTTCCGGAGCTTGCTATTATTCCCATTATGAGGCTCAACAAATTTGGCGAGAGAACCACTCTGGAAGGGTTAAAGCTGGTGGTCAAACGCTTCATCAAGCAGGGGGAGTTGAATATTGAGTTTTTTTTTAAAGTTGATCAATTACTCAAAATCTTACGTGTGTGTTAACGGTTTTGCGTAAAGAACATAGAAGTTAGTGAATAATATGTTTCCATTGCTTTGGTTCTGATTACAAGAGAGAAGCTTTGCTCTCCTCAGATGTTAGACTCGCTTTTGCTCTTCGTTGGATCTCTTCTTGTTCACTCATCTTCTAGGCCAGGATGCTCGTTTTGCCTCTCATCTCTTCAACTCTATTGATTTGTCTCTTCATATCGCCCCACAACTTTTTCTAGAATAGAGATCTTGGACCCCTCTTCCCTTAGACTTTCAGTTTGTGTAAAGAACATGAGAGTTAAATTAAAAATTAAGTTTCTATTGCTTTGATTATGATTACAAGAGAGAACAATAACAATCTCTACCTACTTTTTATGTTTTATTAACAATGTGCCAATATTCTTAATGGACACAACTGAGCTGCTTGGCGGACCTACGGTTGATTGCAATGTAGATTCCATTAGATGTATTTGCTACGGTGGTGGTGCTGATGGTGACAAGTACTTGGTTACCAGAGATATGCAAAACGTGTAAAAGTTTGGTCGACAGATACTTGGAGATGCTAAAATTTTGTAACAACCTAAAATTTACTAGAATTTCATTTATGTTGCTAGTTTCTCCAAGTATTTTCTCTAAACTAATTTTTGAATGAATGTCAGATATACGAAGAAGAGAGTTGTCTCCGTGTCTATGAACAAAGATGCAAAAATTTATTATGTCGACAGAACAGATTCTATATATCTGGTTGACTTGAACAACATCCCAGATACTCTGCTTTCGTTTTGCCAGACATTCACATATTTAGTTTATATAGCAAGATGCTTATATAGGAAGTAACATTAGAAATCTAAATGAACAAAAAAAAAATTCACTTCACATGTAACTGGCTTGAAAAAGAGACATGAAAAGTGATACATTATCATGTTACTTTGCACTAAATTTAAACATTTTAATAATTAAATTAATTATTTATATGTAAAATATATATGTATAAATATATATATATATTTATATATATATATATATATATATATATATCATATGTAGACTATTGTGAATGTAGTATTGTTTAATTTATTATAAATTCAACATAAGTAAACATGAAATCAAAAACTATAAAACTTTGAAATTTCAAAAGGTTATACTTTAACCAAAAAAAAGTTTAACCTATCAACAAATTCAAAGCCTAAAATCTATATCAACAAAAAGGTATGATCCCACTAACGAATCAAATATTGGTTTATTTGTTTCTTTATATTATCAAAGAGAATATTGGCGGCAAGCTTTTTTGTTATTAGAAGACCATAAATAAAATCGTCATAAACCGGAAATGAACCAAATCCCCTATATATTAATTGAGGAACATTTGAAAAGATGTAACCTCAATTTTGTATTAATTAAAATAGGTCCCAATGCATATGTGGCACTCAATTAGGTAGTCAATTACATTCAATTGAAAAATAAGTAGGTCCACATTCGATTTTTATATGTTGTTAGATACATAAGTTGGTAAAACTATATGATATAATGATATGATATGTTATTTTCTTTCCTTAAATCAAACCTACGGAATTACCATAAATGACTAATATATATATGACAATTAATGATTTTAATAATAAAGATTTGATAACAATTTATATCTCCTCCATTATTTTTTGTTTAATTTTATATTATTAAAATAAATTAAACAATCAAATTAGCTATAAAAGTAAAATTTAGATTTTTTCGTATATGTTATGTTTTGAATTTTTAAAAACGACAATAAATGACTAAAACTATTAAAATTATTATGTTAAAAATTAATGATCAATGGTTTAACATTTTTATTATAAGAAGATACACATGATTTTAAAACCATATGAGTAAAAAATATCATTTAATAATAAAATAAATAAATATATATATATATATATATATAGATTAAACACTATATACCATAGGATTACATAAATATTTTAATATTAAAAGTTTCAATCAATTTTCAAGAAACATTTATAAATTATAAACTTATTAAAGATTTCAGATTGAAAATTTTGTTATCGATGATTTAAATATTTTGTTATAAAATGATATGAATGATCATAGAACCGTATGATTATAAATTATTATTTAATAAATAATTATATAAAATATACTATTCTTAGAAAAATAGGTTGGTCCATCTTAACTTATATTACACTTTTTATTAAACTAACTATCGAATTGATAAATAACGTACCAAAAAATGTTTTGCACTTTCCTTAAATAAAAGCTACGAAATTACCTAATATGATTAACATATATGTGAAAATTAATTATTATGAATAATAAATATTTGATAACAATTTTTGTATCTTAGTTCTTTTTAAAAATTTTATATTATTAAAAGATATTAAAAATCACATTAACTATATAATAAAAAACATTTATATTTTTTTATATGTTATATTTTGAATTTTTCAAAACGTCTATAAATTATTAGAAATTTGAAGATCACCACTCTTAAAATTTTGTGATCAATAGATTATTTTTTTTGTCATAATAAGTTACAAATGATCATAAAATTGTATTAATATGAACTTTTATTTAATATTATAAGAAGATACACATGATTTTAAAACCATATGAGTAAAAAATATCATTTAATAATTAAACATATATATATATATAGATTAAACTATATACCATAAGATTACATAAATATTTTAATATTAAAACTTTCAATGAATTTTCAAAAACATTTATAAATTATAAACTTATTAAAGATTTCACATTGAAAATTTTGTTATCGATGATTTAAATATTCAGTTATAAAACGATATGAATGATCATAGAAGTGTATGATTATAAATTCTCATTTAATAAATGACTATATAAAATATACTATTCTTAAAAAAAATAGGTTGGTCCATCTTAACTTACATTATATTTTTTATTAAACTAACTATCGAATATTCAAATTGATAAATAATCTACCAAATATTGTTTTTGCACTTTCCTTAATTAGAAGCTACGAAATTACCTAATATGATTAACGTATATATGAAAATTAATTATTATGAATAATAAATATTTGATAACAATTTTGGTATCTTAGTTCTTTTTTTAATTTTATATTATTAAAAGATATTAAAAAAATCACATTAAATATATAATAAAAACATTTATAATTTTTCTTATATGTTATATTTTGAATTTTTCAAAACGTCTATATATTATTAGAAATTTGAAGATTCTCACTCTGAAAATTTTGTGATCAATAGATTATTTTTTTTGTTATAATAAGTTACAAATGATCATAAAATATAACGCATATGAATTTTTATTTAATAAATATTCAAACTAAATAATATATATATATATACTAATGATTTAAAGCAACAAGATTGGCTGATCAATTTAGTTGTCCAGTTGAAATATTTCAAAAGTATGTGAAAGACTAAAGTCAAAGTAAATATGGATTTAGAATAGTAGTTATATTTTACCAACCAAAATACCGAAAAAAACCGAACCGAATCGAAACCAACCCGATATCTGAATTGAACACCCCTAATCCAAATGAAGCCAAACTATTGTTTCATTCTACAAAATATAATAAAAATAATAACTTAATTCCGCGCAAGGCGCGGATCTTATCCTAGTCAATGATTAAAATCGAAGACTAAGGTGATGATTGTTTCCATTAGTTTTTGGTTTTATTTTTTGGTTTTTAGATGTTGGTTTAGATTTTAGTTTTGTTGTATTCTTAATTTTTTTATAAAATAAGCAATACACTGTTTTAAAATAATAAAATAAGTAGTAACAATTTTTTTTTAAAATTACTATTAAAATTTATCAAAATGTAGTGGTTATTATTAAAATAAAAACATTACCATGTTTTTAAATTGTTTTATTTTTAAGTATTATACTAAAATATAATTAATAAAATATCTATAAATTATAAAACTTAAAATATTTTGAAATTTTGAAACTAATTATAAATTTTATTACATAAAATATTTTTCGCTTTTTAGAATTTGAATGGCTATTTTCAAATTAATATAATTTATTGTATTAATAAAATATTTTAAGTTTTATAATTTTTAGTTGTGTTTTAGTGTGTATAATAATTATTAAAATTATTCAATAAATTTATTTATAGAAATTAATTAATAAATGGTTACAGTTAATACTAAAATTATCTATATTTATTTACAGATATGAAACACAAATAAATTATTTTAGATTAATGTTCAAATGATAAAAAAAATTGTATGAGAATTTTATCTTTATGAAAATATTATTTATTTAATTATTAATTAATTAAAATATAGTATTTTATACAAAATAAACAAATTCGTTTTTATATTGAAAATCCACAAAAATTAGTTTTTGGTTTTTCTTCATAAATTGGTTGAAATTTTGAAAAATTAGTTTTTTAAATTTTAGAGAATCTATTTATTAAAAAATTTGACTGGCAAGTGAAATGGTTTTTACAAAAACCAAAAAAAAAGCTAAAACTTGATTGGATGAAAAATAGTTTTTACAAAAATAAATACCAAAAACTAAAGCAAAGAGTACCCAACTATTATCACCTAAACCATAAAACGTGAATAACGGACACGTGTCACGAGAAGACGGAACCCGTGTGCGTCACCATCCCATGTGACCGGAAGCAGTAGAACAAGAACAGTAGCGTTGTTATAAACAAGACAGAAACTTTGACCCAACAAAACGCGAGATAAATAGCGATGAAGAGTGTTTGGATCATACTGCTCTGTTTATTCGTTATCGCAGAGGCAAATCAAGGTTTTGATGTTCGTCATCACTTATCCACCGTCACCAGGTTCTTTCACTTTCCGCTCTTATTACATTTTCCATCCTTGTCACGACACTGAATCAGGAACAACACATCTGTGTCTGAATCTTTTTAACCTAATTTGTCAGAAAAGTTTAATTTGTGTAGTTTTTTTTTAGCTGAGTTGTAATTTGGATTTTGGAATGCAGATACTCTGCTTCAAAAGAAGTCTCTCAAAACTTGATTAAAGGGTCAAATGTCCCTAGTGAGTGTACACCTATCCACCTTAACCTTGTGGTAAGCATAAACTTACATCTTGATGAAATGGAAAATCCAAATGAGGAACTGATGAACACTGTGATGGTGTTAGGCTAGGCATGGAACTCGTTCTCCAACCAAGAAACGGTTACGGGAACTGGAGAATTTATCTGGTAGGCTAAAGGAACTGGTGAGAGACGCAGAAGCTGAGAAAGTCCCTGGATGGCTAGGGAAATGGAAATCTCCATGGCACGGCAAAGTGAAAGGCGGGGAGCTGATCAGGCAAGGAGAGGAGGAGCTGTACCAGCTTGGGATCAGGGTTAGGGAACGGTTCCCCACTTTGTTCGAAGAGGATTATCACCCTGATGTTTATACCATTAGAGCTACACAGGTTGGTTGGTGGTTGGTTGCTTCAAATTTTTTTTTATAATGTGAAGAACACTTATGAATTGTTTTAACTATTTGGTTAGATTCCTCGGGCATCTGCAAGTGCTGTGGCGTTTGGAATGGGATTGTTCAGTGAGAAAGGAGACTTGGGACCTGGGAGTAATAGAGCGTTTGCTGTCACTAGTGAGAACCGTGCTAGTGATACCAAGCTAAGATTCTTTGAATGTTGTCAAAACTACAAGGTATAGTTGTTATTTAATTGTATGCAATGTTGTAAAAATCGCTAAGCGGTGGTTAGGGTCTTATAGAGGATTATTGTTTAGGTGGACGCCTAAATCGATTTTTTAATTGAAAAAAATTGTTTTGCTAGGCGTTAGACCGATTTTTAGAAGATTGTTTGCTTCTTGAGTTTTTATGGTGTATGAATGCAGAGCTATAGGAAAGCTAAAGGGCCTGCTGTGGATATGCTCAAGGAGCCTGTTCTTGATAAGATCACAGCTTCCGTTGCAAAGAGACATGGTTTAAATTTCACTAAACAAGACGTTTCTTCTCTCTGGTTTCTATGCAAGCAGGTGTGCTTCCTTCTTTTGCATTTTAGTTAAAACATTCTTCTTTAAATTGAATGGATTGGAATGCTAAAATTTCTTTTGAAAATTTTTCAGGAAGCATCATTGCTTAATGTAACTAATCAAAGTTGTGAACTTTTCACTCCGTCTGAGGTACAAGTTGAAAACTCTTTAACACTCCATTGTTAGTTATGTGTAACACATGATCAACTGTAGGTTACTTTGCTGGAATGGGCAGATGACTTGGAAGTGTTTATTCTCAAAGGTTATGGAAACTCCTTGAACTACAGAATGGGAGTTCCGTTGCTAGAAGATGTTTTGCATTCGATGGAAGAAGCTATCAAGGCTCGAGAAGGTAATGTCAACCTCAAATCATGAATAAAAGTTGAACTATTTGCTTATTATTTGTCCTTTTTTAATTACCATGCAGACAAGCTCCCACCTGGAAGCTACGAAAAAGCAAGACTGAGGTTTGCACATGCGGAAACTATAGTTCCCTTCTCTTGTCTTCTTGGCCTCTTCCTAGATGGATCTGGTTAGTTCCATCAATACTCACTTCTCTCAGATTCACTGCGTTTGCTTGTTCCTAAAGGAGGTTCAAAATGTTTTCAGAGTATGAGAAGATACAGAAGGAGAAACCATTGGAACTCCCTCCACAGCCTCCTAAGACCAGGGACTTTAGAGGCAGCACCATGGCTCCTTTTGGTGGGAACAACATGCTTGTCCTCTACAGTTGTCCTGCAGCTTCCTCTCCCAAGTACTTTGTTCAGGTTCTGCACAACGAGCATCCTATCGCACTTCCAGTTAAGTTTCATCTGATTTAATAAACCTTAAACCTTAATTCATCTGATTAATGAATTGACTCCCTAAACTCTCTTCTTGTACTAACATCTACAGGGTTGTGATGGAAAAGACTTCTGTCCTCTTGAAGATTTCAAGGTATTCTGCAACATTCCCTCTGAATGTTTTCCTCAGTTAAGACCACACAACGCATGCATGACTCTCTTTTTTTTTCTTTCTGACAGGCCAAAGTGGTGACCCCTCATCTCAAGCATGCTTTTGACAACCTCTGCAATGCTAATCTAGATGACCCTGAACAGAATCATCAATCTCTGTGGAGTTGGCTGTTGGGGTCAAGCCAAAAAACCGAGCTCTAAATTACTATTTACTCGACAACTTTCTTTTTTCCTTTACATTCTAGCTGAGTACGGTTCTAAACATGTAATCACATAGAGCAATGCTGTCTGTCTTTTGTTTGTCCACTTGTTACAGAATCTGCCTCAGTAAGCATTACAATGTATAAAACCCTCAAGGCAATGTCTCAGAATCTGTCTGAAGGATTTTTGCGCAAATTTACAGAACTACTACACTCAGAGCTATGTCTCTACTTATCTCTCCCCCTCAAAGGCTTCCTCTGGAAGAACAGCGACCCCATTAAGACGGCTATTCCCGTTACCGCCACAGTGAAGAAAAGCCTTTTGTAAGAAACACCGTTCCCATCTCTTCGCCTCCTCCAGTTTCCACCTCCTCCTCCTGCTCTTGTGTTAGAAACACGGTTGCCACATACTTCCTGGTTTTTATAAGAACCCGAGAGAGAGAGAGAGAGTCAGATAATCATTTCATTTGGAGAGAGAGAAGGGCGAGTTAAAAAGTGAATACCTGATGCTCAGCGACATCAACCGCAGGCAATGGAAACTCACAGAACTCACATGTTACAATCCTCTGATCTGCCATAGAGAATATACACTAGGAGAAAGAAGAGAGCATTGGAGGAGGAAGCAAGTTTATAAAGTGAAGAGGAGTTTGTTACAGATAAATTGTACATGGACCTTATACTACTATAAAAGGATTCCATTAGCTTAAAGATTCATTATCGATAGTTTGTAATTGGCTTTAACTCCCCGGATTGTGGAGATTAAGAGTGGGAGGATGGATACTCATCAATATACATCCACAGTTACATAACATCCTCTTGGGGCAAGTGTCTCCTATATGACTATCGAAAACGTCACGTTCTACGGTCTCTTTTTCACAACGAACATGGTACTTTGAAACCAATACAGTACAAGAGTAAACCAGCGTACCGGAGCATGTGCGGTCAAGAAGTGTTCTTCAGCATGTTTTTTGGGAACCATATCACCACAAATATTGCATTTTTCTAGACGGGCGCAATGTACACGATGCAGATCGATGTTTGGTGCTGGAATGTCTCTGTCACTGAACAAAAAAACATTAAAATTGTCTAAAGCTTAATATAAGGTTACTTTCAAGGAATGATCACGCAGCTCATTAAGTGTCAATCCCACAGAAATGTTTTAACTTGCAATCACCGACCAATTGCAAAAAAAAAAAAGTTCGAGTCTACACAGAAGTTTCCTTCTGGTTCCAAACGAATTTAAAGAAGACAAGCAGTGGTTTCGGGCAAGCATACCAGTGGTTGCATACGATGGTGATTTCTCCGGACTCGGTAGCCATCCTCTATTGCAAGCAAAAAAAAAAAAGCGACGAGGAGAGGGAAGATCTTTACGAGAGAAGATAAGAGGTTCAATTTGTTTATTAATGACTATATTTTATATATCGAAGGCTATGGTTGTAAGTTGTAATAAAATTAAGGAATCATTTATTGAATTTCTATAATGTCGACTATATTTTAATTTTATATATCGAAGACTATGGTTGCAACTTCTAAGCTGTAATTAAATTAAGGAATCATTTATCGAATTTCCATAATGTCTTCCTGTCACGCTCCTATACTCTCATTGTACTCTACACGCGCCACATCCACATATGTTTTGTTTTTTTTGGTAGTCTTTGTTAATGAATTATAGTGTAAAAGATTAATAGACCAACGTTTTGAAACTCGAAAAAAATATCATTACTCTCTAATCTTGTCAGACCCTGATATTTTCATATTTAAAATCTAAAATCCAAATCAAACAAATATATTTTTAAAAAAATGAAAGAAAAAAACAATCATCTAAAAAATCATTTTAAAAAAACAGGACAACCTTCAACATGAACACCAGGAGCAGTAGGACAAGAAGCAAGAGGACAATTCTCACCTTCCGCACCCCACCAATGCCCTATCGATATCCCATTCATCGTCAAACTAAAGTACAACAACACTCCCATGAACGCCAACCCCGCATCCAAAGCCGCGGACAACACGTAGTTATACCTCTGCCACCACTTCTTGTAGTTCTTGAACACAAAGTAATTGAACACAACTCCAACTATGATCCAGCAGTTGAAGTTCACGCTCGTCGCCGGAGGCATCGCAGCCGTTGCACCCAAAAGAACAGGGAGATTGATCTGCGAGATCCATGTTCTCGTCGGAAACGCCTTTTGGAGAAGCCACACTAGTACTGGTCCCACTAGTCCGCCTAAGAAGAACCAGTTCAACGCAGGGTAGTTCCCTAGACTCCCAAAGATTCTCTTTGGTCCCACTAATCCCCAAATCACCGACGCGTCGAAGAAAACTCTGTCGCTAGGACATGTCCACGGACTGTTTGGTGGGAGCAGCTCTTTCTGGCAGATGTTTTCCACCGATGTAAGCAAGTACCACGCCACTGATATGTTCACCGTTCCCGCTATGATTGTTCCTATGAACTGAACCAAGAACATCGATCTCGGCGGTATCTTCATGTAATGGCCTAGCTTAAAGTCGTTGAGGAATGAAATGGCTTGTGACATGCTTATGTAACCGTATGTCTTGAAGACTACGTTGGCTATTGGTCTCCCTGGTAACAACACACCCATGAGATATTCTGTGATGATGTTTAGACCTGGAGTTTGATTAGTAGTGGCTGTGATAATGCTGACTGGTACGGTGAATATTAAGGCCATGAATGATGCTAGAAGAAGTCCCCACCATGGCATTTGAATCTCATCTTTCATAACAGTGCATAGGACAAGAGATAGTGCTAGTGAGACAGCAAGCATGCTATAAAACCACCAACTTGGTATGTCTTTGTACTTCTTCATCAACCTTGTGTGTATGTCTACTTTAGCAGTGGTTGAAGCTCTTATTTGTTGCCATATTCCCCTAAGCAAACATCCATTAAGTAATTAGTTCAGAAACTAAATGATTAACATATATAACATAAATAGAGATTATAGTAATGATGTAATTGATGATTTGAAAAGTTTCTTAAAAAAATGATTAATAGTTCTGTATACTTACTTTCCGTTGAAGAGAGCAACATGAGTGAGTGTAGAAACGATTGCGGCGAAACCAATCCCGTAAGTGATAGCAAAGAACGTACTGAGATAAACCCTACCTTCTCGTTGATACATCACTTCATCCAACTCAAACTTGTCATTAACAATGGTGGAGATGTTATAAAGCTGCCCTTGTGAATCAAACAGATCAGAGGAGAAGATTGGGAACTTGTGTGCTTCATAAACATTCATGCCCCAATATGATACTGGTATAACCATATACATGATCAGAACGTAACCAACGAGGACGTTGACGATGGCAAAGAAGGGAGTCACGAGTGGGCTTCCAAGGTAAGAAGCTATGACAGACCAGTCAAGGGCGAACGAACCAAGTCCAAGTCCTGACATTCCAGAGCCTATTTGCTGTGCTGTGATGGACTTAGGAAACGCCCAGCAAACCCAAGAGATTGATGATAACGTCAGGAACAAGTAAGCTGGGAAAATGTACCACGCGAAGCTACATACAAAGGCAATCACAAAGAACTTTCCTCTTGACATTCTCGCCTTGTCCTTCTCATGAAGTGCACTAAATAAAAGATAAAAAGAAAGAGACTTCAAACACAAAAAAAAGAGATAAGCTTCAAACACAAACTGAACAAACTGGAGATATAGCCGGTCCTAAGATTTTGAAAGCTATTTACGAATTTTAATAAAATTGTATTTAAATTAACTGTGGACTATGGCCAAGACCAATCCTAACTAAAGAGAACTAAACATCATAATGTTTCACTTGACTATGACCAAGACCGGCTCTAACTAAAGACAACTTATCATCAAAAACTAGAGAAATTTTTTTTGAAGCTATAAGATAATTTTGTACGAATTTTAATTAAAAAAATTGTTAACCATTTGAGCTGTATTTATGTATATTAATACTAAACCATGGTCAAGACCGGCTCTAACTAGAGAGAACTAAACATCATAATGTTTCACTTGAGCCTAAGTAGAGAAAACTTAACATTAGCATCATAAACAAGTGTGTATGCTTTAAGATCAACGTACCGAAACAGAGAGACTTGAAGAACACTAGTTGGCCACCACATCTGAGCAGGATCCACCACAAGCTTTCTCATGATACCAGCCCAACCATACCCAAGAATCTGAGTGGTGATAACAAGAATCCAACTAGCCAAGAAACTGATCTTCCTCTTGTAAAACGCCATGATGATATCAACGATACCAACAGCATAAGCAGTACCAGATCCAAAACCAGCACCAGCATTAGCAAACATGGAGATCAGCACGTGCTCCTTCACGTTAAACGGACCCGGGTTAAAAGAAAACTCCCAAGACCCGATCCGGTACTTAGTCTCAGGCAAGATCCGAGCCATGATCTTCCCGAGAGGTAACGTCACCACTTGAACGGAGATCATGGTGATCATCAGAGGCTGCGTCCTGTAACCGAAGAAAGTGTTGAGAAACGAGAGGAGGACGCAAGAGAGAAGACCAAGAAACCACATGCGAAACGTCCACACGGGTAGAGAAGGATCATCTTCGTTGGAAACGGTGAGACGAACCTCTTCCACGGAAGATTCGTCTTCTTCTTCGTCGATCTCGGGCTTGTGTAACTCAAGCGCAGCCATTGTTGTTGTTTGTTGCGTGGTGTGTGGCCAGAACTAGGGTTATGAAGAGGTGAAGGAGTCGGTGAATATTGTGAGAATCTTTAAAAAAGATTCATGAATCTGTGATATATAATCTGGTCAAGGATACGCAGATTAAAGATTATGATTTTTTTTCTTTTTTTGGGTAAAAATAGAAAAAGAAAATAATCAGAGTGTGTCAGTTCCCGGGGAAATCGAAGAGTTAGTTGCAAAGAATTAAACCACGCTTTAACTAACTTGTCGCCTTATAAAGCGGGAAATAATCCTCATAATGCTACTTCATTATTTTAAATTTTGAAGTCGGAAAAAAAAAACTATTTATAGTAAAAGCATATACTACCAAATCTTTTATTTATTGGAGAATTATCACTTGTATTTATAGGCTAAATATTTTTGAGAATTTTGTGGTGTTTTTATTTTGTTATGATTTTTAGTGAAATAGATAATTACTTTTGACAGAAATGTCGGATTTGTGTTTTTTTTTTGTTTATTGCAAAATCTTGTTTCAAAGATCATTATTAGTTTTTATTAACCGCTCATACAAATTAAAATAACTAAATTCTTGTCAAATCTCAAATTTTTGTGTTTATTTTCTTATTCAATCACGAAACTAGGACACTGAGCCTATATATAAGCTAAGTTTAAAATAAATTAACATCTCATGCTTTATGAGATTGTTTCATGCAAAAACTTTTAGTTTTCAAAAAAATTTCCATGCATGATGCCAAAAAAAAAATTCTACACTCCATTAAAAATAGCGCTCTCACATACGATAGAAAATACAAACTGTAAACACCGAGACTGTAGATATTTATTTAAATATTAAATAATAATAAACTAAACTGAAAACTGTAAAAAATCTTCGCATTTTATTTAACATAATCATTTCTTCGCATTTTATTAACATAATCATGTAATTAGTTTAATTTCATTTATTTAATACAACTCCTAAACAAACAAAAATATTAAAAATACGAAAATAGATAAACGAGGGGTTTAAGCAAATAGAAGAAGCTCAACTTAACAATATTGAGCTTCAAGAATAAACAATAAAATGAATATTATTAGCAACTCCTGCAATGTTGTTTTAATAAAGAGTCGGTAAACTCTTTGAAACTTTATTCGCGTAATCAATTTTCCGTAGCAGAGCTCATTCTGAAAAGTAAAAACATAATAACACGCTAATGAGGATGATGTCAAAAAAAAAAAATAACACTAATGAGGGTCAAAAAATGTATATTATAACTAAAAACAAATTGATTAAGTTCATACTAACCCTTTGTCTACAATCACGACAGTACGAATTTCGCAATTATCAAACCTGTAAGAGAACATATGCCGTATTATGACCAAACAATTATGAATTTTATACTAGGAATTAACAAGTTAGTCCATATTTGGAAAAAAAAAAAGTTTTGTATAACCTCTTGCAAAGGTCATGTCTAATTGACTTGTCACAATCGTTTGCGAACACATACAACATATGCTGCAACACTATGCCATGGCTAACAACTGCGACCTCCTTCTCTGGTCTTTTCCATAACCTAATTATAAACAACTCATCAATACTCTTAACGATATATACATTTTTATCTATACTTACGAAAAACTAAGATTCAAAAGGGTTACCATTTCATGAACTCTAACCCTCTCGCAAAAATCTCTTCTTCGGATTCTCGAACATCAGGTCTCCAAAGATTGTCTTCTTCACTTTCAATCTATAATATGCATCCAAGACATATATTAGAAAAAAAAATCACCATGTGTATCCGGAAAATATATTGAGAAAGCTTTATATATAGTATGTTATAGTTTTCCAAGAATAAGATTTATGAGTGAAAGCAGATTTTTGCCTGAGAGAAATCAATTGTGGGGAAAATAGTTTGATACTCGCTCACGTTTCTTCTCATATCAGGAGGACGGACTCCCTGCATGCACATACATATCCATTTAGTTCAGATGAACTTGTTTTAATCGATGATAAATTAATTAACGAGACATTTCGCCATGTATCAATCATACATTACGGTCTCGAGCAACCTCCAGGGCCAAGATGGAAGGGCTGCTTGTCATATTGTGTAGTCTATCTTCATTTCCAAAAACTCCAACCGCTGTTTGCATAGTTCTGTATATACACCAAAACTTAATGAGTCCAAGTCACTATATAAAAAATATAATAAACTTTAAAGTCTTCATTTCTTATATGTGAATATTTTTACCTCAATAAGGGGGAAGTTACAACTAGCTCAACCCTCTTTAGTACCCCGCTTGAAACAAGACGTTCGTGGAGGTTCTCAACCTTTCAAGAAGCATTAAACTATTAGAAATAATACTATAAAAATTTTCTAAGATAGTCATTTTTAAGTTTTTGTCACAAAAATAATTCTCAATGAAGAAAATGACCAAAATAAATTTTATTAAATAGTAAAAATGTATTTTTACCCTAGGGTTAACTAATCTAAACTTAGGGTTTAGAGTTAAGAGTGAGATTTTAGGGATAGTGTTTCAAATTTTAAAAAATAAAAAATAAATATTAAAATTTTCAAAATAAAAAAAAGCTATTTTGGTCATTTTTGTTTTTGAGTATTTTTGTGACAAAAACATAAAAAGAGTTATTTGAGAGAATTGCCCATAATACTATACCAATAAGTATTATATTGATAATATTCCTTCAGGTGAAAATTATGTCCATTTTCAGTTTGTAGCTTTTGTTTACCTGTTGGTGACCATGATCAGTAAGCGGAGCGTCGAAAAGATGAGGAGACAACAACGCATTCCTATCCTTCTTGGCTTCGACATTGTGCAACGCTTGTCCATGTCTCAACTTGAATAAAGGAAATAATAAGCAAGATTAGTATGTATTAATAAAGTGATATTAAAAGTGACTTGTGTGTAGTTAACCAGCCTTATTTAGAATTTGTGACTTACCAAGTGGATAATTTTACAGCTCTCCAAGGGGTACAAGAATCTCCCATCCATTTCTACAAATTAATGTTTTTTAAAAAAAATTAAGAAACAACGAATTTCTGATTTTACTGTAAATATTATTCATACATATATATATATATGCATATATGCGCATCGATACATTAACTAGAACATTATCAACTAAAAATAGAAACTAAAGGTTAATTGCAGATATCATACCTTCCAACGAAAAATATTATACTATTCCTTTTCAAAAAGAAAAAATTGTACTTTGGCAGGAAAATAAGATCTCAAAGGGTTTTCTATGATCTCAAGGTTATAGTTCCACTACAAAAAAACTGTTGTTTAGCATCATTTATTTTGTATTTTTGCATTAGTTATAAATGATGTAAAATAATTTTGCATCATTTATATAAATGACTCTGAAAGTGGTGATGCAAATAATTCACATCATTTTGTTAATAACTGATGTAAAAATGCTAAATATTTACATCAACTATTATAAATGATGTAAAATATATATCAATTACAATAACTGATATTAATATTTATATCATTTATTAAAATGATGTTAATATTAGCATCAATCAATTAATTGATTTTAATAATTAATTATATCACTTTTGGTAATTGAATAACTAAATTATTATCATGTTTTTTTAAAATTATATTAATATTTATACAAAATTAATATTAAATTGATAGCAGTAAATAAATAAATTAAATACTTTTATTAATTGTTAATTATTTCTTATTGTTCTTTTCATTGATGTTACAATTAAAAATAATAAAATTACAAAAACAAGAAAACAAAAGAATACAATTAAAAAAAACAGATAAACATAGTTCGCCGTAAGAGTTCTTCGATCAAGCTTCTTCTTCTTCCAATTCTCTGTATCTTCTGCTCTTGGTTGTAGGGTTTTAAGCTAATAGTTTCTTCTACAAATAAAACCATAATCATCATCACTCATATAAGAAAATACCGATTCATAGACAAAAACAATATAAAGAAAAGTTTGCATCAGATTGTCACTATTAACTAACCTTAACCAATGGTTCCTGAGGTAAACAATAATAGACTTCACGAAGGTTCCAAGAATATTATTTCAGATCTGCAGATTCAACCTCTCTTAAACTGTGTTAAGGAATTGTGTGTGGAAGAAAAGACTTTGCAAAAAAGATGTAAAGGATCGTTGCTTTTATTCAGTTGATTTCTTATTAGAAGGAAACGTGAACTAGTGGTGAGATAAAATAGGAGATATTGCTATATTTTTGGTAACAAACATATAGATTTTTAATGGTTTACAATTTTCTTTACAAAACAAATTAACGTAGTACATTTATAAGATTAGCTATTAACATTTATTAATTAGGTCGAAAATTTAAAATATTAGTTGTAAAAAAAATAGAATAATTTCTTTCTTTTAATTAAATATGTATTCTAGTGAGTATAAAAATGTTTTTTTTTTAAATATAGATTTTCAGATTCTTTATTTAGTCAATATATATGTTATATTTTTTTAAAATTAAAAATATCAATTAATGTAGCTTATTTATTAAATCAATTCAAAATTATTTATCAAAGCATAAAAATCGTTTATAAGCAGAAATGATCTACGTACATATTAGTAACTAATGAAAATTATGTTAGTATCATTTTTATCATTGATGTCAAATTTGCAACATTTATTAAAATGATGTTACTTTTGAATCATTTTAATAAGTGATGTTAATACAAATTAATAAATGTATCGATCATTTAATTGATGTAAACTCATATTTTCTATCATTTTTTAAAAAGTGATGTAAACTAATAAAGATTTGCATCAATTTCATTCAATCGATGCCAAACAAGTTAATAACCGCATCATTTGTTATGACTGATGTTAAAACAGATATTTTGTATCATTTCCTAATAAGTAATTCTAAATAGTATCATTTATTTTTGTGATTCTATTTAAGTGATGTAATATGATCCTTTTTTTGTAGTGTTCAATGATGATATTGGCAAGCAAAATGATGGGCTCTATATATATACTTGAAAAGTTGAAATATTATAAAGACCACACATGTGGAAGTGGAATGGTACGTAAAATTTCATGCAAATACAAGTCAAACATTTGACTCATTCTTCACTTGGTATAACTAATTAACGTATAGCAACGTAACGAGCTATTTCAACTGATCATATCTTAGGAAAAATCATTTAACACAACAACAAAGAAAAAAGGGGATTAGAGACTTGCAATCACGATTAATGTAAATAACCAGTGGATTATCCTGTAAACGTGAATTATGTAATAATAAATATTTTAGTATCACATGAAAAGTAAAATTTCTATGCTTGGTAATATTATATCATTATATGATGCAAATTAATTGATTCGATTTGTGCTTTCTTATTGTGTATTAATTTGAGTTGGATTGTACGTTTGTGACTGCTGATTTTTCATTCAATTTTTCAAAGGATCTTGGACCCAAATATGGATCAAATTACGTAGAAAAAGGAGACAAAAGACTCTCAAGAAAAAAATGTAAATATTGCCTTTAGCTGGAAAGGTCATACTCGTTAGTCTTTTTACTCGTTTAGCTTTGAAACTTTATATTCCAATCTTTGTTTAATAGACAAGCCAGCTAAAGACACTTGTCGTGAAATACATGTCGAAATATTTTCTTTTTTCTTCGTTACATGTCAAAATATTCTAGTTAGAAATTCTCACACGTTTAAAAGCACCTCCAACAGAAGGTTGTAAGGAAAATGTTTTAAAAAAAAATCCCAAAAAATAAATTAAAAAGAAAAGAAATGATAGTAACAGGTTTCTAAAAGAAAGTTTTAGAATTGGTAAAAAACTTCTAGCATGTCCGTTTTTTATTGGTCTCTCTCTCTCTCTCTCTCTCTCTCTCTCTCTCTCTCTCTCTGGTATTTGTTTGGTAAATCAATTCTTTTACACAGTTCCTAAACTTTAATTATCTCTTCTTCATCATGTTTGATTTCGTGGATACTATCTCAATTGAGATTTTGATGTTCCGATTTGAAAATTTAGATTTTTTCGAATTTGAGAATCAATCTAAAAAAAGAAACATTCACACATCTAATCTTTTTTTAAAACCCATAAGAGGTTTTGTACCATTGGACATGACAAAATATTGCAACTTTAAAAAGTTTTTAATTTACAAAATTTTAAAAATTTATAATTAAAATAATGATAAGCATCTACGAGAATTACCATTAGAGATGGTAGACTAATCTAGAACCCTTTTTTTTTGTCATCCGGGAATTTTATTAAAGGTCAAAGCCCAACAAAAGAACTAAGCCCAACAAAAGAACTAAGCCCAACACAAAGCAAACAGAAAGCTTAGACTACAGGCCACATCTACAAAAACTCCATGGGCCAACAGGCCAATAGAAAAAACCGTAGAGAAAAGTAATCGTCGGTGACCACCACATATCCGATCGACACACGATTCAAAGACACGCGTCAAGTCGGAAACCATCACTTTCTCCGGAAGGGTTACGTCGGAGCTCCGCCATCAGCAGAGATAGATCGGTGAAGACCATCCAAACGAAGAAGTCTTCATAGAAGGCAAACGCAACCGGATCGTCTTTTCAGAAAAAACCATCGTCTTCAATCGATTCAAAGAACTCCGACCTTTGGAGGATGAAATCGAGAGTCGATGGAGAAGTGAAGGACTTGAATCGACGATCAGACATAGCCGGCGAAAACGACGCTACTAAGCCGCCGAATCCCGGAGACAAAGCCGGCGAAGCAGGTGCTATGGAAGCCACCGCTTCCCAGAATCTAAAGCCAGACGACCATCGGAGGAACAGATGCGACGCCGGAAGCAGGGGCCGGTCGGAAACACCGAAACCGGAAAGCAAAAAACATCGGACTCTTTGTTCCTCCGAACAATCTCCAAACCTTCTGAAATTTTTTTTTTTTTTTTTGATAAGAAGGCTGGAGGTTTCGAGAGATTAAATCTCTCACTAAGAGAGGAGAGAGAGTCTACCAATTAACTAATCTAGAACCTTTTAAAATTACAAACACTATGTAATAAAAATAGAAGTCTAGCTATTTTCTTTCTTTTACATCCATAATAAAATAATTTTGTTATGATCACTTAACAAAAAATTACATATAATATATTTTCAAAATGAACTACTGACTTGAACCTATAGGTTACAATCTGCTTTCAAAATCGAATCATTCTTAATATTTGTTTATTTGGTTCAAGAAAATGTAAATATTATTTAATTTCAAACACATACTCAATGAAACAATTATGGTTTACTTCTCACATCTTCTTCCTCAGAAGCTATCTCCACTCTCTACGCATGTGTGACCTCTACAAATGCAAAGAAAAAAAAAATGAATGTAACACAAATAATCTCTACTTTTGTTCCACCTTCGCTCTAATCTTATCCTCAAGCAACTCTGCATCGAGTCCATACATTCTATTCAGCGCCTGCATGTTCTCCAACGTCTCTTTCAACGTCCTGCTATCACTCCCATCGCATCTCAAATGCTGCATCGGACCGTGCAAAATCTTGTTCACCACACTCCGTGTCAAATCCTCAACCGCTTTCCTCGTCTTCTTGTCCATACCATCGCCATGTTTCGACATGAATCTCTCGACCAAACCAGCTCTCGTCCTCTCGCAATACTCCCTCAGCTTCTTGATCGTTGGAACCGTCTCCAGCGAATCCCTCCACGCCTCAAACTGTTTGGACTCCTCTGTGATGATCCCCTGAGCCTCCATCGCTTTCTTCGCCCTGTCTTCTTTATTAGCAGCGACCACTTCCTTGAGATCGTCCACGTTGTAAACCCGTGCATTGTCTAGCTCACCGACGCAAGATCCAACGTTCCTCGGAACAGAGATGTCGACAAAGAGCCTCCCATTTTCAACAGGAGGGAGACTATCCACGTGCTCCTTCAAGAACAGCGGCGACTCCGAGGCTGTGCTGGTAAAGACAACATCAGCTTCACCAGCACAAGCCAACATCTCATCAAAGGGTTTGTATACAATCTCAACACCAGACGGCATCATCTCTTGCCGTATAGCTTCAACTTTCTCTTCGCTTCTGTTTACAACCACCATCTTAGTGCATCCCTTAGCAACCAAGTGCTTAATCACAAGCTTCCCCATCTTCCCCGCACCAACCACCAGCATCCTAGCAGATGATGATGATGCGTGTTCCGGAAGCTTCATGAGAGCAAGCTCAACGGCTGCAGAGCTGACGGAAACAGCTCCTGCAGCGATGTTTGTCTCGGTTCTAGCGCGCTTTCCAGCGGTGATCGCCTTTTTGAATAGACCACTGATGTGTCTCCCAAAGCCATTGACTCCTTGACCTGAGTTAACAACTTGTTTAACCTGCGCAAGTATCTGACCTTCTCCTAGGACGAGAGAGTCCAAACCAGCCGAGACTTGGAACAGATGCTGCGTCACGTCCTTGTCGTACATCACGAAACGGTGGTGACAGAGATCTGAAACTGGGATCCCACTTGTCTGCAACGAAAGAAACATTATTATATTAGCATCCAATGCCGGTCCTGAAATTTTGGGGATCGTACACGATTTAATAAAGATTTCAATATTTTTTTAATAATGTTTTCAAAAATTTGGGGCCCAAAGACCAATGTTTCATCCGATTTTGCCTCAGGACTGATTATGTTAGCATCTTCCAATGATGGAGAGAACATTATATGGGGAAAGAAAGAGACCTTAGACATCCATTCAGTGACTTCTTTGACACCACGGTGCTGAGACAGAGCCAGGACATAAATCTCCATACGGTTGCAGGTACTGAGGACAGCAGCTTCTTCGATGTGGTTCAAATTGCATAGCTCGGTGATAGCTCGCGGCCATTCGGCTTCGGGGATAGCGAGCTTCTCACGCATCTCAACGGGGGCTGTGTGGATGTTGAGGCCAATCACCACAATGCTGCTTCTTTCCTTCGTGTATCCTGGTCACAATCAATCAATTAAAAAACAAAACAGAACTATTATACAATTATCCACTAGAGTCTAGAGTGCAGCTCAGGGATTAAAGAACAAGCTCAAGATAATTGCTTTAACGTCAAACGTGAATCAAAATGTCGAATAGGTTTTTAAAAATTCAAACTTTTTGGAAATCAAGAGACAGAACAAGCTCAAGATGATTGCTTTTAAGTCAAACATGAATCAAAATGTCCAATAGTTTATAAAAAAAATCAAACTTTTTGGAAACAAAGAGACAGAACAAGCTCAAAGAGGATTGCTTTTACGTCAAACATGAATCAAAATGGCTAATATCTAATTAAAAATTGAAACTTTAATAAAAATTGAAACTTTGGAAAACAGAGAGACGGTGGCGAGGACAACTAATCACGATTCTCAAAAGGAAGAGACTCGTACTGTCAATAGCAGAGGTCTTGAGCTGCTCCAGAGCCGAGACGCTAGCTGCCTTGGATGAAGAGATCTCGCAGCGGGCTCTCTGGATCAGGCCACGTCTTGACCCGTTGTTGTTCATCGGACAAGTAGGAATCCTAATCAGCGGCGCTGGAGAAGGAGACGGATCATTTGGATTCGATAACAAAGTCTCCAGCTTCGAGCTGACAAGGAAGGATTTAGAAACCGCCATGGCTTTTTGAGAGTTTACAAGCAATATTACACACACGCACAACCCTCCTCTTCGTCTCCGGAATTTCGAATCCTAGAGAATCAGGAATCGAGCAGACAAAGAGGGATTTGGATATAATGTTATGATTTTGAGTTGACAAATGAGGAAACCCACCCACCTCTTCGGGGTTAGGATCATGGGGGTGTGTATTAGGTTGAAAGGAGAGAAAACAAACAAATAAATTAAAGGAGGAAGAAGCAGGTGTGAGCCCGGGTCGGGTCAAACCGGGTTATGGTTTCGTCAAGCCAAAAGTGTTGACCCGGAAATTGAGGCTTTTAATTGGACGAAAAATTATAATTGAAGTGTGAAAGGAATCGAAGTTTTGTGAGTTGTAACTGGAGTGTGGTCAACACGTTTTATTTATCCCATGCCGTTTATGTTATGCCTTCCCTTATTCAACTTTGAAGAAATCATGGATATTAGAAATTTAGAATTCAAGAACAACTAGGCTTTGAATAAGGGCTGGCTTTGTTAAATAATTTGGCCGGCAAATTTCATATTTTATTTATTTACATGTGGTTGGTTAACTACTCAATCATATAGTACTTTGACATAGGAAAAAAATGGAAGATAGATAGACTATATATTTAGATTTTTCAGTTTGGTTGTTTATAACATGTATATGTACGTGTTTCTTGGAGTTTCCGGAGGAGAAATTGTATCTCACATCCACTCTGTATGTTTATGAAAAAGCTTATGTAAAAAAGCCCATTAAGCTGACTTCCAATGAGTCCTTATTTGCCAACTGCTGTGTGAACTGGGTCAGCCATAGAAGTCAATGGCAGGCCTAACATAGACAAAATTAAGCCAAGAAAACTAAACAACTACCCATGGAAATAATGTGGATCAGGTAAAGCCAATAAATTACGAATTCTATGAGTAGTATGTATCCGATAGTCAGAATCAAAAACATTTAGATGTCGATTTGGTTTCGATTTGTAACTCTGGTTCTGTCAAAAGCTTTACACAATTCACCCTTATAGTACTAATTTTGTTCACTGTAAGCAAAATATTCATTTCCTTTTTGCTATTTATTCCCAATTATATACTAGTATTTTGTCTCTTTTAAAAATGAAAATACACGTATTGAGAAAATTAACATGTCAGCATTTAAGTAACTTATTAAAATTGACATGACCACTGGCACTACATCATAAGCTACATAGGACGTTGGAAGCAAAATAAGCCAAAAACATTACATGACATCACTTTAGTCACTACAACCAAATGGCCAAGCTTTTAAACAATCTATTAAGATCAGAACATCCATGGTTGATGTTCAAGAAGCAGAGCAAGTTCATTCTCACTATTGGTCACTCACTCTCCAAACCCACTAACTCCCTCAAGCGAAGATGAAGCTCTCCGATCGTCCTCAACACCTTAACCGCCTGCGACGTCGTAAGAATCTCCACAACTCTCCCCACCGTCGCACACCTCAGCTCATCCGCGTCGTTCATCGCCGCCGCCATCCCGTTTTTAAGCACCTCCATCGCCTCTTCCAAATCAGACTCTTCTCCGTCCACCATCCCCCTCGCCCCCACCCCTCTCGCCGCCAGCATCACCGGCGGATCCGCCACGCTCTGCTGCACGAGCGCGAAGTCTCTCATCACATCCCTCTCTTTCCTCCTTGTCTCCGCCCGGAGAGTCGAGATCCGATCTCTCTGGTGGCGGGTGAGGTCGTCGACGGAGGAGTCAGTGAGTTTGAACACGAGTGAAGGCTTGAAGTCTCCGACCCAGAGGATGAGTCTTGCATATGATGAGGTGAACCACGGCGGGGAGAAGAAAGTGAAAACGTTGTCTCCGGCGACGGAGACGGCGGAGGATTTCTCTTGGTAGTATTGGAGACAGTGAGAGAGGAACTGGGTCACGAGAAATTGCTGGTCTTGGAGAGTGATGCGGTTGGTTTCGTCCAAGGAAGAAGCGCACGCAAGCTGTTCGACGAAATGCCTGTGACGAATCAGCCAGCCGTTGGCGAAGCTGGTGAAGCTTTGGGAGCTGGTGGTGACTGGCATTTTTGGAGTAGTCACCAAGTATTGAGCCGATGTGTATTTGGAACGTGCTTGTGTACAAAGATTTATATACTCTCTTTTGGACTTTACCAAAGAAAATCTCCTTTGGCGATTAATTAATTATTTATATGATATGTCGGTTTTTATTTTTATGTCGGGAGTGAAGTGTGGTCAGATGATCAGCGTCTTATGATCACCTACTGTAAAAAAATTGGAATCAGGTTCGAGTACCTTTGTACCTGTGCTAACACTTACAGTTGACAAAACCACAACAATATAACCTATAATTTCAAATAATTGTTTACTAAGTCATTTCTAGTTAACTAATGATTAGTCAAATAATTATGTAAAAAATATTTTGCCCAAATTTATATGCAGTAGTATGTTTTATAACAAGATAATGATTTAATCAAATAACTAAAATAGGGTGTGATTATCAACTCTTACAATACATTTGTCTAGTTATCATTTTATAAACTTAATGTTCCATTAACGACTGTTACTAGTTCATCAGCCTCGCGCCATCTTTTCTTCTTTACAAAGTCCACATTTAATTTAGTTCTATAGTTGTCTTGTCTTGCACTTCTTTCGAGCAGATCTTTCACTCCATCAACGTTGGGTGTCGTGCAACCAAAGAATATTCTAAGGAAGAAAAGATGGTATCGAATTTTTTATGTTTCTCACGCAGTTAAAATCACGACTAGTACAATTAACAAGCCATGCACCAAAAAACTATAGTCAAGTATACTTTTAACGTGCATATGTTCAACATGTAGGTCTCTCTTTTATGCATACCATTTAAAGTTATAGTCCAGTTATGATGGTGATTCAGTGATATTAGTGCTTTCAAAGATGTCAGTGAAAGTACAAGTTTTACATGAATATTGACACTTGATAAAAAAAAGTAAAAAGATTGTAAAAAACGTGACGTCAACAAAGAAGTGAAGATACGCCTTTTGCTAAAAAGGTGAAAAACTGAAAACGTTTGGATGTCAGTACTTGCACATGTTGGTTACGCGACGCACGGACGCAGATTCTTCTCGACTCGTTCCTTACGCGGGGCCACGTTTTCGTCAATCACCGCGTTTCTTAGCGGCTCTCTCAATCTCAACACATTTAAAATTCATTTTGTTTCTTTCTGTAAGAAAACTGTCTAAGGCGGTTCTTTGGATCATTTGAAAGAAGAGAAGAGGGCTCTTTACAGTGGTTTTGTATTCCTTATCTGGATTATTTAGGCTCATACATAATACAACCCACTAGAGCTTTGTTGACATCTTATTGAGCCAAAAATGTATGCTACATTCGTTCTGAATTTGGGCTTAGTTCAAGTTTTGATTAGTTGAATAGTTTAGCTGCGAAGCTCTTTTTGAACTGTGATCCAAATCATAATTAATTAGGCTCATCGGTAAAGCGATCCACAGTTTTGCTCACATGTTATTGGGTCTCAATTGCATGCGACCCATCGTTTGTCCTAAAAAGGAAACTAGGGGCAGTAAATAATTTAACTGCAATAAAACTTGATTTTGTGAAAAAATCAAGAGCTTCATCCATTACCCAAAACTGAAACTATTTAACCCGACCTACCCTATTTAGTTAGTGCCTATATAAAGTAAGTAAAATATTAAAAGTATGATAGTCACGTAAAGCTAAGAGGCAAAGATAAAAAGATGCTACTTTAGAGTGAAATTGGTTAGATCTTGGCACCCTCGTGTCCTTACTTTAGAGTGGGATTGGTTTAGATCTTCGCACCCTCGTGTTTTAAGCCGTAACGTAATGGGATCAATCATGGACGTATACGGCTCATAGTAGGTCCTTGCACCTTGATTTACAGACCAATAACATCATTATCTTTTTCATTATTTTCAAATTTTCAATAATCCTTCAACTCAATATCCTTTGGATTCGCATTCCATCTTAAATCCATAAGCCATTTTGTTAAAATATTAGGTTAATACAGGTGTATACAGGTAGGATTTTCAGATATTAATGTTCATTATACAACCAATGTCCAGTTTATAAAACTTTGGATTGAAGCGAAGAGATCATTTGTCGATATCATCTTATCTTAAATGTCTATAATTTGGAATTTGTCATTCTCATAACTATAAAATCGAATTTACAATAGAAATTGTTCTAAACTACTTCATATGGGTCGATTAAAATAACATCCTAATCATATCTATATAATTTTCTTAGAAAAAAAAAATCCTCTTGCGAATATTTCCGAAGTATCTTATATATTAAAACATAAGTCACAACCTTGATTCATGTGTGATTTTTAAAAATTAGACCTAATGGACCTATTTCTAGAAAATCATGTTACATTTAATTTCTAATTTTATTATTTAAATTTTGGGCCTATCAGAAATTTTTATTGGACTATCAATAATTGAATTTAAACAATAGATGATCCATTGGATTTATAGATAGTATAAAGTAAATAGATATAATTTAATGTTGTAATACTATACCTCCATACGTTAATTATTTAAATATTTATCGATGTTAACTTTTAAAATTATAAAAAAAAAATTAATAATAAAAATCATATTATCTAACAATGATTAATTTTTACTACCTTAAACCAATGAAAATAAATTTTAAACTATATAGTTTATTTTAAAAATTAAACAAAAACTAAATGTTTAATTATTTACTCGATAATATAAATGTATGAAGCTAAAAGTTTAATTTTTTAAGAACTTTCTAAATTTGTGAAATATTACAATATTTTTGAATATGACAATAAAACAATATTTTACTAATATTTATATATATAGTTATGATTTTAATAATGAAATAATAATCCGAAAATCTATATATAGAAGAATATACAAATACATGTGAAAGTTTGAAACAATCTATTAAATGAAAAAAATATACCGTAAATTTATTATGCTTTAAAAATTGATTGACATATATATATTATAATATATACCAATTTAGAATTGAAAACAAAATATTTATATAAAAATAAATGAAAACAAAAATCTGCGCGGTCGGATCTAGTTATTAATTAGTTCTGCTTAGCGTAACAAAGATTTATTCTCTCACAAATTCACAATTATTGAAATATACTTGACGTCGCTCTTGTGCAAACGTATAGTGAACCGTTCTTATCCCACGATCCAAGGGAATGTGACGATTGCCTCTTTACTTTTCCCCCACCAAATGATTCCCATTTAAAAAACCGTCTTTTATTATCCCTTACAGAACATAAAAACCATCTTTCTCCGTGCCCGGATATCACTTTAATTAATTACAAAATCGCCCCACTAAAACCAACTAATTAAAAAATTCGAACCTAAACTTTCCAAAAGTAGATTCGCAAACCACCACTGCCACCACCTACAAGTGTGCTGTGCTCTCATAGAGAATCGGTGAAGCTAGAGAGAGATGTCTACTTCCGATCAAGATCGCCACCATCGACCACCACCGTCACGCAACCGTCAACCCCCTCGATCAAAAGTCTCGAAGCGCGTGCTCCTCCGCGTCGCCTCCGTGGCCTGCGGGATACAGTTCGGGTGGGCGCTCCAGCTCTCTCTCCTCACTCCCTACGTGCAGGAGCTGGGGATCCCGCACGCCTGGGCGAGCGTGATCTGGCTCTGCGGTCCTCTCTCCGGACTGTTCGTGCAGCCGCTCGTCGGACACAGCAGCGACAGGTGCAAGAGCAAGTACGGGCGGCGGAGACCGTTTATAGTCGCAGGAGCCGCGGCGATCGCGGTGTCGGTTTTGGTGATAGGACACGCGGCGGATATAGGGTGGGCGTGTGGGGATAGAGAAGGGAAGATTAAGCCGAGAGCGATCGTGGCGTTCGTGTTGGGGTTTTGGATACTTGATGTTGCTAATAATATGACTCAGGGTCCTTGTCGAGCTCTCCTCGCTGATCTTACTGGTAATTAATCTCTCTCTGCTGTCTTCTTTTCTTTTTTTTTAATATTTGAAAAATTTAAAGTATTGAGAATGTTTCTCGTGAATACACTCACATAAGTCACACATGTGAATCATTGAAAAATTCACAAATTTATGATCTTTTGGATAATTAATACTAATATTGTTACGAGTTGATCCCCTAACATATAGCTCGAATTAGCTGTGGTGTGCGATATTATAATTAGTGTTTATAAAGTCAAATTGTTTTGTAGTATTTTTCATGTTTTATAATAAGCTTGGCAAATCACTATGAAAAGGGATATTCTTTTTGGTTTTTGGTCACCATAAACTTTTTTTCTTTCTTGTGAATTGAATGAATTTTCTTTTGAAGAACATAGTTTGATGAAGTGATCCAGAGATTTTGGCGTTAAATGTGTTTGGATTTGGACATTTTGGTTTTTTTTTTTTGTAATTTTTCGTAATGCTAATCTCTTTTTATTTATTTTTGATAAAATATAAAGCTAATTTTTTTTGAATGAAATATAAAGCTAATTTTAGACTAGGTACTTTCAGTTTTTAATATATATTACAAAAAAAATAACTGCTCTGTTTGTGCTTTAATTCTTGTTCATTCTCTTTTTTTTTAATTTTCAGAGAATGATAATCGCAGAACAAGAGTAGCCAACGGCTACTTCTCCCTCTTTATGGCCATCGGCAACATTCTCGGCTACGCTACTGGATCATACAACGGTTGGTACAAGGTCTTCCCTTTCACCAAGACCGTCGCATGCAACGTGGAATGCGCCAACCTGAAGTCCGCATTCTACATAGACGTAGTCTTCATCGCAATAACCACCATCCTAAGCATCACAGCAGCTCACGAGACGCCTCTCGCTTCATCACCTTCTCATCAAACACACGGGCAACAATCCAGTGGAGGAGGAACAGACGAAGCTTTCCTCACCGAGATCCTCGGCACTTTCAGATATTTTCCGGGGAGCGTCTGGATGATCTTGCTCGTCACGGCTTTGACGTGGATAGGTTGGTTCCCGTTTATTCTGTTTGATACTGATTGGATGGGTCGAGAGATCTACGGTGGCGAACCGAACCAAGGTGGTGCTTATAGTGCCGGGGTGAGTATGGGTGCGCTTGGTTTGATGTTGAACTCTGTTTTCCTTGGGATCACTTCGGTGCTTATGGAGAAGCTTTGTAGAAAGTGGGGGGCTGGTTTTGTCTGGGGGGTGTCAAACATCATTATGGCTGTTTGCTTTCTTGCGATGATTGTTACTTCATTCGTTGCGTATCATATTGGCTACATTGGCCATGAACAGCCACCTGCTGGGATTGTGATTGCTGCAGTGTTGATCTTTACGATTCTGGGGATTCCATTGGCAGTAAGTATACTTACATTGACTAACTTTATAGTTACAATAATTACTAATGATACTGTTACTTCTTCCGCAGATAACTTACAGTGTTCCTTATGCGTTGATTTCAATACGTATTGAGTCTTTGGGCTTAGGTCAAGGTGTGTATTATTTTTAATATTATGTCTTCACTGGTTTAATTACAAGTGGTGTTTTTTTATCGAAGTTTTGTTGTGGCAGGTTTGTCTTTGGGTGTGCTGAATTTAGCTATAGTCATCCCACAGGTAAGCTATTCATTGTTTATGATTTTATTTTTCACTTTTTATACTTGTTTGAACGTGTCTGCATTAGTGAAGCA
Organism: Brassica napus; assembly: GCF_020379485.1. Lineage (NCBI taxonomy): Eukaryota > Viridiplantae > Streptophyta > Magnoliopsida > Brassicales > Brassicaceae > Brassica > Brassica napus. The sequence goes on along the minus strand of NC_063451.1, from coordinate 47,916,315 downwards.
TGTGTATTAGTATAAAACCTCATTTATTTATTTTAGCTGGTTGTGGCTAACTAAAAAGTGTTACGTGTTTGCAGGTAATTGTGTCTGTTGGGAGTGGTCCTTGGGACCAACTATTTGGAGGTGGGAACTCACCGGCACTTGCAGTTGGAGCAGCTGCAGGGTTCATTGGCGGAATCGTAGCCATCTTGGCTATTCCTCGAACAAGGATTCAGAAGCCCATCCCTCTCCCATGATATCCTCTCTTTTTGCTACCAAGTATGTTTTTTTCTAATACAATAAAGTATAGTAAACATTTGTCGTTGATTAACAAATATGGTTAATGCAAATCAGACGAGTTCAAGCAAGGAACGCTTCAAGAGAGCATGGTGGGAGGGGATGCACTACTTTGTGTGATCCTTGTCGGATTCATCCAATGGCTTCTGGTGTGACTAACTAACTAATTTTCAGCTTCTAGGACCTAACCCCCTCTGCGTTGGGTCTATGGTCCTTGTGTCCATGAGGAGCCATAGAAGTTTACCAGCGAAATAATAACACATCATTAAGATTGTGAGGTCTATGCATCTCTCCTTTTGTTGGAAGCACCCAAATAGGGCTCTTCTCTGTTTGTTTTGTTGTTTGGATAAAGCTTGTACCAGTTTACTAATACGTACCTGTAAATTATAACTGAGAACATGTGTACAACGGAGACTGAAATTTCTGAAATTGTTATCATAAGTTCTTTTTTTGTTTTGAACGAAATTATAAGTTCATTTCTTTAATTCTTCTGATAAAGAAACCTGAGATCTGAAGAAAAATGTCTGCTATGTGTCATTGTGTGTAGTGTAAAATGTAGAAATGAACCATCCGGATTATCGTGATCTGGTTTGGTGAACAAACCTTTCACCGGTTCAGGGCCAGCCAGGTACTGAGAGCAGGCTTCAGGATAGTATAACAGAACTATAGTAATGGGCATGATATGATTAGCAAGAAATCGCCATGATAGGACTATTATAGTATTATATAACCAAAAATTAGCAAGATGGATCATGAATGGCTCTTTGACACATCATTTTAGAGCCAAACACTCGTAAACTTATTCATAACTAGGACAATCCCATCATATATTACAGCACTTTGTTTGGTATATTGCCATAACCAATATAAGAAGATAAAAAAAAATATTAAACGTGGGGGCATATGGGACCTCTAAATCTGTTACATTTCAAGAGGTTATTAAATTTCGATATACAAGTAAAAAAACGTGGTGTTGCCGACCCACATTGATAGTACTCTCATTCAAAGTCAACTAAGGCGGCTTTCACACCTCCATGCCTTCTAGATGAATGATAAAACTTAACATCTCCTTTTCATTTAATTAATTACTTGGAGATAGAGTATCTAGCTTGCACTACGACGATTTACATATCTAAATTACAGTCGTTTTCACCTGAAAACCATTCTATATTATTAGCGTTTTGATTATAGAGAAATCAAGTAGAAAGATGAAAACCTTTTTTTGCTGGTTTTTAAAGATTATAGTATCGAAATGGAGAAGCCTAATGTGTTATTGACGCACTACAACAAAGACTTGGGGATATATACTCTCAACTACAGTGAGAATATTTTAACTCCCGACAAATCAGATAAGTTGTGTCAATAATTATCCCATATTTTTGTTATGCTTAAATGTGATAAAATACTTTTGACGAAAAGGAAAGATGAATCTCAACTTAATGTCATATTTACATTGCATTTTTCTAAGAATTGAATTCGGTTGTAAGCATGCATTAAGTATTTGGCCATTTGATTCTTCTCTTGTCGCCTTCGGATTACATAACTGGATAGTTTTTTCTTTAAGTGAACTTCTAGCTTTAGCTAAAGAAATAAAGTAATTACCTTTTTGTATGAAACAAAGCAATTAGCTTTAATATTTCAAGATTTTATACACAAAAAAAATTGGTAAGTGAAGTCCACCCTGTCTTTGTTCACGATAAGCACATCTTCTCGTCATGTTGCATGCACTTGTCCAAAAATTAAAGTAAATTTATTTCTTTTAAAAAAGGATTTGTCTTTTCCTTGGCTTCAACTATTGGACAAATTATTTTTCAGAACTTTGCTTTTTAAGTCCAATCTCCTCTTTTCCATGAAGCTTCGATCGCCTTTTTGACGAGTAAACTGTTAAGACTCATGATGATTCGAAGAAGAAAATTCACTGACCAAAAAAGATTCGTTGAGTAATTATGGTACGGTCAAAACTATTTCGAAGCATCAATTTAAATTTGATTAGTTTCAGAATAGAATTATGCAATACAGTTTTATCCTACTATATAATAGTGAGAAATAATCCGTTCATACTTTACTAGTCACTGTTTCATATGATCCATGCATGCGGCAATGCAGCATGTCTACTCCTTAACGACGTCATCTTTGTTTTTAAACAGTAACTAATCTAAATTAAGAAAACACCGATTCACAGAGCCATCATCTTTGTTTATTCATGTAATTTTTGATCGAACTTATGATCTATAAGTACATATTTTTAATCATTACCACTAACTTAAGTTTAAAGCCCTTACATCTTTATATTTTATATTATCGAACTTGTTTTGGAGTGTTTCAAAAAAAAAAAAAAGAACTTGGTTTCGGATAGTCATCATTTCATTTGAAATTTTTGATATCATTCCGAATTGTTATCTTGTAGCAGTTTGATCAGTATGTGCTGAGGAGACAATCTCCCAGCAGTTTATACAGATGTGGACGAGTCAGCAGAATACAAATGAGGATGATTTAACCAAAATACGAATAGAATAATATAATAGAAATTAGTATATGAAAATGCCAGCTTTTGAAAACATTGAATTGCTTTAGGCAAACGACTCCTCTCTACTCTATTCTATGGTAGGTTCTTTTAGCACATATATATCTTAGTTAAGAGCAAACCATCTTTGTAATTACACTCTGGCGCTTAATCAGAGTATTAGACTATCTTATATTATCCCTCCCTAGTTACATCACTTAGTCACAAAAACTCTATTATGGCAAATAATACAATAGGAAAAAGGGTTTTTCCTTGCGGATTTTCAAAGATTTGAAATACATGTTTTTGTTTGCACTCGCTGGTTGTCTACTGGCGTGGAATCAATTATTAATTGTCTCCACCTAATCAGAATATGACAAAACGAATTTCATTTTCCTACTCGGCTATACATATATTAACAAAAATATATAATTTTTTTTATTGATCTATGTCGGATAAAGAAGAGTCCACCGAAAAAGAGAGTTCGCAAAGACTATTGATATATGGCAATAATGGAGCCGCAGAATTTAATTATAAGCTATAGTAGTATTTGCACTATCTAATGTATTCACACTTATAAGGTTGCTTTAATTTTGTTGTTATTGAGAGTTAAAACTCTGCTAAAACAAAAATTTATTATAAAATTTGCATTTTAGAATAAAAATACTAATTTGCTTTAAGTTGAGAGTCTTGCGACACATAACTACTTCCTAATTAACTTTGGAAAAGGTTAAAGGTATGTTATTGCACTCGTGTGTCACAAGAAGCATGCAATCAGCACATGTATGGTGATGCCTTAACACCTTAACTGAAGTTTTTTTTTAAAGTTTGTATTATACATATATGAATGTAGTTTTACATTTTGTTATGAGTAATATTTAATATTTACTTTATCAAATACATATTTCGGAAGTGCATTAAGAAAAAATATAGGACCCAAAATACGGGTTATGTAATATGAAAATAAACAAATTTGACTGAAAATCATTGGTACACACTTCTATATTCAGAAGCTTTTTTTTGGATTAATTCAAAATCAAACTATGTTTGATCCAATAATAATTCTAACCTGAGTGACTTTTATAAAACGTGGTTTCCAATATATGTGAGTACACAGTTATAACTTGTGTTAGTCTATAAGACCAGTAAAATTATCTTGCAAGCTTTCTAGGTTATCCAAAATTCGTAGTTTAACCGAAAATAAACCAAAATGCTAGGGGATAATTCAAGTTAGTATACGAGAAGAAATCCAATATTGAATGTAATTTTGGTTTCATATGGTTTTGTTTTTATTTAAGTTTTACTAACATACATATTATATAGTTTTTTGGGATATAATATATTTAGTTTAGTTTTGTTCTCACTTGATGTTACTTTAATATGAAAACTGTTACATAAATATTGAACTCCATTTCCATAACATAATGTTGATGTTTGGGAACAAGATTTTTTTTTTTTTAAAAAGTTGCAACCTAATAATGCCTTTTTGGTCAATACTCTATTAAGTAGATACGGTCCTACTCCTGTGGACATGGATTCAATTTTGTGTACACATTTCTTCAATATTTTTAAATTCTCTGTCAGTTTCATTATTTATAAGGATGGTCAAAGAAAACCAAGAAAAATAATACATAATATTAAGTATCAATCAAAATGCTCCTATATTTCAACACAATTGCTGTATAATCAGAAAATAAAATAGTATTCAAGGGTCCCGCTTCATAAACTCATATTATTATTCCAGTAGCTATAGTTTTTTTCTCAACACTGAATACTTCCAGTATTAAAAAAACAACGATTCCAGACCATAGTTTAATCGAAGGTAATTAGATCAGCACCATATAAAATAATGATGTCATTATCAATAAAAAATATAAAAGTGAAGAATATACACAGTCCACAAGATAAGCCAAATTTGAATATTTAATGGTTAGCAGCAGATAAGAACTTTGCTTCAAAGCGGCGACGCATTTTATCGCGCCACACCTCTCTCCGATGTGAAAGAAACAAAAGCTCTCCCCCCCCCCACCTTAACTTCAACCACCGTCTCTCTCGACATGTCTCCGGCGTCTCGTAATTTTGGATTCTTCTTCTTCTTCTTCCTCGTCCTCTCTCCGTTCTCCATCGTTTCCTCCGACGACCTCCAAGTCCTACTCAAGATCAAATCATCTCTCCTCGACTCAAACCCTGGCGTTCTAGATTCATGGAACTCCGGCGTCGGTCCCTGTTCCTTCGCCGGAGTAACATGCAATTCCAACGGCTCCGTTACAGAGATTGACCTCTCTCGCCGCGGCTTATCAGGAAAATTCCCGTTCCCTTTCCTCTGCGATCTCATGTCTCTCGAGAAGCTCTCTCTCGGATTCAACTCACTCTCGGGCCCCGTCCCGAGCGACATGAACAACTGCACGAAGCTCAAGTACTTGGATCTCGGCAACAACTTCTTCTCCGGCCCCTTCCCTGATCTCTCCTCTCTGGCTCACTTACAGTATCTCTACCTAAACAGCAGCGCGTTCTCAGGCGCCTTCCCGTGGAAATCTCTCCAAAACGCGATAGAGCTCGTCGTTTTAAGCCTCGGGGACAATCCCTTAGATACGACGCCGTTTCCTGAAGAAATCGTTTCTCTGACGAAACTGACGTGGCTTTACTTGTCCAACTGCAGCATCACCGGCGTAATCCCTCCGAAAATCGGAGACTTGACGGAGCTTCAGAGCTTGGAGATCTCCGACAGCTTTCTCACCGGCGTTATCCCCCTGGAGATCGTGAAGCTCAACAAACTCTGGCGGTTAGAGATTTACAACAACAACTTAACCGGGAAGATTCCTCCCGGTTTTGGCACCATGACGAATCTCACTTTCTTAGATATTTCAACGAACAGTCTCGAAGGAGATTTATCGGAGCTCAGATCGTTAACCAATTTAATTTCGTTACAGCTCTTCGAAAACCGGTTAACCGGCGAGATTCCACCCGAGTTCGGAGAGTTTAAATATCTAGTCAATCTCTCTCTGTATACCAACAAGCTAACCGGTCCGATCCCTCAAGGACTCGGTTCGCTAGCCGATTTTGATTTCATCGATGCGTCTGAGAATCAGTTAACCGGACCGATCCCCCCGGATATGTGCAAGAAAGGGAAGATGACAGCTGTCCTTCTGTTACAAAACAATCTCACGGGATCCATACCTGAGACGTACGCCGACTGTTTGACTCTGGAACGGTTCAGAGTTAGCAATAACTCGTTAACCGGAACAGTTCCGGTTAAACTCTGGGGGTTACCGAAGGTGGTGATTATCGACTTAGCTAAGAACAACTTCGAAGGTCCGGTCACGGGAGATATAAACAACGCGAAGATGCTCGGAACGCTGAATCTAGCGTTCAACAAGTTCTCCGATGAGCTGCCTGAGGAGATCGGTGACGTGGAGGCTCTGACTAAAGTTGAGATTAATGATAACCGGTTCTCCGGGGAGATCCCGAGATCCATCGGGAAGCTGAAGGGGCTAAGCAGTTTAAAGATGCAGAGCAACGGCTTCTCCGGCTCCATACCGGACACGATCGGATCGTGTTCGGCCCTCAGCGATCTCAACATGGCTGAAAACTCGATGTCGGGAGAGATACCGCACACGCTGGGATCACTCCCGACACTCAATGCTCTGAATCTTTCCGACAACAAGCTTTCCGGGAAGATTCCGGAGAGCTTGTCGTCTTTAAGGCTTAGCCTTCTTGATCTGTCGAACAACAAGTTATCAGGTCGCGTCCCGTTGAGTTTGTCGTCTTACAACGGCAGCTTCAACGGGAACCCTGGACTCTGCAGCATGACGATCAAGTCGTTAAACCGTTGCGTTAACTCTCCAGGATCGCGTCGCGGCGACACTCGCATCTTTGTGCTTTGCATAGTTCTCGGTTCGCTGATCTTGCTAGCCTCTCTTGTGTGTTTCTTGTACCTCAAGAAAAGCGAGAAGAAGGAAAGGAAAAGAACGTTGAGACACGAGTCTTGGAGTATAAAGTCGTTCAGGAAGATGAGTTTCACCGAAGACGATATCATCGATTCGATCAAAGAAGAGAATTTAATCGGCAGAGGAGGTTGCGGAGATGTGTACAGAGTAGTACTCGGCGATGGTAAAGAACTCGCTGTGAAACACATTCGAACTAGTACTAGCACAGAGAAGAACTTCAGCAGCACGTTACCTATCCTAACTGAGAAGGAAGGAAGGTCTAAAGAGTTCGAGACAGAGGTGCAGACACTAAGCTCGATACGACACTTAAACGTGGTGAAACTCTATTGTAGCATCACTAGCGACGACTCGAGCTTGCTGGTGTACGAGTACATGCCTAATGGGAGCTTGTACGACATGCTTCACACGTGCAAGAAGTCGAATCTCGGTTGGGAAACGCGGTATGATATAGCACTTGGTGCAGCCAAAGGGCTTGAGTACTTGCATCATGGATACGAGAGGCCGGTGATTCACCGTGATGTTAAGTCGAGTAACATATTGCTAGATGAGTCCTTCAAGCCTAGGATCGCTGATTTTGGTCTTGCCAAGATTCTTCAGACCAACAATGGTGATCTTCATTCCACTCATGTCGTTGCAGGAACATATGGTTATATAGCTCCAGGTAATGAGACTTTAAAACTCTTATTAACCAACCACCTTGTTATTTTATTTTTTTAACATTAAAGTTGTTGTTGCAGAGTATGGATACTCGTCGAAAGTGAATGAGAAATGCGATGTGTATAGCTTTGGAGTTGTGTTAATGGAGCTAGTAACGGGGAAGAAACCGATAGAGGCGGAGTTTGGAGAGAGCAAAGACATAGTGAATTGGGTTAGTAACAATCTGAAGAGCAAAGAGAGTGTTATGGAGATCGTGGACAAGAAGATAGGAGAGATGTATAGAGAAGATGCAATCAAGTTGCTGAGAGTTGCTATCCTCTGTACTGCGAGACAGCCTGGACTAAGGCCGACGATGAGGAGCGTGGTTCATATGATAGAGGACGCGGAACCGTGTAGATTGATGGGTATTGTGATTAGCAAAGAGAGTGATGTGAAGATTAAAGAAACAAGTTGATGATTGGGTATGTTTTTGGTAACTATGAAACTTATAGAGAAGACTTCATCTAAATTTGGTAAGACTAAGTGTAGATGGAGAATGTGACTCTAGTCCTGGTGGTTATGAACTATTAGGATCTCTCATGTAAACTATTTCTTGTAATTGTAGAATTTTGGTTGAGTTTGAGGGTCTCCGACTTAGTTGATGCAAGTCAGCAGCCAACTACTATGTAAAATTTATATTCTAGATGCAGTATAATTGGCTACAATAAATGCATATTAGACTGATAAAATAATGACTACGATCACACTACAAGCAATCAGTTTGTTATGACTTCTCAAAACGAAACCAAATCCAATTTGAATTCTTGTGATGAAATAACAATTATCAGTTTTATTATCGTGTAGTGCCACCGTCCCTTATAATTTGTAATAGCCAAATGTATTATCTACGTGTGCTCAAAACTTGTAGTTGCCAACTTTGACCAACTCAAAAAGAGAAGATTTTAAAGAAAAAGAGGTTTTATCGTATTCCTTCGCTATCAGACAGACAATAATGTTTTGTGTCCATCAGCGATAAACCTCTTTTCTTTTATTCTAAGGGGATGTGACATATAAGCATTATAGAATTTTGAATTTTACATTAGATTGAAGAAATAACGTAGTCTAAAAACAGGTGTTCACATGTGCATTTGCATAATACCCGTGATAGAACAGCCTTGATACAGACAAACATCATATTTGCATTAGTTACAAAACATTTTGATAAGAAACTAATTCGCCATACCTAATACATTGCCACAAGACTAATCTGGCTAACTAACAAATTTAAAAGCCGTCTCCCCACCATCTTTTTGTTCCCTTGTTTTGCAATTCAATTCAAAGAATGCAGCAACATATAAGCCAATATTTAATAGCAGACTCAAAAGCATTAAACAAAGTAATCACATGATGCACTACTCATAGTGAAACACTAAGAAAAGTATATGCATTCATGAGAGGATACGTGGTGGGCAAAAAGTCCACTCTCCACTACATGGCCTAGCTTTGTTAGTGGTTTCAACTTGATATCTGTAAACCAATCTAAAGTGTCACAACAATCATTAGCGATCCATAGAGATTCTAGAAGCTAACAAGTAAACACCATACATAGACCACAGTTGATGGTAACATACAAAATAACAGCTTCTGCTGCAACAAAAGAGTTAACTACTACTAATATACAACATTTTTTGTATCATTCTCTATCTAAAAAAAAAAAGAGATAAAGAATTCTCAGTAACCAAGATTTTTTGTCAGCGGAATAGATCTTGGAATGACCACATTATGAATCTTGCAAAGATATCAGACTCCAAGAACTCGATGTGAGCAGCTCGACCAATGAACGAGTTGAGGTTACGACCATACAAGGTTGTGTCGAAGTTGACGTCGCAGCGCATGAACACTCTCTGGTGGTGAGGTGTTTCAGGGGATGGCCCACGTATTTGGTCCATACAGTTATTAAGCATCTCCAAGAACGCGGCTCCTCTTTTTGAGTTGTCGAAAGAAGCTGGTTGGCACGATTGGATCCTAGCTGAGTGATATGGAACATACCCATCCTGCGATAACCAAAAAAGATAATTACAACTAGCATCAAATCTAGCAAGATATTTGTATCTTTTGACCAACACATCCTTATTGCATTAATTAGTTAGTATTATGTTCAAAAATCTCTAGACGGTAATTAGGAGTTTAATAGAGGAGTATTAATTAGGCGAACCACTGATGGATGTCTAGACCACTTTTTTGAATGCCTAAACCGATTTTTAGAACACTGATGTTAATGTACCTGAGGTGAAGACAGGAGAATTATGTTCTTGAAACCGTCAAGAGTCTTTTGCTGAAAAGAGTTTCAGAACTGACATTAGAACCAGAGAATGGTACCAAATCTTGATGAAAATGTTAAGATCTTTCTCTACCTTGCAGAGCTTGTAAAAGAAAGTATTCTGAAGATCAGGATCATCAGTGAGCGTAAGCTGATGAATAACCTGAGTACTCTTTAACTTCTTCAGGAGCCAAAGCCCAGAGTTAAACAATGAGTTTGAACTGTACAGATAACCCAAGTGTGGACCGGAAAGCGATATGTAAGTATATAGATACTTCCTGTATGGATCCATCAAACTATCTGCAACAAAGAGACAAAGATAAAACACAAAACAGAACAAACTGTTTTTTTTTTTAGAAAAAAAAAGAGAATTGTCTAGATTCTTACCTGCTAGTGCAGTTCTGATGATGACATTGCCGATTGAATGTCCAACAAAACTCAGCTTGACCTTTTTCAACCGCCCGTATCTCGAATGTTTGTCCATTTTCCTCTTGAAGAAAGAAACAACTTCCTGCGCAAGCCTCTGCCCCATTTCCCTGAAATCTCCATGTGTTTTGTCCTCGTTTGCCTCGGACATGAGACACTCTATCTTTGGATCAATGAGGAGCCACTGGTTCCGAATAAGCCTTAGGTCTAAGTGATGCCCCTATAGTAGTTAACAAAAATCTATCATGTAAATGAATAACAAACTGAAAATATACAAAAGAAAGTGGTAACTGCAAAATTAAAAGAGGAAAAATAAATTGAACAATATGGACAATGATTATTCACTAAAAATTCTAAATGGTACTTGCCTGGAAACCATGAACAAAAACAACAATCTTCAGCTCACGTCCACCATGCTGTGAGTTATTATGTTTTCTTGTCCCGCTCTCGTCATCATGCCCATTAAGTAAGCTGGAATCGATTTTGTCAACATGTCTCATGTACGAGTTTTCACTGAATGTACGCCTTGGTGCATTCCAGACACGTTCAATTATAACAATAGGAACTCGCATAGGATCACCAAATATATGCATGTCTTGCACCGTTCGGTTGTTAATCTGCAACATCATTAGTTGTCACACAAATGAATTATTATTACAACTTATAAAGCCAACACGAAGCAGAGAAGGAAGAAAAACAAACCCGCATTTGTGCAATACTTCGACGGTGAAGCTCAGCGCGAGTGGCTGCAACTTGCGCAGGCTGCATAAGAGCAAAATATTGGATGAATAGAGAGAGCCAAGCTTTGCATTCCAATGGACTACTGTAAATTATAAACTCACATCATTCAGCTTCAACGCACTTGTGACTCTTTTGTGGGAACTATGGTTTGAAGTATCATCCACTCCACTTATAAAGTGATGTGGCATTTCAACCTTGGAGTACACCATCCATATTGACCACTCAGCTCTTCGATCCTTCGTCCAGGTATCTCGAAGATATTCCAAGATTTTTGTGTTATTATCCCTGAAAAGGACAAATAAAACCAATGATCATCAGAAACAGTATATATATAAACAATCTGAACCTGCAAGGTAAGAGAAGTTACCGATGAAATGTCAGAAAGGTATTCCAGAGATAATGGAGCTGAGTGCCCAGTAAGTGGAATGTGCGAGAGAGATGCTCCTTTGAGAAGTTATGAAGCCAGTCATCACTTTCTAAATCAAGTGAGGTTTTTAACTGTTGTGCCAAAAATGGAAGAAACATGTTCATAGTGAAAACAAAAACAATAGATAAAGAACACTCTGCTGCAAAATAAAAGCAAGGACCTCAAGATTGTTTTGTTGCTTGCCTTGTCCTGAACCTTCAACATCAACAGTTTTTTCCGTTGAAGCAGCGTCAGATAAAAGAGTTTTGTCCATAGTGGATACAAACTCAGACAAGTCGATTGTTTGGTCAATGGCCTTGCTGAGTTTTGGCATTTCTTCGAGTAAAGTGTCACGAGCTCCGAGTAAGGCTTTCACGAATGACACCAGCTTGTCAGCAGGAGCTATCTGAGCAAAGGCCTAGTGAGTTACAAAACAATCAAGAGAAATAGAGTAAGAATCTCGAGAAAGAGAGGCATTACTACAAAACAAACAAGATACTCAATAAAGTTCTTTTGTAACATTAATTAACTAATTGAAGAGTTGCTAATCAATTAGAAAAATATTGTTTAGAAAGAAAAAAATCAATTTGGTCAATCAAGTAAAAGTTTGGCTATGATGATAAGATAGTGTAAGCACACATACTTTCTTGGAAGACTGAGAATTACCGCTGGATAAACTTTTACCACTACTCGCATCACTGCACCAAAACATAATTGATATATTTAACTGAAGAGGCGGTGAACGATGCAGAATCCAAAAATGTAAGCGGCTTACCTTGAAAAAACTGCAGGCCGTTTGTAAGAAGCGGATTTCATGACGCTGACGTGGACGCTAACATCGATGAGAACGGCGTGAAAGGTGTCAAAGTGGACCGGGCAGTAAGAGTGGACGCCTGAGAGGGCTTTAGGAGGAATGCGAAAATCATGAACTGATGCAGGAGAATCATCTGAGTGAGCGAGTGATATATTCTCCACGATTGGAGAATATAAAAGCTCGAACCTCAGTATAACAGCAGATGTAGCTGGCCCCTGCATCATCATTTACTAAGGTCAACCAAGTAGACACCATTAAGCACACGACTAGAAAAAGAAAGAATAGGTACCTCGTATCTTTGCAGGGGCATAGTGAAAGAGACCATCATGCAGAGACGAACGTCCTGCCTAGCGTATTTGATGCGGAAGGGCTGCGTTAAGAAACTGTTGTCTTTGTCATCTATCTTCCAGACTCCAGAAGAGTCGTTTGAGCTTGAATCAAGAGCTGTGGTATATATTGATTCTCATTGTGTAAATTATACTCTTGCCAAATGATTGAGAAATGGAGAAGAGAGTAACTACCTTCATACTGAACGACTCGTGAAGGAATCCCACAGGATTTGTTGTTATCACCATCCTCCCATCTCATGCTGATTTTTATTTGGTACCATCTAAGAGAATTAAAAGAATCAGAGACAGGATACAAAATACTCAAAGGTAAGAATAAATGAGATGGTGATAATAGTGTGTACCCTTGCTGGAAGAGATCAAGGTTGTGGAACCTATGGATATAAACAGCGATTTCTTGAACAGTGTCGACCATGAGAACAGGCTTGACCACCCTGGTGGCTACGTAAGGGTGGGCATCAAGAGTCTTGGTTTGCCTACTTCGTTGGCTGAGTCCAATTAACCATCCAAGACGCTTTAACATATGGTAGGAACGAACTCACATCACCCTTGTTACAACTTTGGGATGTGTGTGTCTGTGTTTCAGAATCAATGAAAACCCTGAAGATAAAAGCAAACAACACAAAAGTCTGAGATTGATTAATTAAAGCCGTCTAAGGTCAACAGCTAAAAAAAACCCCCAATCTGAAGCTGGTGAGTTGCAAATGTATTTTCGAAAAGCTAAAACTACATTCCCCTAAATACTAAACGATGGCAGGAGATAACAGAGTCGTATAACTTGAAGAATATGACAAAAGATAAACGTAGCTACATTTACCTCGAAATGGAAGAGAATAATATCAATGGCAGAGCAGAAAGGACAAAGGAACCAAGATCTGACGATTCAGATAAATATGGAAACGGAGATTTGCTAGGGTTTTCTCTTTTCCTAGGACAAACCCTTTAGCAGCAGAAGAAACACAGAGGGGGCAAAAAGATTAAAAAAAAAAAAAAAGAACAGAGGATCTGGGAACGTTACAAATGATGATGGTAGGGAACAAACAAACAAGATGTTATGTCGAGAGACTCAAAAAAGGATTTCTGAAAGCAAAAAAGTTTTACTCAGATTTTTATTACTTTTGTCGGGTAAAAGAAAGATGAATGGATGAATGAATGTTCATGCGACAACACTATTTCCTATGTGTTTGATATTTTGACTCTATCTCTTTATTTTTCACAAGGGATCTGGTCCGAAAAAGAATAAATGTTTTTTTTATTTTTCTGAAAATAATGCCCGGTTTAGTTCAGTAGTTTATCAGGCCCATGTAGGAGTTTATAAGAGCACTCCTATTAAAGATATATTTTTCCGTGTTTATGCACTACATTTTTTTTTTTCTATTTATTGATAAGTTTAACTTATTTTGTAGTTTATATATTTGAAATACAAATATAATATTATTTTAAATTACGTTATTTTGTTACCTTAATTAAATATTTTATTTTGGGTATAATAATTTGGATCGGCTAAGTTATTTTTGGTATGTTGAGTTGTATATATTTTCCAATTGAATTTTAATTATACTAACTCAGATTATATATAATTAATTTTATTTTCTCAAATTTCTAAATATGTATTTAATAATTGATATATATTTTTGGCTTAAATTTATGAGAAAATTTTGAAGTGTTTATCAGAATTTGTATAAGTGAATCAAATTAAAATCTTTTAAAACCACGTCGACCATTAGAGTTTTATAACTTAATAGTAACCTAATTACTTTTATTAAATACCATATTTATAGGAAAACAATTTGCTAATAGAATTGGATTTGAGATAATTACTTGTTTATTTTTATATATATTGAAACATTCACGTAGTATTAGGCTTGAGAATGTATAATTATGAAAATAAAAATTGTATAAAAATGTGAGAGAGTTTGTTTAAAATAAGAGATTGAATAACTATCCAAAAAATAAATATTATTTAAGAAAATTTATAATTAAGAGAAAAGAACTTTCTTTAGTATATTAAAGTAAATATTGATTTAGTAACTAAATTGACTTTTTCTTATGAAAAAAATTATTATATTTTAAATAAAAAATATTTAACTAACGTTATTAACAATCATAGAAAAACGTTCTTAAACAAAAAGTATCTAGAAAATTTTATGAAAGTGATATTTTGTATAAAATGAAATTCATTTTTTTAATAATATGTTTTAAATATCAAAAATCACTATATTTTTGTTTTTAAGATTATTTTTGATACTAAATTCCTATATGATATATGATTTTATAAAAAAAATATTAAGAAAAACGAAAATATAAATATATAATATTAGTAATGGCAATTAGTAAAATAGTTTATGAAATTGAGATTTATATAAAATGAAATTTCTTATTGTCAATTACATGTTTTATATATAACAAATCACTATGTATTTTGGGCAATTCTCTCAAATAACCATTTTTAAGTTTTTGTCACAAAAATAACACTCAAGAAAGAAAATGACCAAAATAGCTCTTTTTTATTTTGAAATTTTTAATATTTTTTTTATTAAATTTGAAACCATATCTCCAAAATCCTACCCCTTAACTCTAAACCATAAGTCTAGATTAGTTAACCCTAGGATAAAAATATATTTTTACCATTTAAAAAAACTTATTTTAGTCATTTTTTTCATTATAGCTGTTTTTGTGACAAAAACTTAAAAATGGCTATCGTTGGGAATTTCTCATGTATTTTTACTTTTAAGATATTTTCTTTTTGATACTATTTTTTTATACTAAATTTCTATATGATATTGATATGATTATATATATATACATATATATTAAAAAGAAAATAAAAATAGTTTATAGATATTTTCCCTTTTTATTTAAAAAAAAAACTAAATATTCATAAAAACTAAAGTAGAAATTTTGATAATGACAATAAAAAAATAATATTAATTCATTAAGGTTAGTAATGTAATATACCATTATGAGAATTAACGTGAGTCGCAACACATAAAAACTGATTTCTCAAATAATATTATAGAGATATATTATATATGTGTATGTAATTGCGATCGATCAAATTGAATTGTTTTTCAAGAAAATGAAAGAGAGAACGAAAAAGGGATGAGACACTGAAATTATACGTTTGGCTTTCAAAATTCATTAGAATAATTAAGCTTTTTTCTTATGTCAAGAGATGGTTCTATTATTCAAACCATAGATGGTTTGGGAAGGTAGACCAATATAACATAACCACAACAATTAAATCACGATAAAACGATTTTGCAGTTCATCAACAACTGTGTTCTGAGTCCCGTGAATGAAGGAGATCTTGAAGAACTGAAATCTTCCTTTGAATGATGCAAACTTCTTCAATTATGTTGAGAAGTTTGACCATATTTACAATTCATCAATTATGAACTAATTGTTTTACCGTCTAATCAAAATACTGATAGGTTGTGTGTCGTATAATACTTTCTGTTGTCCAATGTCTGGAAAGAAACGACACGAAAATTCAGCATTGGAATAAGCTTTAGTCTCAAGCTTTTGATCTCTTGTTTATACTTGTGTTTATTCTTCTTCTTTTATTCTATCCGTTACAAAATAATATCATCCTGATCGAATAAGTGACAAAGTAGATAATACGACTTTATATGCATCAGTCGTTTCGAATTTCACACACAAACACATGCCCCAAGCACGTATCCTATGATCAACACTAAGAGTCATCTCAAGACCGTCTCTCGTCTTCACCTAGATGCTTTAGCGCACTATATGATATCAAATACATAATTAATCATTTATTCTTCAACCACCAAGAAAAGCGATTTGATATTAGATTTGATTTTGCTATAAAGAACGAATCGACTTACCTTTTTTCTGCTATTTCTTGGTTAAAGTTATTCCTTGAATTATTGTATCTATTTACTACTTCCTTTTCGAACATGCTTTGTAAATTGTAATTATTGTTATTGACCCTGCCAAAAAGAGAGGTTAAAAAGTCTCCAAAATATCATAAACATTGACGTTAGTACAACTACATCATCTATATATCTATGTATATAGATATGTCATTTACTCTTCATTGGCTATCCTTATATCACTTTCCTCTCTTCCTCGGTTTTTCTCCTCTAGAAATGAAAAGCTTCCACACTGAGTATAATCCCTCGGCCGTGGAAGCCGCCGGGAATAACTTCGACGACGATGGTCGGGAGAAGAGAACGGGGACGGTGATGACGGCAAGTGCTCACATTATCACTGCTGTGATAGGTTCCGGAGTCTTGTCCTTGGCTTGGGCTATAGCACAACTTGGTTGGGTGGCAGGAACAGTGATTTTGGTAACTTTTGCCGTTATAAATTACTTCACATCTACAATGCTTGCCGACTGTTATCGATCTCCGGACACAGGAATACGTAATTATAATTACATGGACGTTGTCAGAGCTTACCTTGGTATGAATATATAGCATTATTAACTCAGCTACTACTTTGGACCTTTGGTATTTGTTTTAACGACAGTAGTAACCAAAAAGGTATGTTGACTTGTTTTATTTCAAACAAAACAAAAAACCACAAAACGACAGGTGGTTGGAAAGTGAAGCTATGTGGTCTGGCACAGTACGGGAGTCTAGTAGGGATCACTATTGGTTACACCATCACTGCCTCCATAAGCTTAGTGTAAGTTACAACTTATGATTTATTTTGATATATAATGTCACATGCATGGTTACTACATGTTTTGAAGAAAATATTAAAGTCTTGTTTGATGTTGTATTGGGTAGAGCGATAGGGAAAGCAAATTGTTTTCATGAAAAGGGACATGGTGCAAAATGTTCCGTATCGAATTATCCACTCATGGCGGCGTTTGGTATCATCCAGATTGTTCTTAGTCAGATTCATAATTTTCACAAGCTCTCTTTTCTCTCCATTATCGCCACCGTTATGTCCTTCTCTTATGCATCCATCGGAATTGGCTTGGCCTTGGCCGCTCTGGCAAGTACGTTTTCCCTTCCTATCTTATGTTTGACTGTCGAAATATATTTGTAGAACATTCTCAAGCTATTTCTAAACCCTATGCAAATATTTTGATGTATATACATTTTTGTTGTCTAGTTTTCAGTTTTCTTTATTGAAAAGTAGGAGCTCTGAAATATGTCTATATACATGTATATTGTACATTCAAAAGTTTGTTTGTATAAAATCATCTGGATCTAGGCCTAATTATAGAATTCTCATAGATTTGTAAGATGATAGATATATGCGAATCTTCAAACTAATGGCTAAAGCGGTATGATATGAAAGGTGGGAAGGTTGGTAAGACGGATCTGACGGGCACGGTGGTTGGAGTAGACGTAACTGCGTCTGACAAAATATGGAGGTCGTTTCAAGCAGCTGGAGACATTGCCTTTTCGTACGCATTTTCCGTTGTTCTCGTTGAGATTCAGGCATGCATTCTTTCAATTAGAGATGTTGGTGGTCACAAAATATGAAAATAGTGTCTAGCAATTTTGGCTATCATTTGTATTTAAATCGCAGAATATATGTGTTGGTTGGAATAATGACTTCACATTGTTATTATGTTTATTTGAAAAAAAAAATGCTATTAGGTTTCTTATCAAGAATTTGAAAAAAAAATGCTATTAGGTTTCTTATCAAGAATTTGAAAAAAAAAAAGGTTTTCTTATCAAGAATTATTTTTTACTTCTTAACGTTAATGGTGGATAGATTAGAGTTAATATGATGTATAGTAGCTCTTAAAGACAGTGTTGCTCATATATATGCTTGTTTCCTCTTTTGTAGGATACACTGAGATCAAGCCCACCAGAGAACAAAGTCATGAAAAAAGCAAGCCTTGCTGGAGTTTCAACTACAACTGGTTTCTACATCTTATGTGGCTGCATCGGATATGCTGCTTTTGGAAACCAAGCCCCTGGAGACTTCCTAACTGACTTTGGTTTTTATGAGCCTTACTGGCTCATTGATTTTGCTAATGCTTGCATTGCTGTCCACCTAATCGCAGCCTATCAGGTAACTCATTAAAAAGTGAGAGTTTCGAACTATTCTCATGGCTGGATCTGAGATTCTGGAGACTATAAATATCTTTTTTAAAATTAAAATTTTTGTTTTTCATAATTTTGAGGTCTAAGGCCATCATTAACGCTGAAACTCCACATGTTTTTTTTTTTTTTTTTTCTGGGTAAAAAAAAAAAATTAAAGACCAACCAATTGCGGGCCGCCACGTATCAGTGGGGCCCGCAAACAGTTCAAAAACCCACCGACCAGCGATCCTTATTTTGGGTTTCCTGTAACCGATTTTTTTCCTTTTTTGTGGCCCCCTCCCACCTAAAAACCCCACTAAAAACCCTTTCCCCCTCCCGATAATCCTGCTGTAAGTCTTTGTATATAATTTCCATAAAAAAATGAAGGTCAATTCCAATGTTTTACTAGGATTACAAAAAAGCATTAGTAGCTACTTTGAGTTACCACTCACAATTTTGAAGTTACCTAAGGCTCAAGAAAAATAAAACAGAACATTGATGATGTTATTGTAATGGGCAGGTGTTTGCACAACCAATATTCCAGTTTATTGAGAAGAAATGCAACAAAGCGTGGCCAGAAAGCAACTTTATCACCAAAGATTATTCGATAAACATACCATTGCTAGGGAAATGTCGCATCAACTTCTTCAGATTGGTCTGGAGGTCAACCTATGTGATTTTGACAACAGTTGCAGCAATGATATTCCCCTTCTTCAACGCGATCTTGGGCCTTATCGGAGCACTCACATTCTGGCCGCTAACAGTTTACTTCCCAGTGGAGATGCACATCTCGCAGAAAAAGGTTAAGAAGTATACTATGAGATGGATAGGGTTGAAACTCCTTGTATTGGTTTGTTTGGTTGTTTCGCTCCTAGCTGCAGTAGGATCCATTGTCGGCCTCATAAGTAGTGTAAAGGCATACAAGCCTTTCCACAATTTAGATTAGTTACTTGTAACCTAAGCTATTTGAATACATAGTTAATAACGAACTATGTACGATGAGAATATGGAAGAACGAATGGATACATAGTTAATGACGAGCTATATTATTCATATAAAGTGTTAATTAACTTGTTACAACTTAAGAATTATAATCAAAGAATCTACAATGGGGACTCAAGCTAGATGTTTAAAATAGTGAAAGTGATAATCCCTTATAGATTAATTGAATAACATTTGAAAAGATATAACCTCAATTTTTAATAATTAAAAAAGACTCTTTGCTTATGTGTCAATCAATTAGGTAGTTAATTAGTCCTACGTGTCAGCTTCACATTGAAATTGAAAAACATGTTGATCCAATTTAATTTTTATATCTCACTAGAAACATTTAATACCAACTATATGATACTATATGATATTAACTAAAGCAAGATGGCTATTTATTATATATTATTTCCTTAAATAAAACGTACGGAATTACCTAATGTGATTATGATATATATAGTAATTAATGATTTTAAATAATGAAGATTTGCTAATAATATGTATGCTTTCTATTATTTTTGTTTAATTATCTACTACTAAAATAAATTACACAATTACATTAATCATATATTAAAAATTTAGATTTTTTTGTATATGATGTATTTTGAATTTTTCAAAACGAGTATAAATTACTAAAACTGTTAAAAGTCTCACATAAACTTTTGTGATCAATGTTTAAATTTTTTTCTATAATAAGATACAATGATGATAAAATCATATAAATAAATAATTTTATTTTAATAGGTGTTTATGTTAATATATATATACTCTTCATATCGTTTAAATTTAGTTATATCATATACGATAGATAAGATTGATTTTTTGATTTATTTATTCTAAAATGATTGTGAATAAATAAGAGCGGTCATTTAATTTATATGTGCAAGCCAATTTATTACATAATAGTAACTGATTTCTTAGTTATTTAATGTATAATTATTATTTTATTATT
Source organism: Brassica napus (assembly GCF_020379485.1). Taxonomy (NCBI): domain Eukaryota; kingdom Viridiplantae; phylum Streptophyta; class Magnoliopsida; order Brassicales; family Brassicaceae; genus Brassica; species Brassica napus. Next base: position 47,895,946 of record NC_063451.1, on the reverse strand, counting down.
TCATAATATGCAGAAAAATATAAAATAAGTATTTATTCTGCACAAGGCGCATATCTTAACCTAAGTATGTATTTCTTTAATAATTTTGAATCTTAAACATTTTCTAAATTTTAGGCCAAAATAAAAGAAAGAAATGAAAATAAACTCAAAAATCAATATTTATATCGAGCAATAACCAAAATGACATAAAAAAGAGAAAAATATCGAAGATAGATATGATTGGCACGTGAACGTAAACTTCTCATAATCATAATTAACTTTTAAATTGCTAAATCATGATATAAAACCGAGGTGACATAGTTTCATTGTAACCAAATAGTAGACATGTGATTCTTCGGCCTAAACGTTAGGTTTTTATGCGAATAAAAAATTTTTTGACCTAAAATATTTTTAAAAATGAGAACAGTTCATTAGTAAACAAATTATGTAATTAACAAAAAAAAGTTTTAAAAAATTGTTTAAAGGCCAAATATATTAATTCGATCAATAATATAATTTTTTTTCCATACGATATTTCTTAAATAATTTTCATATAAATTTACTCTGCGCATTCAGGTCTTATCCTAGTATAACATTAAATATATTTTCTTCAAAAAATCTGAAAGTTGGGATCAGGTCAGGCTTTAGAATGTAAGCCCAAAAGATTGCCGGGTTAGTCGAATCGGAGTCAAATATTTACGAGTTTTATAGGTTTTTTGGCTGGGCTGAACCGATCAAATGACACGCTTAGTCAGACCACATAGCCGTAAACTGGATCCGACCAGCCATTTTTACAGGCTTTTCGATATGAGTTTACATCCCGGTATCTGGGTAGTTTATAAGTCCCATGTAAAGGCCCAAAACGATGGTGCCTTGATTCAACCTTGACCGTTGATCGAATTAAATTGGTTTTGAACCAAATGAAAGAAAGAAGGAATGTGGCTTACGAAATTATCGAGTTTGGTGCACACTCTCGCATACGTTTGACTTTCGAAATTCAATATTAGAAGCTCTTATCTCAATCCGTTACACCACCCCGGATCATTTAATATAAGGATGAAGGAGAACATGACTTTATACATCAGTCGTTTCCAGTTTTCACACACACACATGGCCGGACGGCCCAAGAACGTATCCTATGATCAACACAAAGAGTTATCATGACCCTCTCTCGTCTTCACCTAGATGCTTTAGCGCACTATAAGATATTAATTAAATAGTAAATCACATATTCTTCAACCACCAAGAAAAGTAAAATGATTACGATTTTCCTGTGGCGAACCAGATGCCGGTGTATGCCAGATGTCTCCCTTATTATATGTCCAATTATTTGGGTCTAATCTTTAACGAATTTGTTGTTGGATTGATTACTATAGAAAGTGTCTATACTAATTAGAGTTAATTAAATCTTTTCTATTTACTTTAGCGATCTTCATTCAAACCAAAAATCACAAAACTTTTGACTTCAATACTGATTTCTTATAACGGACCAAATGCTCTCCTAGACACTCTACTAGAATTAGACCAAATGCTCTTTGCTGGGGCCAGATGCTCCATTAAACCGTTTGTTATTATGATATTACTCGCTTTAAGCCTTAACCTTCACAAATTTGTTTTTGAGTCGGCTACTCTCAAAAAACTTCATACTAAATAAAATTGGAACAAATTTAAATATTAGGTTTCCTTTAATTAGTTTAATATCCAGCGTGGAACTTGGATTGTCTATTAGTATTTACTAAGAAATTTGAGTTCGTTTTAGTTGCTTTTTTTTGTCATCAGTTCGTTTTAGTTGCTAAAAATAACGAATCGGCTTCACCTTTTTTTTGTTATTTGTTGGTTAAAGTTATTCGTTGCAATATTGTATGTATATTTACTACTTGCTTTTTGAAAATGCGTTGCAACTATCGTTCCTGACTCTGCAAATTAAAATAAGAGAAAAAGGTTATGAGAGCCTCCAAAATATCATAAACATTGAAGTTTGCGCACATGCATCGTCTATATATAGATATGTCATTCACTCTTCATTGCCTATGCTTTTGTATATCTCATTACTCTCTTCCTCAGTTTCTCCTCTCAATATGAAAAGCTTTGACACGAGCTCAGCGGTTGAATCCGGTACCGTCGCCGGGAATAACGTCGACGATGATGGTGGGGAGAAGAGAACGGGGACGTTGATGACGGCGAGTGCGCACATAATCACGGCTGTGATAGGTTCCGGAGTCTTGTCGTTGGCTTGGGCAATAGCACAACTTGGTTGGGTGGCAGGGACAGTGCTTTTGGTAAGCTTTGCCGTCGTAGTTAATTACACATCCAGAATGCTCGCCGACTGTTATAGGTCTCCGGACGCAGGAACACGCAACAATACTTACATGGACGTCGTTAGAGCTTACCTCGGTATTACCGTATGAATATGTCATTTTGTGACTCAACTACTACTTTGATATTTGTTTTAACCACAAATTTGTAAACAAAATAGTATATTTTCTTTGCTTAGTCTATTTTTTATTAAACAAAAACAAAAAACCATAAAACGACAGGCGGTAGGAAAGTGCAGCTATGTGGGCTAGCACAATACGGGAGTCTAGTAGGGATGACTATTGGTTACACCATCACTGCCTCCATAAGCTTCGTGTAAGTAACTTGTGATTTATTTTGATATATAACCTGTTGGTTTCAATTTCTAACGTGACCTATGACTAAATATTGCTCTTTTGCATATGTCGCATGATCTTGTGAACAGTTGCATGTATTACAGCGACATGCGAATGGCCATAATGTCACATGGTTACCAACATGTTAAGAAAATATTAAAGTCTTGTTTGATGTTATGTTGGCTAGAGCGATTGGGAAAGCAAATTGTTTTCATGACAAGGGACATGGAGCGAAGTTTTCAGTATCAAATTATCCAGCCATGGCGGCTTTTGGAATCATCCAGATTGTTCTAAGTCAGATTCCTAATTTTCACAAGCTCTCTTTTCTCTCCATTATCGCCGCGGTTATGTCCTTCTCTTATTCATCTATCGGAACTGGCTTAGCCTTGGCCGATCTGGCAAGTACGTTCCTTCATTCCTATCTTTTCTTTCACTTTCAAAAATATACTTGTAGAGCATTTTCAAGCTATTTCTAAACCCTATGCAAATATCTTGATACATACATCAACATTGTTTAATTTTCAGTAGAAATCATTCTCATTGATTTGTAAGATGATATATATTTATTACATATATGAATCCTCAAACTAATGGCTAAAGCGGTATGATGAAAGGTGGGAAGGTTGGTAAGACGGAACTGACAGGCACGGTGGTTGGAGTGGACGTAACTGCGTCTGACAAGTTATGGAAGTCATTCCAAGCGGCTGGAAACATTGCCTTTTCATACGCTTATTCCGTTGTCCTCGTTGAGATTCAGGCATGCATATTTTCAACTAGAAATGTTGGTGGTCACACTCGGAATAGTGTAGCAATTTTTCCTTTTTGAAACACATTCTTTTATTTGCATTTATATTTTAATTATACATGATATATATGTTGGTTGGAGTAATGACGGTTATTAGAGCACCATTAATCATAGTATTTTAGAAGGTTTATGCTAATTAAAATAAAAAGGAATATTGAAAAAAGGAGGAGAACAACAAATAGCAAAGATACTTCAGGAAAAAAATTGAGAAACTTTTCTGTGTAACTCATTTAGTAGTTGAGTTGTCTTGTTTTTTTTTTTTTACAGCCGTAGTTGAGTTGTCTAAAAGTAATTAAAGTGTACTTATAAAAGTAAATATTAATATTTTCTTTTTGTTGAGAAACGTTTTTTCCTTGTTGATGATGGTCTCTGTATGTGTAAAACAAAACGTTATTGGGATTCCTATCATTTTTTTTGACACAGAACTATATTATCTTCACTTAAATACGTCTTCAACCGTCGTTTATGGTGGTTGTTTTCTGTTGCAATTCCCTTAAAGTATATATTGATGAAAGAGTTAATATGACGTATGCTAGCTCTTAATTAATTAATGACAGTATTGTTCATATATGCTTGTTTTGTTATTTTTTTTGCAGGATACACTGAGTTCAAGCCCACCAGAGAACATAGTCATGAAAAAAGCAAGCATTGTCGGAGTCTCGACTGCAACTGCTTTCTACATCTTATGTGCTTGCATGGGATATGCTACATTTGGAAGCCAAGCCCCTGGAGACCTCCTTACTGACTTTGGTTTTTATGAACCTTACTGGCTCATCGATTTTGCCAATGCTTGCATCGCTGTCCACCTAATCGGAGCTTATCAGGTAGCTCATTAAAACAAAAAAAGTTAAAAATAGATAATTAGTATCTATCACTCACAATTTTCAAGTTTAAGTATAAGGCTCAAGAAAAGATAAACAAAAACATTGATGATGTTAATACAAACGAGCAGGTGATTGCACAACCAATTTTCCAGTTTGTTGAGAAGAAATGCAACAAAGCATGGCCAGAGAGCAATTTCATCACCAAAGAACATTCAATGAACATACCATTGCTTGGAAAATGTCGCATCAACTTCTTCAGACTGGTGTGGAGGACAATCTATGTGATTTTCTCAACAGTTATAGCAATGATATTCCCCTTCTTCAACGCGGTCTTGGGCCTTATCGGGGCAGTCGCATTCTGGCCGCTAACAGTTTACTTCCCAGTGGAGATGCACATCTCGCAGAAAAAGATTAAGAAGTATACTATGAGATGGATAGGGTTGAAACTCCTTGTATTGGTTTGTTTGATTGTTTCGCTCCTAGCTGCAGTAGGATCCATCGTCGGCTTGATAAGTAGTGTCAAGGCATACAAGCCTTTCCACAATTTGGATTAGTTACTTGTTACCTAAGCTATTTGAATACATAGTTAATAACGAACTATGTACAGTGAGTATGGAAGAACAAATGAATACATGGTTAATGATGCACTTGTACCAGACCGAAGGACATCAAACCGAAATCGCATTCCAAACCGAAGTATTTTCCTTAACTTTTATTCATAAGTTTAGTCATTTCTTGTGTTTCACGTTAGTTAATAAGAAGAGTGTTTGGTCTTCCTTGAGATAAGGAACCACCTCTTCCACTTTCCCATTTCCAGTTTTGTAGGAGTTGAGCTCCATTTCCTTTGTTGTTTATCTCTATTTAATCAATGAAAAAGACAAAAAGAGGTAGTCTTATCTACCCAAAAATACTCGTGTATTGTTTACAACAAAACTCTTGCTTTGAAGAGGGACCAAGGTAACATTTGGTATCAGAGCACTTTTGCCGTAACTTGAAGTCTATTAGAGTTATGGCAAGCAACAAGGAACAATTGTCTGATCTGGAAACTGGACTCGGCATGGTCTAGGATGAGGTATCGAAGCTCAACGAAGGATTCGATACGAGATTCCGGAGTATGGAGGACTCTTTGCGACAGATGCTCAACGAAGCCGTGATTAGCATCCGTGAAGGGGGCTCAAACACACCGATCGGGAGCCATCGACCGGAAGGAGCCCAACCATCCGTCTTCGTTACGCGCGATCTGGCGCAGCGTATCAACGGTAACTCAGCTCAAATCTAAAGATTTAGGTTAAATCTTTAGAGACCTGACTACTTGAATCGAAGAACTTAATCAAATTCGATACAAGGCTCTCGTATTGACGACATAATCGAATCAATGCAAGGCTTTAGAGAAACTCTAGTTTATTATCTTTCAAAACTACTTATCAAAGCCAACTTACAATCCCTTATATAGGATCCTAGAGACGGTTTATAATAACCTAACTCTGTTAAAAATAGAAAATCTACTAAAAGGAATTCATAATTAGAAAAAACAGTTGCTTGGCGGTGAAGGTATCATGATGCTGCATCAGGTCCCCCGGGGTGAGAAAGATTTGACCTCGAATCAGGAACCGGATCCGGTGGAGCATAGCGAGAGAGATAACGAACATTGAATACATCCGAGGTAGTGATATGAGCTGGAAGTTGCAGACGATATACATTATCATTAATACGCTCCAGGACTGTGAGAGGACCTATTTTCTTTGCCTTGAGTTTGTTATAAGCATGAGCTGGCATTCGATCCTTAGTGAGAAACGCCCAAACTTGATCACCAACTTCAAATAGGACACGGCGACGATGAGAATCAGACGCTGCTTTGTACTTTGACGAGGAGGACTGAAGATTGGTGATAACCTGCGCATGAACTTGATGAATATTGTCGACAAAATCAGCAGCGACTCCATGAAGACGGGTATGGTCTGGAAGAGTAGTTAAATCCAAAGGACCACGAGGAAGAAGACCATAAACGACCTGAAATGGACTGAAACCTGAACTTCGATTGAGTGAATGATTATGAGCAAACTCTGCTTGAGGAAGTTTTGAATCCCACGATTTAATGGAATCACCAACAAGACATCGTAGCAAGTTACCCAACGATCTATTGGTCACCTCTGTTTGACCGTCCGTTTGGGGATGATAAGCGGAACTCATGTCGAGACTGGTGCCGAGAAGCTTCCAAAGAGATCGCCAGAAGTGACCCAAGAAGCGTGAATCACGGTCTGAGACAATAGAAGTAGGCAGCCCATGAAGTCTATAAACCTCACGGAAGAAGAGTGTCGCAACTTGAACTGCATCCGTCGTTTTTTTACAGGGAACAAAGTGCACCATTTTTGAGAATCGATACACGACAACAAAGATTGAATCAAACCCTTTTTGTGTACGAGGAAGACCCATGACGAAATCCATACTGATGTCAGTCCACGGTTGCGTTGGTATAGGTAACGGCATGTAGAGACCAGCGTTTGTAGCATGTCCTTTCGACGTTTGACAGGTCGTGCATCTCTCCACAAAATGCTCAACATCGCGTCTTAGAGCCGGCCAGAAATATGACGCAGAGATCAAATGCAATGTTCTGTCGCGTCCTATATGACCCTCATTATGTGTTTCAGCGACTAGTTGAAGACGGAGGCTACAATCCGGAACGCAGAGACGGTCGCCACGAAAAAGAAACCCATCATGAAGAGTGAAATCGCGTGATACACCATTCTGAACATCAAGAAGAATCAGACCAAAATATTCATCAGACTCGTATAAGTCAGCAAAAGCTGCAAAGCCGGGAACTGAAACATGAAGAACACCCAGCAAAGAACGACGACGGCTTAGTGCGTCAGCCACTCGATTGGAGATACCCGACGTGTGCTTGATAACAAAAGTAAACTGTTGTAAATAAGACACCCACGAGGCATGACGAGCCGAGACCTTATCTTGACTACTCAAGTGTTTTAACGCATTGTGATCTGTATAGAGAACAAATTCTTTATGAAAAAGATAATGTCTCCAGTGCTTGATTGCTTGAACCACGGCATAAAACTCCACATCATAAGTACTATAACGTAAACGAGCTCCTACCAGCTTTTCACTGAAGAAGGCGATAGGCCGGTTTCGCTGACTCAAGACAGCACCGATTCCCAACTTAGAAGCATCACAATGGAGTTCAAAGACCTGGGTAAAATCAGGTAGAGCAAGTATAGGAGCTGAAATCAACTTTGATTTGATAATCTCAAATGCGGTGGCTGCAGCGGGAGTCCATACGAAGACACCATCCCGTCGAATACAATCCGTGAGAGGCGCCATTAAGCTGCTAAACTGTGGCACAAATCTTCGATAAAAAGATGCGATACCATGAAAGCTTCGTGTCTCAGACAGTGTAGATGGAGTTGGCCACTTTTTAATTGATCACGGCGAGTCCTTCTGCGGAAACAATGTAGTCGAGAAATTGGACTTTAGGAGAGCCGAACTCACACTTCTTCATCGTCGCATAGAATTGATCACGACGAAGGATAAGAAGGACTGCTTCCAAGTGTTCTAGATGCTCGGCTAATGACTTACTGAATATCAGAATATCATCAAAGTAAACCACCACAAATTTACCAATAAACGGCCGAAGAGACTGATTCATAACCGGCATGAAGGTACTAGGGGCATTGGAAAGCCCGAAAGGCATAACAAGCCATTCAAACAGCCCTTCTCTGGTTTTGAATGCTGTCTTCCACTCATCACCCGGTTGAATACGGATTTGATGGTATCCACTGCGAAGATCGAGTTTAGAAAAGGTTGTTGCAGCACCAATTTGGTCTAATAGATCATCAATACGTGGTATTGGAAATCGATAGCGGACTGTAATCTTATTAATAGCACGGCTATCGACACACATTCTCCATGATCCATCTTTTTTTGGTATGAGCAAAGCTGGGACTGCACACAGACTGAAACTCTCACGCAAGTATCCTTTCGTGATGAGATCCTCAACTTGTCGTCGCAGTTCTTCATGCTCACTTGGACTCATACGGTAATGAGCTCGATTAGGTAGGATAGCATCTGGAACTAGATCAATACGGTGTTGAATATCTCTTAGACGAGGAAGGCCAGTTGGTAACTCGTCGGGGAAGACGTCCTGAAACTTGGTCAACAGACCTTTAAAGCTATCCGGAATTTGAGGTAAAGATGTGTTGACTGGTGAGTTCAGCAGGATCAGAACACGTCCCTCTTCTCGCATCTCTTGCTCAAAAGGTTTGCGTTGGAGAATAAGGACTGGTGAGGATGGTAAACTCTGCTTCTCAGGTAAAGAGGGTTGCAGTGTGAAGTTTTTATCGTTGAAATGGAAGCTATAGGTATTGTGATAACCATCGTGTTTTACTCGATGATCAAATAGCCAAGGGCGTCCTAAGAGAAGATGACAAGCGTCCATTGGTGCTACATCACAATAAATTTGATCCTGGAATGTGCCACCAACTGAATATGATATGAGAGCACGTCGAGTAATGGTCAAGTCTGTCTTCTTGTCTAGCCATGCGAGTTTATATGGATATGGATGAAGTTCTGTTGTCAGATTGAGTTTGTTGACAACGTCCTCTGCCACTACGTTTTCACAACTTCCCGAGTCAATAATAAATTTGCAAACCTTGCCGGCAATAGTACACTTCGAGTGGAACAGGTTATGGCATTGTGGATTGTCATCAATATGGCGTGGAACAAGGCAAACACGTCGCATCATCAAACAAGGACCAGTGTCTGCGATCAGGTCCTCTGTTTCTTCTAGATTTTCTGCAATTTCCTCATCATAAATAACCTCTACGTCCTTGCCAGCAGCATCAAGAAGAAGTCTCCTGCGATTTCTTTTCGGACAATTGGCTTGTCGATGACCAATCTCTCCGCAAGCGAAACATCGTAGTGAAGATGGTCGAGTTGTTGTCTTATCCGTCAAAGGCACGAGGGCAGTTTCAGCTTGTTGAGGAAGCGAATCATCGGCTAAATTTGTAGACTGTTGTTGCTGAACAGGTCGGGTAGTACGAGACGCAGACCAAGAGTAATTGCTTTTAGTTTGAGATTCAATGGTGAATGCATGTTGGTGAGCTTCTGATAAGGTCAGTGGATTAAACAAGTTGATAGTGTGCTCGATCTGTTGACGCAGGCCGGCAGTGAATCGAGCAACCAACTGTCGTTCTGAATCTTGAATATCAACTCTTGTAAGCAGCAAAAAAAATTCTTGAGAATATTCAGCAATTGAACAAGTTCCTTGACGAATATGATGTAGTCGTTGGAACATTAGCTGATCATAGTTGTAAGGCAAGAATGTCTTTTTAAGTTTTGATTTAAGCTTATCCCATGACATGATCTTGGGTTTTCCAAGACGGGCTCGTGTAGTTTTTAGTTGTATCCACCATGCTGCTGCTCTGTTGCGGAATCGCATTGTTAACAACGGAACACAACGTTCCATTGGTGCTCTCTTGAATTCAAGAATTTCTTCAACTGTGACTATTCAATCGAGAAGTTCTTCGGCGGATGAGTTGCCATGGAACTTTGGAATCTCTGTTTTGAATCCTGTTTCCCATGGAACAACAGCTGCTGCACCGCGAATGTTATCTTGACCGAGTACACGGTCGTTGAGAGGAGCGAGGGGGTTCACATGTTCTGCTGCTGCGGCGGTAAATAGGTTTGCTTCTTCATCGTCTTCTGCATCATTGTTGCTCGTACGTTCAACATTATCGCGAACTGGTGGTTGTTGTTGAACATTAAGGTTGTGGAGGGCGGCGGCGATAGTTTGCATCTGAGCCTGAAGCTCAGCGATTGCATCACAGGTGATTTCTGCTTCGGTTCGAACAGGTGCTCGTCGAGGTCTTGCCATGGTGGATGGAAAAATTTTCGAGGAGCGTAGCAAAGCTCTGATACCAACCTGGCGCAGCGTATAACTCAGCTCAAATCTAAAGATTTAGGTTAAATCTTTAGAGACCTGACTTCTTGAATCGAAGAACTTAATCAAATTCGATACAAGGCTCTCGTATTGACGACAAAATCGAATCAATGCAAGGCTTTAGAGAAACTCAAGTTTATTATCTTTCAAAACTACTTATCAAAGCCAACTTACAATCCCTTATATAGGATTCTAGAGACGGTTTATAATAACCTAACCCTGTTAAAAATAGAAAATCTACTAAAAGGAATTCATAATTAGAAAATGAAATCTTCTAAAAACCGAAATAGAAAAACGGTTGCTTTACGGTGAAGGTATCATGATGCTGCATCACGATCACACCACCACCACCAACCCATTCACGCCTACCGCCACCAACCGCCATGTAAAACTGATGTTTCCAAAGTTCCAAGAAGGAGATCCAATGGCATGGTTAAGTAAAGCGAAACAATATTTTACTTACCAAGAAATGCCGCTAGATCGGAGGGTTAGCTTCGCCTCTTACCATCTGGAGGACGAGGCCAATGAGTGGTGGCAAGCTACATCTAAAGCTCTCCAAGAGGAGCATGTTCCAATCACTTGGGATGTGTTCGAGGAAGAATTGTGGGCTCGGTTTGGACCTACTGCAGCAGAGGACTTTGACGAGGCCCTATCTAAGATCCGACAGACAGGAACGTTGCGAGAATTCCAACGTGAGTTCGAGCGACTACAGAACAAGGTCTCGGGCTGGACTCAGAAGGCGCTCATTGGGACTTATATTGGAGGCCTCAACGATAACATCTCGGATGGCATCCGTATGTTCCAACCAAAAACCCTCAAGGCAACAATTGAGCTGGCTCAAATGAGAGATGAGCAAGTGCAGCGAACCAGAAAGTCCTTCTCCAATCGCAACAACCGTGCACCGCCACCACCATCGCCGAGCCAAGCGTTAACTGCCAAAGTCACACCCACCGGTCAACCTAAACGCTTGAGCTGGGAAGAGCTACAGAGGAAGAGAAGTCTCGGACTTTGTTTCAGTTGCGACGAAAAGTATACTCCAGACCATCGATGTCAGAAATCGCAACTGCTGCTCATCGAAGGAGTAGAGGAGGATGATGAGGAAAACGCGCCGGATCTGGAAACAACAGAAGCGGAGATCACGGTCCAGGCTCTCACCGGGTGGGATTCTCCAAAGACCATCCGGACTCGAGCTCGAATTCAGAAACATGAGATGGTAGCGTTGATTGATAGCGGGGCCACTCATAGTTTCATTCACGAGAAGGTTGCGAAACACTTCGGCTTGACAATGACTCCAACACCACTTTTTCGAGTCAGAGTTGCTGATGGCCGACCACTCCGGTGTACCGGCGTATACAAACAGGTCACCACAATTGTCGGCGGCGTGAGCTTCTGTATCGATCTCTTTCCACTTCCTCTCACGGGTCTCGACATGGTTTTGGGAATGACGTGGCTTACGCTTCTTGGGCCAACACTGTGTGATTGGGAGGCCCAAACCCTTGAATTTACGTGGGCTGGAGAAAAACAAAGAGTCTGCGGGCTTCGGAACAAGACGATGGCAGAGGCCCAACCATAAATAATTATCAAAGAGATTCAGTTGGGCCACGCATGTTTTACTCTGAGACTACAACAGCCCAACGACGAGATGACCACGGTATCGGAGGAGATGCAACTACTACTGAATCGATACGCCGATCTATGTTATTTATATAAAATGTTAATTAACTTGTTACAACTTATTGAGAATTATATTCACGGAGTCTACCATGGGGAAATTGAACATCAACAGAACAAAAGATCAGCAATCTCATGTGTGTTTCTTACATACAGAAATTAAATTTTCTTCTAAGGTATACAGTTACATAATTAAACCAAAGGCATCAGACTTTCTTTTTTTTTTAAAGAAGCAAACGTTTTATTGAAGAAGGGAGTTTTTTTTGTTTGAAAAAGCTAAATATAATTACTGCAAAAAAAATCTAATAATTTTATCTCAGGAAAAAACTAAATTTAATTATTGCAACAAGAAATCAAACTGATCTACGCATACAAATATAAATTAAAAATATTTTTTTAATTAAATTTTTGAAAAAATTATTTCATACTTTGGAAAATTGTAGATCAAAATCTCTCTTAGCTACTAAAAGAGAAGTAAAAACATCAATTTCAATTGTTGTCACCTATGAAAAAAGTTCACTTGCTTTCGTTATGCTCAACAAACAATTAAGTGAAAAACAAGCCCATGCGTATTGTCGAAGAACCCGGTGCTCATACCTCATGAACAAATGACCATGGTTAAAATATGTAATGCAAACACGATAGGGCCACGAAACAGAAGGCCCAACGTTGCCTTGATTCAACCTTGACCGTTGTTTGAATTAAATTGTTTTTGAACCAAATGAAAAGAAGAACAGAAAAGAATGCGACACTGAAATTATCTAGTTTGGCGCACACTCTCGCCTACGTTTAACTTTTTTTTTTGCTAAGAAGCCTACGTTTAACTTTCAGAATTCAATATAATAAGCTCTAATCTCAAGCTTTTTGATATCTCTTTATACTTGTGTGTTTCAATCCGTTACACCACCAGGGATCATATAATATAAGGAGGAAAAAGAATATGACTTTATACGTCTCCAGTTTTCACACACACACATGGCCCAAGCACGTATCCTATGATCAACACTAATAGTCATCAAGGCCCTCTTTCGTTTTCACCTAGATGCTTTAGCGCACTAAAAGATATCAATTAGATAGTAAATAACATATTCTTCAACCACCAAGAAAAGTAATGATAATAGATTTTGTTGCAACGGACCAGATGCCATCATATATATGCCAGAGGTTTTATTATAGTTAGATGCCTTTTATCATATGTCCAATCATTTGCTTAGTATAATGTTTTTTTTTCTTTTGGGTCTATCTTTAACGAATTTTTTTTTGGGTTGATTGCTCTAAAAAAATAGTTAAACTAAACTTTTCTATTTACTTTTCACAAAAAAAATTCAAACCAAAAATCACGAAACTTTTAATTCTGATACCATTATGATGGATCATATGCTTTTAGACCAGACACTTTACTAAAATCAGACCAAATGCTCTTTGGTTCATTTAGTGTAATATTATCCGTTTTGAGTCTAAACTTTCAAAATTTTATTTTTGAGTCGATTAATCTCAAAAAGACTTTATACTAAATAGAGTTGAAACAAGCTTATATATTAGATTTTCTTTGGTTTAATATATAACGAGGAACTTGGATTGTCTATTTAAAATTATTTACTCTTACAAATTTGATTACGTTTGACTTGCTAATAAAAAGAACGGTTCGGCTTTACCTTTTTTGTTATTTGTAGGTTAAAAGTTATTCGTTAAAATATCGTATGAATATTTACTACTTGCTTTTTGAACATGCTTTGTAACTATTGTTACGGACTGTGCAAATTAAATAAAAGAAAAAAGGTTATGAGCGTCTCCAAAATATCATAAGCATTGACGTTTGCGTACATGCATCATCCAGGGGCGGACCCAGAAAATTAGCAAACATGGGGCATATAATATAAGAAAGTGTAAATACAAAGATATCTAGACAATAAGCATGTGGCACATAATGAAATAACACTTAAAACAAGAGATATTTACATAAATTTTGAACAAAAATCTCAAATATGTCATCTATATATAGATATGTCATTCACTCTTCATCGCCTATGCTTTTGCATATCTCTTTTATCTCTTCTTCAGTTTCTCCTCTCAAAATGAAAAGCTTCGACACGAGCTCAGTGGTTGAATCCGGTGCTGGCGCCGGGAATAACGTCGACGATGATTGTCGGGAGAAGAGAACGGGGACGTTGATAACGGCGAGTGCCCACATAATCACGACAGTGATAGGTTCTGGAGTCTTGTCGTTGGCTTGGGCTATAGCACAACTTGGTTGGGTGGTAGGAACAGTGATTTTGGTAGCCTTTGCCGTCATCGTTAATTACACATCCAGAATGCTCGCCGACAGTTATCGATCCCCGGAGGGAACACGCAACTATACTTACATGGACGTTGTCCGAGTTTACCTTGGTATGAATATGTTCATTTCTTAACTGAACAAAATGTTATTTTGCATTAGCTTAGTCTATTTATTACTAACAAAACAAAACAAAACAAATTAAAACCATAACACGACAGGTGGTAGGAAAGTGCAGCTATGTGGACTGGCACAGTTTGGGAGTCTCGTAGGGGTTACTATTGGTTACACCATCACTGCCTCCATAAGCTTAGTGTAAGTTACAACTTGTGATTATTTTGATATATAAAACATGTTTGTTTCAATTTCTAACGTGACCTACGACTAAATATTGCTCGTTTGCATGTTGCATGTCGCAGTTGTAGGTTGCAACGACATAAAACAAACGTGGCCATAATGTCATATGGTTACCAATATGTTAAGAAAATATTTAACTCTTGTTTGATGTTAATTTGGCTAGGGCGATTGGGAAAGCAAATTGTTTTCATGACAAGGGACATGGTGCGAAATGTTCCGTATCAAATTATCCACTCATGGCGGCGTTTGGGATCGTCCAGATTTTTCTTAGTCAGATTCCTAATTTTCACAAGCTCTCTTTTCTCTCCATTATCGCCACCGTTATGTCCTTCTCTTATGCATCTATCGGTTTTGGCTTAGCCTTGGCCGCTCTGGCAAGTACGTTCTCTCCTTTCTATATTCTATATAATTTTTGACTTTCAAAATATATTTGTAGAACATTCTCAAGCTATTTCTAAACCCTATGCAAATATCTTGATACATACTTAATACATTTATATTTTAGTTTTCAGTACAATTTTTTTTTTCTTCAGTAGAAATCATTCTCAATGATTTGTAAGCTGATATATGTTTAATTATTTATACATCTATTGTTTTTAAAAAAAAAAATTATTTATACATATATGAATCTTCAAACTAATGGCTAATGCGGTACGATGAAAGGTGGGAAGGTTGGTAAGACGGGACTGACAGGCACGGTGGTTGGAGTGGACGTAACTGCGTCTGACAAATTATGGAAGTCATTTCAAGCGGCTGGAAACATTGCCTTTTCATACGCTTATTCCGTTGTTCTCGTTGAGATTCAGGCATGTATTCTTTCAATTAATGATGTCAGTACACTCAGAAATCAGAATAGTGTAGCACTTTCTACTATTAGTTCTTTTATTCTTTTATTTACATGATATATATTTCGGTGAGAAATTCTTGGGTTCACCAACCAATAGTGTTTAAGTATTTGATATTTGATATCATTTAAAAAAAAAAAAAATTGAATTTTCAAATAAGATTATATTTTTAAAATAAAACAATAAAAATACATAAAAATAGTTAAATAAATAAATATTATTAAACCATTAGCAAAATACTAAATCTTATACCCTAAATCCTAAACTCCAAACCCTAAATTATAAACCTTAAATCTTGGATAAACCGTAAACCATTGAAAAATTTTAAACCCTAAATCATACATTAAAAACTAAATCTTAATAACACTAAACCCTAAACACTAATCACTAATCACTAAACCCTAAACCCTTGGATAAACCCTGAACCCTTGGATTAATCATAAACTCAAAATCAAAAATATTTAAAACTAAACCCTAAAGTTTATGATTTATCCAAGGGTTCAGAGTTTGGGTTTAGGGTTTAGTGATTAGGATTTAGGGTTTAGTGTTATTAAAATTTAGTTTTAATGTATGAATTAGGGTTTAAGATTTTCCAACGGTTTAGAGTTTATCCAAAGTTTAAGGTTTAACTAGGATTTAGGGTATAGAGTTTAGTATTTTGCTGAAGACTTAACAATATTAATTTATTTATTTTTTGTAACTATTTTTATTATTTTATTTTAAAAATATAATATAATTTGGATATTCAATTTTATTTTCTTTTTTAAAAGATATCAAATATTAAATACTCAAATACTATTGAGGTTCACTCAAGAATTTCTCTATTTTGGTTGGAATAATGACTGTTATTAGAGCACCATTAGTCATAGTATTAGTATCGTAGAGGGTTTCTAATAATTAAAATAAAAAGGAATATTGAAAGAGAGAAGAACAGAAAATAGCAAAAAACTATTCTTGTATTCTTGGTTCAGTTCTCCACCTTAAGGGCAGAAAAAAAGATTACTTCAAGAAAAAAAACTGCGATTTTTTTACAAGTGTAACTCATTTATTAGTTGGGTTGTTTAAAAGTAATTAAAGTATACTTGTAAAACTAAATATTTTTGGCACAGAACTATACTATTATTTTCACTATAATACGTCTTCAACCGTTGTTTATGGTGGTTGTTTTCTTGTTGTAATTCCCTTAAAGTATATATTGATGGATGATTAGAGTTAATATGATGTATGTTAGCTCTTAAAGACAGTGTTCTTCATATGTGTTTTTTTTTCCTTCCAGGACACACTGAGATCAAGCCCACCAGAGAACAAAGTCATGAAAAAAGCAAGCCTTGCTGCAGTCTCAACTACAACTGCTTTCTACATCTTATGTGGCTGCATCGGATATGCTACATTTGGAAACCAAGCCCCCGGAGACTTCCTTACTGACTTTGGTTTTTATGAACCTTACTGGCTCATCGATTTTGCTAATGCTTGCATCGCTGTCCACCTTATCGGAGCTTATCAGGTAACTCATAAAAAAGGAGAAATACTTTAGAATATTACTAAAACAGCTTACTACTAGGATAAAATCCGTGCTTTGCGCATGGTGAACTTATATAATAAATATTAAAAATATATAGTATTGATAAACTAAATATATATATATATATATGTTTGAATTTTTTTTAATATGCATACAGTTATGTTTTTTTTATATAATCATATATATGTTAGACTGAGCATTTGTAATTGCAATTGTGGACCAAAGTCTATTTTGAATTTCTGATGAACCTGATCGATTTGGGCTTAAAATTTTTATCACCCTGTTTATACCTATAAAAACCTTAATGTGGTCATCAAGTGAATTTTTATTACAAAAACATGTTCTACAAT
The DNA here is from genome assembly GCF_020379485.1 of Brassica napus. Lineage (NCBI taxonomy): Eukaryota > Viridiplantae > Streptophyta > Magnoliopsida > Brassicales > Brassicaceae > Brassica > Brassica napus. The sequence goes on along the minus strand of NC_063451.1, from coordinate 47,878,717 downwards.
TTTTTTAAATTCTTTACTTTAACATTAGTGAGAACCATTTTAATGGTTTTAGAACCATCAACTTAGTATTGTTTCCAAAATCGAATTACTTTGATCTTAGTCTTCCATATAGTTTTGAAGGGTTTCCACTGGACGACGAAATTGATGCAGTCTATTTTCTTGCTTTAAGTCGTTAGATGTATATATATATATATTATTTAATTTGAATATTTATTAAATAAAAATCCATACTAATAAAATTTTATGATTCTTTGTATCTTGTTATAACAAAAAATAAGCCAAAGATCACAAAATTTTCAAAGTGAGATTTTAAAATTTCTAATAATTTATAATTGTTTTAAAAAATTCAAAATAGAACATATAAGAAAAAATCTAAATTTTTTATTATATGGTTAATGTGATTGTTTAATATATTTCAATAATATAAAATTAAACAAAAAAGATCTAAGATACAAAAAGTGTTATCAAATATTTATTATTTATAATCATTAATTGTCATATATACATTAATCATATTAGGTAATTCCGTAACTTTTATTTAAGAGAATATTCTTTTGTATATTATTTATCAATTTGATAGTTAGTTTAATAAAAAGTATAATATAAGTTAAGATGGACCAACTTATTTTTCTAATAATTCTGAATTTCATTCTCATGGTAACACGTATATACAAAACAATGTTGTAATATTTCTCAATTAATATATAAGGGATTATAAATTAACACACGCAAAATGATCAAATAGGGTTTAGTATTTAACAAGTGGAAGAGTGTAGAGTTTGAAATGTTTTTTGTCATTTTCTCCTTATGTGATAATTTTGTCATAATATTTTTTTTTGTGGTATCTAAGTCATTTGTCCTAAAAAAAGTCGAGTTTAAATAGATAACTGGTATCTATACCACTCACAATTTGAAGAAAACAAAACATTGATGATGTTAATATAATGAGCAGGTGTTTGCACAACCAATATTCCAGTTTGTTGAGAAGAAATGCAATCAGGCGTGGCCAGAAAGCAACTTCATCACCAAAGAACATTCGATGAACGTACCGTTGCTTGGAAAATGTCGCATTAACTTCTTCAGACTGGTGTGGAGGACAACCTATGTGATTTTCTCAACAGTTGTAGCAATGATATTCCCCTTCTTCAACGCTATCTTGGGACTTATTGGGGCAGTCGCATTCTGGCCGCTAACAGTTTACTTCCCGGTGGAGATGCACATCTCGCAGAAAAAGGTTAAGAAGTATTCGGTGAGATGGATAGTGTTGAAACTCCTTGTTTTCGTTTGTTTAATTGTTTCACTCCTAGCTGCCATAGGATCCATCGTTGGCTTGATAAGTAGTGTCAAGGCATACAAGCCTTTCCACAATTTAGATTAGTTACTTGTAACCTATGTTATCTGAATACATAGTTAATAATGAGTTATGTTAACAATGGGTTTATGGATGAACAAATAAATAATTACGAGCTATGTTATTTATATAAGATGTTAATTTAACTTGTTACAACTTATAGATAATTTATTAACTAGCATAATGTTAGAAGCCAGAGAATTATAATCACATAATCTACCATGGAGACATTGTTCATCAACAAATAAAAGGAACAAGATAGCAGAATATCATGTTTTTTAACATCGAGAGATTATTTTTTCTCTTCTAATTTATTTACATAATCAAACCAAAAACATAAGACTTAATTATTTTTCAAGAAGCAGACTTAGTTTCGAAGCATACTTCTTTCTATAGATGATGATAACCTCTATAAGTTATATTATGTAGTACTTCATTTTACGATCACATTTAGTACTACAAAGAAATTTAAATAGTGAAAAAAATTGATCTTATATAAACATATTTTTTCTTTAACTACAATTTTGTAAAAATAACAACAAGAATCTACTTACTATGATAGAAAGAGAAAAGGCGTTCCTCATAGGTAATGACGTAATTGTTTAGAAAAAAAAAATCGAAGAACATATTTATACTGTCAAAGTGAATGATTTATTCAAGCCCGGCCCAAAGTAAGCCCGGTCCAAACCTTCGCTTATGGATCGGATCCAAGCTTGCCCAAAAGCTTCTCTGTTGTTTTCGCTAAGAAGAGTCAAAACCACAATGTTTGACTTTATTACCAACACGTCCGAAACAAGACGAATCAATCATCAAACGCATTGAAACCGAAACACAGAGAAGCAAATGAAAAGTCCGATGAGTTTTGTTTTCGACCTTTCTTCTTCTCCAAAGCATATCTGATTGATGCCTATTGGACTCCTCCTACAACTAATCACTTCCCTCCTACTTCTCTCTCCTCTCCGTCACTCAAAGGTGAGATTTTTATTTGACTTTTTTTTCCCTGCGTTGACCCGTTTTCTATTGAATCTGTACATGTTGATTTGATAGATTGATTTCAGTACAGGCCACCACTCTCATGGCGTATTCCAACATCGTTCATAACGGTGACTTCTCTGATGGGCTTGAGCCTTGGTACCCCAACGCATGCCAAGCCTTCGTCGTTTCCTCAGACTCCTCCAGCTCAGACTCTGGCTACGCAGTTGTAACCAACAGGAAAGAAACTTGGCAAGGCCTCGAGCAAGACATCACACCTCAGGTCTCTCCCGGTGTTACCTACAATGTATCGGCTTGTGTTGGTGTCTCTGGTCCTTTCCATGAATCGTCACAGGTTCTTGCTACAGTGAGGCTCGAGCGTGATGACTCGCCTACTGAGTATCTGTTCATTGGAAAGTAAGGTTTTGAGAGTTTGTTGTTGTCTTTTTGGAATTTTTGTTAGAGATTGATGATGGATTTGTGAACTTTTATATGCAGAACATATGCGTCGAGAGACAAGTGGGTTGATCTAGAAGGAACGTTTTCGATATCGAATATGGCTGACCGTGTTGTGATCTATTTGGAAGGTCCAGCTCCGGGGAAGGATCTTCTTATACGCTCAGTTACTGTTAAAGACTCCACTTCTCGTGACTTCCAGGTAAAAAGTTTTGTGGACTCTTTCTTTTACTAGCCGGAAGACATTGTGATCTGAATACTTAACAATATGGGATTAGTAGTTTTGCTATGGTTGGAGTCTGAGATTGAAGTAACTATAATGTGCCTGAGATTAAACATTATTGTTAGCTATGGTTTGTTTGATCATGAAATTGATTTTCAGCTATTTGAAATAGAGACAAGTCAGCCAAATGAAAATCAAACTGTTTCGCTTCACGTTCGTTGAAGCATTATAACTAGGGCTGGGATCTTGAACCGAACCGAATTGAACTGAAATTTTCGGTTAGTTCGGTTAGGAGTTTGGTTCGATTTGGTAGTTTTTTTTTTAAGTTCGGTTTTTGGTTCGGTTCGGCAATCGGTCACTTTGGTTTCTTAAAATACACAAAAATATAACCAAACCATACCAAAAACCTGAACCAAACAAACCGAAACAAACCGAACTTATCCGAAATTTTAACAAAATTAAAGCAAAATATAACCAAAAAACCGAATACCAAACTGAACTTTATTTCGGGTTAATTCGGTAAGATTTATGTTGAACTGAACTATCCGAACCTGCAGGCCTAATTATAACATTATAATCTGATCTTAAACTGTTCACTGCAGCGTTGTACAGCTCACCCTGACATCTGATTCTAAACAGCATAATCTAATAGCAACTCATGTTTTAACATTTCGAGGCTTATTTTTTTACTACAGGAAAAGGAAGAAAACAAAGCAGCCTTCAGTGTTTATCCTCCTGCTTTGAATATCATTGAGAACCATGACTTCTCTGGCGGGTTGTGCTCCTGGAACTCCAACAGTTGTGATTCATTTGTTGTTGGCAGCAACGAATGTAACTCAGAATCATACGCCGTTGTTAATAACCGGAGCGAAACCTGGCAAGGACTGGAGCAAGATATCACAGACAGAGTTTCTCCTGGTTGTTCATATAAAGTCTCTGCTAGTGTTAGCGTATGGGGACCTGTTCAAAGGTCTGCGCAGGTCTTAGCCACTTTGAAGTTAGAGCACCAAGGCTCAGAAACCGAGTTTAAACTTATTGGAAAGTAAGGGAACCACATGACATTCTCTGTTATATATAGCCAAGAAGACTGACACTGATCATGTTTTTTTTTTAAATGGCAGAACTTATGTTTCAAACGATGTTTGGAAAACTCTGGAAGGTACTTTTGCATTATCAGGAAGACCTGACCGTGTTGTGTTCTTTCTGGAAGGTCCACCTCCTGGGGTTGATCTTCTTATAAAGTCAGTAACCATCCATTGCGAAAGCGATAATCAGTTTGAGGTAATTGCCTTCTTGAGATCTTAAGAAGCTGTATCTTCAGTGTTTAATGTTGTTTCTTTCGCTTTCCAGAGAAGCAGAGACTTCTCCTCAGCTCCTGAAGCTGATCATCATCACATCTTTTTGAATTCAAGCTTTTCCGATGGTCTCAATCATTGGTCTGGAAGAGGATGCAATCTTATGTTACATGAGTCTCTAGCTGATGGGAGGATACTTCCACATTCTGGAACGTGTTTTGCTTCTGCAACGGAGCGCACACACAAGTGGAGCGGAATCGAGCAGGATATTACAGAAAGAGTCCAGAGGAAACTCATTTATGAAGCTTCTTCTGTTGTTCGGCTATCGCATAGCCATCACACCGTGCAGGCCACTTTGTATGTACAGTACCTTGACCAACGTGAAGAATACATTGGCATTTCCAGGTGAGCTTTACAACGACTTCTTTTCTGCTTTAATACCGAATGATACTGAAGATGTGAATCTAAATGTATCATCTGATCAAAACAATGTCAGCGTTGAGGCAAACCATGACGATTGGGTAAAGTTGAAAGGGAAGTTCCTCTTGAATGGATCTCCAGCTAGAGCCGTTGTTTACATTGAAGGACCACCACCAGGGATTGATGTTTTCGTCGACCATTTTGAAGTAAAGCCTGCCGAGAAACCTCCACCTTCAAGACGACCATATATCGAGGTTGGACATATACATTGTATTTCTTTTTAACATGCACCTTCTTAGGTGTGGGTCTATTCGAGTTTCGGTCCGAATCTATTCGGGTTTCGGATTTTTGGGCTAGAGATTTAAGCCCAGATATTTATAAATTTCAGTTCGGGTTCTGTATCCATTTAAATTATGTCAAAAATTCAAAAATCAGTATAAATCTTTGGATATTAAAATTTTAGATGCATTATATAATCAGTTTTGGTTCGGGTTCGGTTCGGTATTATTTTTTCTACATCTTCTCCTCATGTCTAGATGAATCATAAACGGTTTCCTTTTTTTTCTACAGAGTCATGTTTTTGGGATGAACATAGTTTCCAATAGCCACCTAACCGATGGAACAATCGAAGGTTGGTTCCCTCTTGGAGACTGCCACCTAAGAGTTGGAGAAGGGTCCCCTCAGATATTACCTCCACTGGCCAGACACTCTCTCAGAACAACTCATGAGTATCTATCCGGACGATACGTGCTTGCAACAAACCGAAGTGGAACATGGATGGGTCCTGCTCAGATGATAACTGATAAAGTGAAGCTGTTTTTAACATACCAGGTTTCAGCTTGGGTTAAGGTTGGCTCAGGAGGAGGACTAACTTGTCCGCAAGACGTGAATATTGCACTCAGCGTTGATGGTAAATGGGTTAATGGAGGAAAGGTTGAGGTCAAGGATGGTGATTGGCATGAGGTTGTTGGTTCGTTTAGAATCGAGAAGCAAGCAAAAAAAGTTATGCTTCATGCTCAGGGCCCGTCTCCTGGTGTTGATCTAATGGTTGCAGGTCTCCAGATCTTCGCAGTTGATCATAAGGCACGGTTGAGTTATCTCAAAGGACAAGCTGATATGGTAACCTACGAAACATTTTAGTCTTTACATCTCCAAAAATGCTTTGAAACGAAAAATGAAACTTCATTTTGCACTAATTAGGCTTGGGCGTTTATACCCCAAACCGAACCCCGACCTTAACCCGAACCGAAAAAAACGAAACCCATTCAAACCATTATGGAAAAATATCTGAACAGAACTTAAAAGCTTGGTACTTTCGGATTCGGCTACAACCCAAACCGAACCAAAATCCAAAAATATTCAAAATTAGTTAAATATGTTAATGTTTTTATATATATTTAAAAGATTTTTGTAGTTTGTTTTACTTGTTATTTTGAATATTTTGTAGTTAGATTAGGTAGTTTAACAAGTTTTTAGGTAGATTTTTGAATAATTTATATATTTTTAGTAATTATTGTTAATAATATTTTTCAAGTTTAAAAAAAAATATTTTGGCTGATTTGTTATAATCCAAACCGAAACTAGAAGAAACCGGAACGACTCTGATCCAAAAATTATTAAAACCCGAATGAGACTTGTGAGCATAGTATCGAAAATTCGAAAATCCAAACCAACCTAGGAAACATTTTAGTTGTTACATCTTCAGTGAAGCTACATTTTGCACTAACGCTCTTTCTCTGTTATTACAGGTTCGTAAACGCAACGTTCGCCTCAAAGTCACAGGCCTAGATCCCAACGAACTATCCGGCGCAACGGTGAAAATCAGACAGACGAGCAACAGTTTCCCTCTCGGCTCAAGCATCAGTCGGAGCAACATAGACAACGAAGACTTTGTGGAGTTCTTTCTCAACAACTTCAAGTGGGCTGTGTTCGGCAACGAGCTGAAATGGTCCTGGACGGAGCCGGAGCAAGGAAACCTCAACTACAGAGACGCAGACGAGATGCTCGGCTTCTGCGAGACGTACAACGTAGAAACCAGAGGCCATTGCATATTCTGGGAGGTCGAGTCAGCTATTCAACCGTGGGTTCAAGAGTTGAGTGAACCTACTCTGGAAGCAGCGGTTGAGAATCGGTTAACTGATCTCCTTACACGTTACAACGGTAAGTTCAGACATTATGATGTGAACAACGAGATGCTTCACGGATCGTTCTACCGAGATAAGCTAGGCTTTGATGCAAGAGCAAAGATGTTCAGGACTGCACATGAGTTGGATCCGTTAGCGAGACTGTTTCTCAATGAATACCACATAGAAGACGGGTTTGATTCTAGGTCATCGCCTGAGAAGTACATAAAGCTTGTTCATAAGCTACAGAAGAAAGGTGCGCCTGTGGGAGGAATTGGGATACAAGGACATATAACGAGTCCTGTTGGCCACATTGTTCGTAACGCTTTAGACAAGTTAAGTACATTAGGGTTACCTATCTGGTTCACGGAGCTTGATGTGTCGTCTGTTAACGAGCACGTGAGAGGAGATGATCTTGAGGTGATGCTGTGGGAAGCGTTTGCTCATCCGGCGGTTGAAGGAGTGATGCTTTGGGGGTTCTGGGAGCTGTTTATGAGCAGAGAGCATGCGCATTTGGTGGATGCGGATGGTGAGGTTAACGAAGCTGGGAAGAGGTTTCTTGAGATTAAACGTGAGTGGTTGACTTTTGTGGAGGGAGGGGTTGAGGATGAAGGAGGGTTTGAGTTTAGAGGTTATCATGGGAGTTACGTTGTGGAAGTTGTTACTTGTGAAGGTAAGTATGTGAAGAATTTTGTTGTTGAGAAAGGCAATTCTCCAGTTGATGTGATCATAGAGCTTTGAATTTGTATATACATGACTTGATGTCGTGTATGCACATTGGTGAGATGCAAGGCTTCCTCTTTGTGTCTTGTGCAAGATGGCTTTACTAAAATGACTTTTCTTTTGTACTTTCGTTACTTGCAATAAAAGAAAGATCTAAACCCTCAAGTCAAGGCCCTTTTTGGAATACACATCCGACTCTTATTAGTAAATAAGAGACCCACCTCAGTAACTATGTCTGTAAAACGAAACAAGACAAAGCTCTATTGATTACGTTAAGTACTAGTTCAAGAAAGACACGTCAAGATCTCATCAAGTACACGGACACAAGTGACGAAGAAAACAAAGCAAAACTATTGTTTCCTTTGGTTAGTCACTTGTGTCTATCTACCTGATGAGATCTAGACACGTCTTTCTTGAACAAGAAATTTTAAAAACAAAACAAAAGAAAACAAAATAAAACTATTTGCCAAGATAAAAGCAGACACTTCGCAATCACTTACGTGTTTGCTACTCAATTTGACACACTGTGTGCTTAGTGTCCTCTTCAACCTTTTCTTTTTCCTTCAAGAAATTTCTCGTTTCTTTTTGTTTTGTTTCTGTTAAATCAAATAGGATCTTCTTCCACAACCAAAAACAAAGGCTCTGCAATTGTGAAGATGATCAAAACAATCTCATCTCTGCGCAAAAGTCTGGCTCTACCTATTCATTTACATATTCGTACGGTATAAACTGAAAATGTTTTTTCTTACAATCTACTGAATCCTTAAGTCAAGTCTTAGATGCAAACATGTATGAGAATGTTTTTCTGATGAACAGCTACAAACTTTCTCTAAGTACAACGCACAAGCTGCCTCAGCCGTAGAGGAGCGTGAGAAACTTTTTTACCAGTAAGTTCTGATCCAACTCATGTAAATAAGCACTAGAAAGCTCTGTTTTCACACAACCGTTGTTTTGTATTATATAGAAATGAAGAGTATGCGGATATGGATTGGGATAATCTCGGGTTTGCTCTCACTCCAGCTGATTACATGTACGTCATGAAATGCTCAAAAGACGGTGACTTCACTAAAGGTGAACTTACTCGTTTTGGTAATATTGAGCTAAGTCCTTCTGCTGGAGTCTTGAACTATGGACAGGCAAGCCTCTTGTAACCCTCTTGATTTTGTCTTTGAACTTTCTGATCAATTGAGGTTTTGTGATATCATTCACAGGCCATATATGAAGGTACAAAAGCATACAGGAAAGATAACGGGAAGCTTCTTCTGTTTCGCCCTGATCACAACGCTGTCCGGATGCAGCATGGAGCTGAACGTATGCTCATGCCTTCTCCTTCTGTTGATCAGTTCGTTGATGCTGTTAAGCAAACCGCTTTTGCAAATAAACGTTGGGTACTAAAACTGCTTTCCTGTAACAAATATTGTCTTCTGAAGAGGTTTGTTTTGGGATCTGAGTTGGTGTGTATTTTGTCAGGTTCCTCCTTCAGGGAAAGGGTCTTTGTACATTAGACCTCTGTTGATGGGAACTGGTCCAGTTCTTGGTTTGGGGCCTGCACCTGAATATACATTTATTGTCTATGCATCTCCAGTTGGTAACTACTTCAAGGTAATACTAGACCCTGGCGCGCGGATATGAATTTTCAGTTTTTAATTATTTATTTTATTAAATGATGTATTTGTAATATTCGTTCATATTATATTCATTAAGTAAATATTTTTTTTTTTGCATCTTAAACTATCTATTTTTTTACGAATGTGTGATATCATATAAAAAATATTTAAAAAATGAGTATATAGAGTTAATTAGATAATTGTAAAAACAGAAAAAAAAAATTTCGTGTGCGATATCATATAAATAATGATCCGCCCAGTTAACAAAATCATGATTTTTATATGTGTAATTTTTTTTTACTTTGACCATTTCCTTAAAACTATATTAAATTTTACATATTTTAATTAGAATATTTTTAATATCATTACCTTTTTATTTGAGATGCAACTCAATATTTTATTAAAAATTATAACAAAATATTTTTAAAATTTGTTTGAAAAATACGAAAATTACATTTTAAATTAAAATTATTCTAAAATATGATAAGTTTTGATGTAAACGAAAACTCAAATTATGTCAAAAATAATTATATTCAATGATAATAACAATTTAAATTGATTATTTTTAAGAAAATACATTTACAAAAATATTGTTTGAAAGAAAATTCATTTATCTTTCAAATATAAAATGAAAATATTATAATTAATTAATAAAAAATATAAATAAAAACTATAAATTTAGCAAATGACAACTGAGTTATATTATGCTAAAATTTTCTTTATAACAATTTAGCAAATGACAAATGAGTTATGAGCAAATAATACCATATAATTTTTAAAAGCATAGCCATTCTTAAATAATTATTTTTAAATTTAATCAACTGAAAATAATATCCGTACAATTTTATGAGTCAAATTCTATTTTTATTGATGCATGTTATATATTAGTGCTACATGTTTTAGGTAACATTTTAATGATGCACGTAAGGATAACTCATGAGTTTTCTTGGTTGATTAAATTACATTATATCTAAATTTATTTAAGGATATTTCATTAAGCTAACTGAAAAAGACAAACAATAAAATAGGAAGTTTAAATTCATTTAAGCATATTTCATTAATTTAACTGAAAAGATAAGTAATAAATTAGGTAGTTTTATTCGTTTTAAGATATTTCATAAATGCAACTGAAAAAGACAAGAAAAAAAATAGGGAGTTTAATTAATGAAGTAAGAACGTTTTCAAATGGGTACTTCTCTTTTAATAATATAGATATGCATATCCTCTCTTTCACTTACTGTGCCCGGATGGTTTGGGTAGTTCGGTTGTCGGTTAGGTTCAACATAAATTTTACGAAATTAACCCGAAATTAAATTTGGTTCGATATTCGGTTAATTTGGTTTTTAAAAATTCTACGGAAGTTTATGATTTCGGTTATATTTTGTTAAATTTTTTGATAAGTTCGGTTAATTTTGGTTAAATTCAGTTAGTTTGGTTATTTCGGTTAGTTCGGTTGAAATTTGGTATGGTTTGGTTTGTTTTTTTATATGGCTTGGTTATAACTTTTTGGCTTTTCAAAGAAAGTCAAAATAACCGATTGCCGAATCAAAAACGGAACTTTTAGAAAAAAACTTACTGAAACGAACCAAACTCCTAACCAAACTAACCAAAAATTTTGGTGCGGTTCGGTTCAAAATCCCAGTCCTAAATGGAACTAGTGGCAAATCTTTTCTCTACTGGTTTAGGAAGGTGTTGCTGCTCTTAACCTCTATGTCGAGGAAGAGCATACTCGTGCAGCTCCTGGTGGATCTGGAGGCGTCAAGAGCATCACAAACTATGCCCCAGTAATTACTGAAACCCACTTAGTTTATCAAAGGGAACAAGTTTTGAAAAAACCCATGTGTTGTAGGTTCTGAAAGCACTGAGCAGAGCCAAGAGTCTTGGGTATTCAGACGTTCTTTATCTTGACTCTGTCAAGAAGAAGTATCTCGAGGAAGCTTCTGCTTGCAACGTCTTTATTGTTAAGGTAATATACATTATTTGTGACTGTGATTTCTACGTTGCTGTATCTTAATATCTAGTGTTCAGGGTCGGACCATCTCAACTCCTGCAACTAATGGAACTATTCTAGAGGGCATTACTAGGAAGAGTGTTATGGAGATCGCATGTGATCAAGGTTATCAGGTAAAACAAACCAAAGCTGTTTTAACTCAAAGCACCAAAACAACAAACTCAGATAAGTTCCTCGCAGGTAGTAGAGAAGGCAGTTCATGTGGATGAAGTAATGGATGCGGATGAAGTTTTCTGCACCGGAACTGCTGTAGGAGTTGCTCCTGTAGGCACTATAACATATCAGGACAAACGGTAAACAAAAAAAAAAAACTCACACTGCCTTGATCAAAGTTTTGGCCTGATGTAATAGTCTTTCTGAAACACTCAGAGTAGAGTATGAAACTGGGGATGAATCTGTCTGCCAGAAACTGCGTTCGGTCCTTGTCGGTATCCAGACAGGATTGGTTGAAGATACCAAGGGATGGGTCACATGTATCAACTAAGAAACTACTCTGCGTTTTATTAAGCTGTGTATATACAACAATGAAGAATAAATTAAGTAGATATATTTTATATTAATGTGACAGAAACAGAAAGCTCTTTTGCTCATTTTTATCTTCTCAACTTCTACCTACAAAGTTCATTTAGTAAAATGAATTCAAATTCCATATTTAATAAATGCATTCTTCGTTGAGGTAAAAAAACAACAACTGAGAACTCAAACCGTTTTGGTCTTTAAGAAAAATAATAACATTGAATGATGGAAAAACATTATATAATACTTAGAACCAAAGCCATCTTCTATACAAGCTCTCTTCAAATTTTCCATGAAGTACTAGAGCTCTGGTTTCAATCGACCTACGGTAAGAAGAAAATATCAATCAAGACAACAGAAAAAAAGGGAAGAGACTGAAGCAAGTTTGTGTAGCTTTTAGTTTACCATTACTAGGTGAGAAGCTAGACATAGTTGATGGATTTGTGACAAACCCCATTTGGTAGAGGCTTTGTAGTTCACTCTCTAGTGTTGTCTGCAACAATGAGATTAAAAAAGGAAATGTGTAAGAGAATCTAAAGTGGTGCCATATGCTGTTTCTGATGTTTGCTTACCTGAGGTAATGGGTTGTATTGTGGATTTGTAGTGGTAGAAATGTTCCCTTGGAAACTAGTGAATGGATTCAGCCCAAGTGTAGGAGTGTTTCTGTCTCTTGATTGCAGAAGCTGAACAGAGAGTAAGCAAGGTTTAGTACTGATTCATAACTTTCAAACTACTAAATCATTTTTCAATTGTGAAGTTTTGGTAGTTTCTTACATCTTTAGGGAGAATCCTGTCTATATCAATGTTGACTTCTGGATTCACCGTTGCCAGTTTCATAGATAAGAACTGAATAAAAAAAGAAAGCAACATCAAAATCAAAGCCTCTTTCAGACCTAACTTAAACGTTTCAAGAATCTTGCATTATTGGGATAGTTCTCAGTTCTTACCTCAACTTGTTGTTGCAATGACTGAACATAGTTGATGATCTCATCAAGCATAACCGCTTTCCCAGTGATCTTGTTGCATCCTGGGACAAGCTCTTGAAGCAGTCTCATCCTTTCACTGATCTTTTCTCTTCTAACCTTCAAACAAACAAACAAACAAAACAGCAAACTTCTCAGAACCAGTGATTGTTAGAAGAACTTGATGTAAAGAGTCATTACCCTTTCTGCAAGACTGTGACTATTAGTGGCTTGACCTCTTCTTGCCCTCATATGAATGTAGTTTTCTTTTGGTGCTTCTTCACTCTGAGAGCTCTCCTTGTTCATTGTCTCTTTACTCTGACCATCTTTGTGCTTCTTTTGGCTCTGATCACTTCCCCTTTGAGTGTCTTCTTGATATGCCTCCACAGCTTTCTGTCAATTTAACAACACTCACTTGTCTCAGCACAAGCCACATTCACCTTGAACTTAATGCTACCAAACCAAAACCTACCTTGTTCCGTTGTGATTCAGCTTCAGCTTGCCTTCTTTTTCTCGTTGGGGAAACACCATCATCTGAAACCTGATCATGAGACTCTCCAGCTCTCATCAACCTTCCAACACTTTCCCCATTCTTGTCTGAACCAAGAAATTGACCACCTCCACAATCACCAAAAGGAAGAAGACTTGCAGGCATGTCCGGATAACCAGAACCAGATTGGTAATGAGTGAAGCAACTCATCCCTGGATTGTCCATCACCACTGAAGGGTAATGGGAGCTTGAGAAGCCACCACCATTAACAACTGGATCCCAATCTGAAGAAGAGAAGTAAGGATCTGCCTTTGCATACAAGGGCATTGAGGGATCATGTCCATGGTTTAACCCCATCTCACCTTCATTATTACTCTCTCCACCCATTTCAATCCTCAGAAAGAAACTTTAAACTCAGGTTTGCTACTTTGTAAAAACTTCTTGACAAGGGAAGTTAAAACCAGTTTTGTAGATTTTATACAGTGGGGAAAGAGAAACAAATCAACAGAGCATCAAATCTAAATGTTAGCAGAAGCAAGTCACAGGTTCTTTAAGGAAAGAGAAGCCTAGGATAAAATGCTTATTCCTACTCAAGTCGAGAGAAGAAAAAATAATTAAAGAGAAGAATAGACTTATCATAGACAAAGAAAGCTGAGAAGTTTCAGAACATAAAGTGGGAACAAGCAATGGATTTAGCTAAGTTACAGCTCACATGAAGCTTAGTAAAGAAAAAAAAATAAAAAAAGGAAAAGTAGATTCGCTTTTAATAGTGTGAGAGAGAGAGAGAGGGCAAAGTCACTGTCTCATAACTAATCTCTTCAGCTTCAAGAACTTTGAATTTTTAAATGAAGGATATTGACACAACCCCATTGGATAGGATCAAGTTGTTAGGATCAGAGAAGCAATAATGTGAGGGGGATTATTAATAAATGAAAGAAAGATTGAGACAAGCCCTGTTTGAGATACTCCAAGACTGTGGTGCCCTTGAATAGATAGAGTACAAAATAAGAATCAAATTCTTTAGGTGGGACTTCTACATTTTACAGTAAACCTAAATCAGATAGGTCTTGAAAGGGTATCAAATGCTGTTTGTAGCTTGAATTGGGAAGAATTTAAAAAGGGGAAAATATAAAATGAAATTAAGGAGAGATTCACAAGCAACAAAGCAAGCATCAAGTTCCAACCTTTTTAGAATCAAAGAAAACAGTAATAATAGTTCTGTTTAGTGACAATAAAAGACCTAGAGGAAGAGAATAAACAATATAAAGTTCATAATTACCATTTGAGAGAGAGAGAAAACTGTTGAAGTTAACACTAATATGATTATTAAACAAAGATAAACAACTACTGCAACTGCTTTACTTGTTCTTTTCCTTTTTTCATTATTACACAACCTTAATCTACCTCTTTAGCATGTCTTACCTTTTTTTTTTTATAAATACATGTCTTAACTTTTTACACCTTGTAAATTTTTAAATTACAGCAAACTATTCCCTCTGTGTATTTCCTTCAATTTTTTTTTTTAGATTTACGAGGAGTGTCATGGCCCCACTTATGTGGTCCAGACTAGCCACGAGATAGGTTTAGAGCCTTTGGCGAGGAGTTACCTCAGACCACGTGTTGTTCTCCTCGGATTGAAGAACCCATGTGAAAACCTCGGTGCCCAGCGGAAATCGAACCCGAGACCGTATTGGGGTCCAAGCTCCCTTAAGTACCACTAGACTAACTCCGCTGGTTTAACTTTCTTTTTATTTAAACAGATAAAATACATGTTCAATTATTTCAATAATACAATATATATACCAAACTGTCAGAGGAATTAAGGTTACATTGATGTATAAAATAATTTCGTTTTACTATTTCTTTTCAATCAATTTCTCAAACGGTATATAAGTCTCATTATTCTTTTCTTATTGTTTCAAAGTCTCATTGTGCAAGCAAGAGGTTCTTCTCTTCATGCACAAGCTTTGCTTTCTAGCTTCTACTCCCAGACATGTGCTTTAGAATATTATAGCTTGTAAGTACACATACATGCAAATATATATTTATATGATTGTGTAAGATAATATTATTTTTACTGACAGAAATTGCCAACTGTATATTCAAACAGAAGACTCTTTGCTGTGACACACTCATATTTTTGTTCTGAGTGCCAACTAACCCCTCTTTTGGAATAATTTTACTATCAGCTTTTTCTAGCAGCCGTGTGATTGAACCACTACGTTTGGATCTCATCTCTAAGCCGTTGGATCCAAGCAACATATTTTTATTATTTTTTACTATTTTCCTTTCCAATCTTTTATTGTGTCTAGTTTATAATAAGGGTTATATTTCTTTAAAAGACTCACTTGAAAGTCTTGAATAAGGTTGTGATCACACAAGCCTTTCTTCGTCTCTCAGAATTGAACGGTAGTTTGAAGTTTTCTAAAATAAGTGGAATAATGGCACGAGGGACATAATTTGTTTTCTTCTCAAGTTGCAATAAAGGACAATTTGTAAGTAATGAATTTACAGTGCCTAAAGTTTATGAGGATCCTAAAATCTAGGTGATACTATTTGGCTGTGTTATTTTCTGAAAACAAACAAAGGTGAACTTGGCAAGACTTTAGACAATTTCTAAAAAAAATTGTTTCAGAAGTATGAACAGGTTCGATCCCACTTCTTACAAATTGTTAGTCATGTATTTGTTGGTATAAATTGATCGTTTTACATAAATTTAACTCAAAGAAATACTGATTATTAACGGAGAATTAACGATGGGGGTAGAAACAAACTAACAATCGCAACTAGTAACGGATGCTAATTGTGTTTGTAAACACACAAAAAAATAATAGTAACATTTTTCTGGTCAAAATAATCTAGACTATAAAAGTATAGTATTATATATCAATGTCATAGGAGGAAACATAACGAATAAAAGGGAATCTAATCTATAATTCATTAGAAATAAAATAAACTAAAATATAATGTGTATAAAGTTCGAGCTACAGCTGTTTATAAGACTTGGACACACTAGTGTTTAGTGCTAGTTCTTATAGGACATGGGACAACTAACCCCCAACAACCATAAACATGGTCAAACTTTAAATTATTTGGTCAAACCCACAATCATAGTTGTTAATTAGCTGTAATCATATACTATATAAGTGATATGACGTGGTTGTCCATAATATACATGCATTTTGTGCTAAACGTAAAAACTATAGAGATTTATACAGTTTTTTCGAGAAAGGGCATACATTTATACAGATTTTTTCTGCAATTAACTTGATAACTGAATAGATGATTAATTAACCGGTTTATCTACCTAGATAATTATAATTTATACAAGAAATAGTGATATCTAGGCAAATTTGTTATTAAATTTTAGTTTAAAATTTGTGATTTTTTATTTGTAGTTTTTAAACTTATCTAAGAATGTGGAGTATTACAAAAATAATATTTGTTTCCCCAACTATATTTTACAACCACAGACCAATAAATCAAATATGTGCCCTTGTTACAGGTATATGATGTATTTACAAATGTAGTTAGGTGGGGAAAATTAAATTAACTATTCAACTTGGAAATGCTTCTCATCATTACAAACAAGGTAGGAGAATTAAGATCCAACTTGTTTGGTTATATTATAACCTATAACTAGTGGTTTGCCGGCGCTACGCGCCGGATTTTTTTATAATAATTCAAATAGATAGTTTAGACATTAAAATGTATTTTAGTGAATTTATTAAATTTTATTATCATTTTAAAAACTATTTGTCAAAATTATAAAAATACTATTATTTTAGATTTAATTCCGACATCATTGATTATATGAGGTTTAGAGAAATGAAATAGTTAGTAAAATTTAAATACATGCATGAAAGTCGTATTAATCTTCACCTAAAATATTTTATAACTTTAGGTATTAGTTTTATTTGTTTTGCTAAGACTTTGTAATAACCGATCTTATGTTTTGGAAGTGGTCAATCAAAAAAAAAATATTTCCAAATCACCAATACTCTAAAATTCTGTATTATAAAATATTTTAGATTTTAAAAGGATGTATTAACCCTTTTTATTATAAAGCATCTAAAATTTTAAAATCAGTGTGAGACATGTTTAATAGATGAATTATCCTATTTTGACTACTATATAATTATATATTACAAATTTTTGACTTTAATTATATAAATATAAAAACCAAATTAATTCCATATTTGAGTATTTTTTATTTCACTAAGATAATTAATTTAAATCAATGGAAAACTTGATTACCATAAATTACATAATATTTTCTTAGCGGATGATTTCATAAACATAATTTTTAACTTAAAATATTATATTAAACTATAGAAAAAAACTAATAAACTCATGAATGAACATTAATAGTGTGTACTGGATTATTTTATGGATCCAAATATAAATATATTTGATATCCTAAGTAGAATTTGAACTTCTATTCAAAAATGTATCAGTAAAAATCTAAATATCTACAAAGAAATATATAGATACTGAAATGACCTTTTAACATATACTTTATCTTCAAAGTTTTATAAACAGGCTGAATATATAATTGGTTATTATATTAACAACTGCATCGATCTATTGAGGTAGTGGATTGTCATTATAATATTTTCATTTTTATATGACGTAGAGCTCTTGTTTATATATCTGATTTATGGTGTTTCTAGCATGCTTTATTTTTCTGGCTGAAATGGTTTATCGCATCTGTTAAAATCTTAATAACATACTATTTGATGAACCCATATACATGTCATGGTTATAAATCATTCTCAAACTCTTAACGTATCTAATACATTGATAGCTTGCTACACTATAACAAACAGTCGTATTGAAAACAAAAGAAAAAAACAAAAATATAATATGGGCTGAGATATGTTTGCATGGATTGATGTATTCTGTTTTATTATATCAGATCAAAAAAGAGTCTACACTTGCGGTAGTCAAGTATATCCCGTTTAACCATGGTTGTTCATCAAACTCTGTTTATGATTATTGTTAGGGATTAACATTTAAGTTCTGAACGCTTGTGTTGCAAGATAGCTCCACTTAGGTACCTTGTTGCGTTTTCGTGGATAGGGACGCTGTTTGATGGTTGTTCGACGGTCCTCTCGAAGCTCGAGACTTGAGTCTCTCAGACGGCCCCATCTTTGGTCCAGCAGTATGTGGGGGTTTCTTGTTAACCATTTGGTAAGGTATACATGAAAAGTCGAGAATAAAGCACTTGTGCGAATCATTCCGCTGAAAATCTGTAGCCTGCTTGAATAGTTTCTTTTGAAGTCTCTCTGCCGCATGTGTTTACCTTTTTTTTCTTTTATTATTTGAAACATCAGTTGCAATTATTAGTGGGTAGAGATATTAGGAATATTTACTTTGCATTTCGAACTGAAGATTTAGTTTTTATTTACTTGACTGGTAAAAGACCTACGAACTTGTTTTGTAATTATGAAACATTATATTAGAATGGTCGGAATAGTATAACAGAGGATTACAAAAATAAAATTTGACTGCATAGCTACTAAGTAATTGAAAGTTTGTAAAGGAGTGTTATGTGATTGTTTCTCGTAATGTGGCTCCTTCTAACTGCTCCAGCACCTGACATATCATCTCCTGATTGTAATTCCCACTCTGTCAAAGTGCATCCCTAATCAGTAATTATCATAGTGTAAGTTGTAAACAAATATGTATCAGATACGTCTTCACCTACTCAGGTTTATTCTTTGGTACGACATGTAGGCAAGACACTACACTAAGCTCCCTGAAATATTCATCAGACTCTAATAAACTTTTCTAATAGTTTAACCAGGAACAAAAAAATATTTTACTCAAACAGAGAGCATCATCTTATAAAGTTAATTTTGTCACATGTGCAACCATATCGTCACTTACAACCAAAACAGCTAAAGTAAAACAATAGCACAACATTTGATTTTTCAACAAACAACAGCAAGTTTGGATAAGGCATAAAGAGAACTTAAATATGGAGACTCCAAACATCAGAATCTAATATTGATTAAGAGAGACTGAGATTGACGTAGCAAGATATATAAAATACATGACAATAAGTCTGACATATAATACAAACCTTCGTTTGTTTGGGAGCTGGAGACGACAATGTCAATGTCTTCACCACTGTCCTAATACTTAGCTCGGAATTTTGTTCGCTGGTTGATTATCATATCCATAAACGCTCGTAAATATTTTTAATCTCATAAAAGGAAAAATAGGATTACCATCCCAGAAGATGAAATACGTCATCGTTGGTACCAAATCTATAACAATCTATTAAGATCTCAATCGCCAGTGTCAATAGGCCCAAGATCTCTCGGCCTATTATGTGACACTAACAACCTAATGTAAGAATATAATATGTTAAGTAGGCTCAAAAATAATCACCTTCAGAAGTGCAGACATGGACCGGAGCTGCCTCCTAAACTAACTCACTTGCTCATGGAGTTAAGAACCAACTTTCACTTCTTCAAAAACACGGGTTATCAATTTGGGAGTAATCAAAATCTGAAGCCGTGTCTGAAGCATAATTAAACTTATGAAAGCAATTTACCTTGGCATCAATAAGGAGCATATCGACGGCCATCAACTGACCTCCGGAGTCTGGTCTAAACGCGGGCTGGCCTTCAAGTCGGAGAAGTGAATCTGTGAATTTGACACTATTGGAAAGCTTCTGTGAGAGTTTCAGAGATTTTCGAACGGCTAAAAGTAGAGGAACAGGAGAGGACAATCTGAAGGTTCATATATACTCACTGTGAATAAAGATAGATCGTGGGGTTAGTGGGTTTTCGTCAATTAATGACATCTCCGGTGCGTTACTTGGCCGTGGAAATGGAATCAGGATCGTTAGGTTTTTGTTTTCTTAATCTCGACGGCTGAAGAAGTAAGCACACTACAACTTTATGGAAAAATAAAGAAAATACTAATGGCACGTGGGCTGACACACAAACACACAAAAGCCCATCGAAAACCCAGTTTTTAAAACTCCACGACAAGCGATTTCAGAAAGTTATGCATATAACGCCACGTGTCGCGAAATGCCCTTCTCTCCAGGGTGATGTGGAGGAAGGAGGAGAGAGGCGATGCAACTTTATTGTATAAGATTAGCATCGCATAGTATATACACAAATAAGAAAGTAAATTACAAAAACATTTAATAAGTTATTTTGTGTAGAAATTTTCAAATCTATTATAAAACCGACGAAAAAATCATAGATTATAAGCGCTAACTTTAAAACAAATGTTTCGGTTTAATAAAAATCAAACTTTGGAACTTTCTTCCAAATTAGATTTCAAGGAATATAAGTATCACTGTTATATAATAAAATACTAGATTTTGACCCGCGCTTTCAAAGCGCGGGTTTATTTTTGTTTTTTTTTTCAATTGACAAATATTTAGTAAATGTCACATTTTCATATATTTGTGTTTTATTTTATAAAAGACTTAAAAATTTTATCTTTATTTATCGTATTTCATTTTAAATGACTATTCATGTTAAAAAAATTAAACTTTATTTTTTTAATGAATTAAATTGGTATAACTCTGATAAATTAATTTTATTATGGGATTAATACCTTCACTAACAAATTATATACTTTTAATAAAGATTTATACTTTTCAATAAAAAAATCAATTATTTTTATGAATGCTTAAATTATATTAAGAAAAGAAAAAAATAATAATTAAGAATAGTTGAAAAAAAATTATTTGAACTTGGACTCAATGGTCCAAAGGAAAAAAAAAGGTGAGAATTGAATCTAATTTTTTAATAGGCCCAAATGGCCCAAGAGAGATTTGATTTGGGCTGGATCCAAAAATAATGACCCAATATAGATTTGTTATTAATATTACTTAATTGCCCTTAATGAAACATGCAATGTTAGTGAAGGAAACATGCCCCTAAGGTAATTATGACAATAGGATCCTGCTTTAATAGTATAGACTAGGATAAGATCCGCGCCTTGCGCGGGATTAATTTATTATTTTTATTATATTTTGGAGAATGAAACAATAGTTTGGCTTCATTTGGATTACGGGTGTTCAACCCGGATATCGGGTTAGTTTCGGTTCGGTTCGGTTTTTTTCGGTATTTGGTTAGTAAAATATAACTACTATTTTAAATCAATATTTACTTTGACTTTAGTCTTTCACATACTTTTGAAAGATTTCAACTGGACGACTAAATTGATCAGCCAATCTTGTTGCTTTAAATCATTAGTGTTTATATATATATTATTTAGTTTGAATATTTATTAAATAAAAATTCATATGCGTTATATTTTATGATCATTTGTAACTTATTATAACAAAAAAATAATCTATTGATCACAAAATTTTCAGAGTGGGAATATTCAAATTTCTAATAATATATAGACATTTTGAAAAATTCAAATATAACATATAAGAAAAAATATAAATGTTTTTATTATATATTTAATGTGATTTTTTAATATCTTTCAATAATATAAAATTAAAAAAAAGAACTAAGACACAAAAATGTTATCAAATATTTATTATTCATAATAATTAATTTTCATATATACGTTAATCATATTAGGTAATTTCGTAGCTTCTAATTAAGGAAAGTGCAAAAACAATTTTGGTAGATTATTTATCAATTAGATAGTTAGTTTAATAAAAAATATAATGTAAGTCAAGATGGACCAACCTATTTTTCTAAGAATAGTATATTTTATATAGTCATTTATTAAATGAGAATTTATAATCATACAGTTCTATGATCATTCATATCATTTTATAACTGAAAATTTAAATAATCGATAACAAAAATTTCAATGTGAAATCTTTAATAAGTTTATAATTTATAAATGTTTTTGAAAATTCATTGAAAGTTTTAATATTAAAATATTTATGTAATCTTATGGTATATAGTATAATCTATATATATATATATATATATATATATATAAATATATATGTTTTATTATTAAATGATATTTTTTACTCATATGGTTTTAAAATAATGTGTATCTTCTTATAATATTAAATAAAAGTTCATATTAATACAATTTTATGATCATTTGTAACTTATTATGACAAAAAAAATAATCTATTGATCACAAAATTTTCAGAGTGGGGATATTCAAATTTCTAATAATTTATAGACGTTTTGAAAAATTCATAATATAACATATAAGAAAAATTATAAATGTTTTTATTATATATTTAATGTGATTTTTAAATATATTTTAATAATATAAAATTAAAAAAGAACTAAGATACAAAAATTGTTATCAAATATTTATTATTCATTATAATTAATTTTCACATATACGTTAATCATATTAGGTAATTTCGTAGCTTTTATTTAAGGAAAGTGCAAAATATTTTTTGGTACGTTATTTATCAATTCGATAGTTAGTCTAATAAAAAGTGTAATATAAGTTAAGATGAACCAACCTATTTTTCTAGGAATAGTATATTTTGTATAGTTATTTATTAAATAAGAATTTATAATCATACAGTTCTATGATCGTTCATATCGTTTTATAACAAAATATTTAAATCATCGATAACAAAATTTTCAATCTGAAATCTTCTTGAAAATTCATTGAAAGTTTTAATATTAAAATATTTATGTAATCTTATGGTATATAGTGTTTAATATATATATATATTTATTTATTTTATTATTAAATGATATTTTTTACTCATATGGTTTTAAAATCATGTGTATCTTCTTATAATAAAAATGTTAAACCAATTGATCATTAATTTTTAACATAATAATTTTAATAGTTTTAGTCATTTATTGTGTTTTTAAAAATTCAAAATATAACATATACGAAAAAATCTAAATTTTATTTTTATAGCTAATTTGATTGTTTAATTTATTTTAATAATATAAAATTAAACAAAAAATGATGGAGGAGATATACATTGTTATCAAATCTTTATTATTAAACTCATTAATTGTCATATATATATTAGTCATTTATGGTAATTCCGTAGGTTTTATTTAAGGAAAGAAAATATCATATCATATCATTATATCATATAGTTTGACCAACTTATGTATCTAACAACATATAAAAATCAAATGTGGACCTACTTATTTTTCAATTGAATGTAATTGACTACCTAATTGAGTGCCACCTATGCATTGTGGCCTATTTTAATTAATACAAAATTGAGGTTACATTTTTTCAAATGTTCCTCAATTAATATATAAGGGATAAGTGAGACTTGCACACAACTCGTTCTACACTACTCCAATAATTATACGGGACCACTCTAGATTACTATATACATACCTATAATTTTAATATAAATTATAATATATAGAAAACAAATCAATTAGCGAATATTAGGTTTTAGACCATTTTCATTGACGATATCATATGACATACATGTATGACAATTAAAATCGAATCAGTATTCAGTAGAATCTCGAATAAAATAACTATCCTTACATCAAGTTTTATCACTAAACTTTCAAGTGACAAGCATCACATCATAGATGTGCATAGTTGTCTAATTACCAGTTAACCAATGTACGAATATAATAGTACAACCTAATCTCTGTTTCATGTGCTGTAAAAGAACAATGACATACGTAGAAAGCGAGCAAAGGAATGATTAAGAAACCTTTAATGAAGTTGGTTAAATTAAAGGTATGAGTTCCTTATCAAACTCCGTTTTAATCAGACTATGGTAAACTTTGATTAGCGTGAAGCAAATTAAAGCAAGAAGATCCTCCGATCACGCGCGAAGACTACTTATGTGGATTTTAAGTTTTTAACTAAAACTACAATGGCCCATAATAAGTGGTCCTCCAAACTCTTTATTTGCAATAATGCTCGAGATTCCTAGGATCTTTATTATGATCGCAGATCATAAACATCATGGAAACAATAGGAACGGGTAGGAAAGAAATGAGTACGAATAAAATTTTAGGAATGATGAGGAATGATGGTTCTTTATCAAAACTAATGAGGAATTGATTTGTTCTATAATTCTCTACAAATAAAGGAACGAAGAGGAATGAAAAGGAAAACATATTCCTCATGAATGGTAAAAAGTTTAAGGAATGTTAAGGAACATAGTGTTCCTCCTCGTTCCCTTGGTTGCCAGTCACACCATTCGTTTCTTAATTTAAACATAGGAATCAGCGGTTCCTAGACAGTATAAGAAATTGCATAGTCTAGAAATAAAGCCAAAAATAAGAGCGTAGACTTGTCAATGAAACACATTATGTTGGATAGAATGATATGTACTGGTAGTGGACACAACGTTCAACAAAACTAATCAGGATGTCGCATCTATGAACTGATTTGACGACCACATGCTTGTAGTAGTAATTCATATGTCCATTAAAAATCTGTGTTGTGAGCCTTTCTTGATCAACTGGACTTCCGAGAAGAACAAGTGGGTGTTTGCCTTCAGTGGCAGATCTACTTCAAGTCTTTAGGGGGGTCAGGTGACCCCATGACTTTATCTTTTGTTGTTGTTTATATTGAAACTATGTTAGGGTAAAATGAAAAATTGGTTAATTTATGTATAGTTGACTGACGCCCCTTGTTTAAATTTAAAATCTTAATTATTGCACCTCTTTTAATATTATTAGATAGCTATATTAGCATTGATCCTAGTGGAAAAAAAATTAATAGCTCTGCCATTGGTTGATTTCATTTTTTTTTTTTGGTAAAAATGATAACAAAAAACAGATTTGCAAAATTTAAACTAAACAAAAGAACCTATTGAGAAAATGAGCAAATGAAAGAACAAGAGCTATTAGGGCTTAGAACTAGACACCACCAGAGCAATGATGGACCAGAGGCAGAGGAATGAGCGAAGTGAAGAATCAGTTGCCGCGAACTACCAGAGAGAAAGACACCCTGAGAACCTTGAAACACATGAATTCATCTTGAAACCTGATAAGTTACATATTCGATTGGAACATTGCTTCAAATGTCTGATGTGTCGTCTAGCCGGTTTGTCGTGGCTAGATAAATGCTAGAGCCAATCCATGCTTCAAGTGTCGTGACTAACCTGACAATAAGAAGTTTGAGTTGCATTGTAGATGAGATTATCATGTCTCTGACTCATAAGATGAAGTTCATGTTGGATTCATTACGTTTCTTGAATCTGACTGGACAATAATAATACAACAAATGAAAACTAAAATAAACGATATTAATACTACTACCATTTTACTAAAAAGAAAAAAAATTATATTAGTTTTTTTTTTTCATATTTTTTGATAATTTTGATATCACTTACACTATGAAAATGAAAAACTAAATAATCAATATTGATATTAAGATTAGTATTGGTAGCCAAAAAAGATTAGTATTATTAATTTTAGAAAGTCGATATTAATATTTTTAGTTTCTATTTCCTTCATAATTTTTTTGGGTGATATACTAAATGGGCCTCACGTGAGAGGAAGCCTACCCGCTAATTCATGAAAAGTGTTCGTCTCTCTCTCGGCACTTGAAGAAGCACAAGGGAAGCTCTATGGAAGCAGATGACGTTACAAGTTCCCATCTTCTTCGTCTAGTCTTTTAGATTTGAGCTCACTTTCGTCGCCACGCATCGACGCTTAGGGATCTCTCTCCCCCCCCAAATCGAAATTCCCTAAGCTCTCCCAGTCATGGAAGACGCTTACGCCAGATCTGTCTCCGAGGTGCTTTTTGCATTTTCAATTCTCAATCTTTTTTTCGTTTGACTTCTACTTGTTTTCGGATTTGATTTGGTTGCAATCGCATACTGTGGCAATGAACCGGCGACGGTAGCTGTTTCACTGTGTTTGGGCGTAGGTTGATTGCTTCTGATGTGATTCTGTTTGTTTTTGGCGCAGGTTCTTGATTTCTTCGGGGTAGATCCAGCAAAGGGTCTTTCTGATTCTCAGGTATGAGTTTGTAATCGGATCGAACTTGTTACAGTCACAGTGAAGCTAACATTTAATTAACCCCTGATTTTTTTTTGAAATTTTTGTATATGTAGGTTGATCATCATTCTAGAATGTTTGGCAGGAATGGTATGTTTTTACTTTTCACTTCTCTTGCACTTCCATGTTTGGTGTTCGTTCGTATAAAGGCACTTAGATAGAGCACAGGGAGATTTACTGCAGATGGTGACGATAGGGTGTCTTGGTGTTAACTGTTCTTTGTAGTGAAGCATATTGGAATTAAAGGATGCTGTAGATTATAGTTTTGGCATGTAGTTTGAAGTTCTAGTATTGTATATGGCCTGCCAAGTACACAAACTAGTATGAAACTATAAATTTTTTTGTTACCTTTTCTTGTATAGTCCCTAGGAATTCTAATATAGATGCACATTGTGAGTCTTCTCCAGTAAAATTATGCTGCGTATGATTGTCTCAGCTCTTAAAAATTTATGAAGTTAGTGACTGCTTGAATTTGAAAGGGCATATCTTTTTTCATTTTAAGATAGCAAATAAACACACTGTTAATTTGTTTTTATCCTTTTACCTTGTTTAGTACTAATCTTCTTCTTTTAATGTTTTTTTGCATGTTTTTCTTCACATGATCTGCAGTACTGCCCGAAGAGAAAAGTAAGTTTGTCAATAACTGTCTTCCAATTTCATCCTTACTTCAGTAATTATATCTTCTTAGAGGTTCAGTGAAAAAGATTTGAGTTTTCTTTTTATTTCAAGATGACCATCATGGTTTGATAGCTCCTAGATTGTTTTAGCGCTGTGATGATTTGCCAGTTTTCACATGTTCACTCTGGCTCATTTTGTGTAAGATAGAGCTATTCTATTGCAAAGCATTTTTATATATCTTTAGCTCCTTTTGAGATTGTCATAGCTGATCGTGTTAGATTGTCTTATGGTTCTTCTTAACACAAGTACCTAGCCTATTCTGATGATGTTACCTAGGATGAGAATTTAGAACTCCCCTGACCTGTGCCAATTTTTCCTTATCTTATTCTTAATTAAATGCAGGAACTCCATTCTGGAAACTGGTTCTCAAACAGTTTGATGATTTACTTGTTAAGATATTGATCGTGGCTGCAATTGTCTCTTTCGTTTTGGCTTTGGCCAATGGAGAGACTGGCTTAACAGCATTTCTAGAACCTTTTGTAAGTGGCAACATCTTTTTTCAACGCTCACCCTGGCTTTCACAGAATGGTTGATTAGTTAACATCTCTTATTTAGTCTACTGGATTGGCTAGGGGTTCTTTGTGGTGGATTTTAACTTGAAACCTTTTTGTCATTTTCGTTCTGTGGTCTTTGTAAAAAGTAATTATTTATGTTTTTCTTTAGACTGGCTACTCTTTTGTAATGGTCTAAAAAATATCCAAAAGTAGACTTAAAGTCTTCACTGGCCGTGGTTTTTAGCATTAATAGGACTCAGTCTTGTTATACGATTCCATTTAATATAATATAAGATTACATCTTTACCAGGACTTCCATAAACTAGACTTTGTGTGTGGAGCTTTCTTTGAGTTACAATTTATTTGAATTTACTATTCAACCACAGGTAATTCTACTGATACTGGCTGCAAATGCGGCAGTGGGGGTGATTACGGAGACTAATGCTGAGAAGGCTCTTGAGGTATTTTGTGTGCTACCGCTTAACCGATGACTTATTTGCACATACAAGTCGAATGTCCTTTGAAATTAGGTTAAGCTTAAATTTTATTTTGATTGTAAGTTGTAACATTCTCTTATTTATTTCGTTTGTTCTCTCTTTGTCCTGTTGTAGGAGCTACGTGCCTACCAAGCAAATATAGCTACAGTGTTGCGAAATGGTACACAGATATATCTTGAGTAATTAGTATTACTGCGAAATTTACGCTGACTGCTTGTTCTTTCAGTTTTTCTTTTCTTAGAACAAGCTACTATGATTGAAATTGCTTACTAGACGGTCGTGTTATGCTGTTGATATATCCTCTAGAGACACTTTGTAGTTTGTGTAGCAAACTCTTCTTCTGCCAAGCCAAAAGTTTATTGTGTTATGCTCACAGTTCCCTAGGTTATCTAAAATGATAATTAATGACATTAAGATTTAGTTATTTAGAAATGTTTCTGCGCACTTCCTTTTTTGTTTTTCGCTTGGGACGTTGTTCCAGGTTTTGAATATCTGCAAGTTTTTGTCTTTGATGGTATTCCACATTAACATGTATACAATGGCAGGGTGCTTCTCTATACTACCAGCATCAGAGCTGGTGCCAGGTGACATTGTTGAAGTGACTGGTATGTGTGTTGTATCTCATGTAGATGCACTTTTTTGCAATTACTCAGAATCTCGCTAAACTCTTAAAGGCTACTTTTCTTGACGCTTGCGTGCTAAACAGTGGGCTGTAAGCTTCCAGCTGACCTTAGAGTAATTGAGATGTCGAGCAATGAGTTTCGAGTCGATCAAGCAATTCTGACTGGTATATCATCGTGTTCATAACTTCTTAATTGCGTAGTAGCAAGAACTAATTGCGTAGTAGCAAGAACTATATATGCCAGTAGGTGATTAGTACAACTTATTGTCAACCCTTTTCTCCACAATTACTGAATAAGCATTTTCTATGTGATCCTCTTTTTCCATGTAGATTATAGTCCAAGTGATCACTTACAGTGCACTATTTTCATACTCTCACTACCAAACGTTTCCCCAAAATTGCAGGTGAAAGCTGTTCTGTGGAGAAAGATGTTGAATGCACTTCAACAACAAATGCTGTCTACCAAGACAAGAAAAATATTTTATTTTCGGTAGGATTTATAACTCATACCTGCACTAGCTTCTGGCTTTTGATTTAATGATATAGAGATCTAGTGCAATTTTCTTGCGTACACCTTAACTAGCTGTAAATTCTCATTTTTCTCTACTATTAGAATTTAGGCTCTACAGCATGTTTTAGTTACCTTTTTCGTGACCTCTTTATGTCTCCTTTTTATGTTTTTTAATTTATTATAATGTATAATGATTGCCAGGGAACTGATGTGGTCGCGGGTAGGGGGAGGGCTGTTGTCATTGGAGTTGGTTCAAACACCGCGATGGGTAGCATACACGATTCGATGTTGCATACAGATGATGTAAGCTGTGAATATTTTTTATTTCTTTATGGAAATGCTTCATGTGCACTTTGATACGCTTTCTTACTGACCAGAACTCTCTTGTAAAAGAAGATTATATTTAACCTTTGATTGCTCAAAAAAAATTCCAATGAATTGTTTTCAATCTGTTTAAGTGTGTTATAACTACCAGGCTTTTCTCTCTTACTTGTAAATGCTTTTGTCACAGGAGGCAACTCCATTGAAAAAAAAGCTGGACGAGTTTGGCAGTTTTTTGGCTAAGGTGAAAACTCTTTTCCTTTTCGAAAGTTTAGATTTTTTTTACGTGTTAGAGAGGCATTTTAATTACAAGTCTGGATGGGGTTATCTTTCCCTTGGATGTCAAATTCTCTCAGTTGTCTGCGAGTGTGAATGAGTTCACACAAAAAAGAAATGATTTGTCGAATGACTGATGTGACAGAGATAGTTAGTTAATAATACTAGTAGATCTATGTTCATAAATTGACGTTCTCTGAGATGGTAGCCTTTCCGTTTGTATAGGTTATTGCGGGGATTTGTGTTCTTGTGTGGGTTGTCAATATTGGTCACTTCAGTGACCCTTCTCATGGTGGCTTTTTCAAAGGCGCAATTCACTATTTTAAGGTAAATAAATTCGTTGTTCTCTTATTACAGTTTTGAATTCTTACTACAGAGTACATGTTCTGTGTGTTCCACTTTTGCTGTGATACCAAAACATGGATGTTGCTTCTCCTTTCTTTTGCTGACATCCCTGTAGCAGACAGGTTCAAAGAAATGAGCTCATAATCGTTAACCCACTAAATAGATTTTTTAACATTTAAATAGCGAAGTTACAAGATTAAGAAGTAATCGTTTTTCAGTTAGTGGGTTTTGTTTCTTGCGTTGACAGTTCCCAAAGTGGATGTACCATTCTAGTAATCATTGTTAAATATCAAGTTAAAGGCTAAGTCAAAAATCATGATGCTTTTCGCATCTTCAAATCAGTAACATATTTATGACATACCCAAGTTCTTGTCCATGTATTTCCATCATTGTTATATAAACCCTGACGCTTGTAACCAGATTATTTTTACCAACTTAAAGTATGCTATATAATGTATATTTTGGTGACAATTGTTTCTTTGCTTTTATTTTCCCAGATTGCAGTTGCCCTTGCTGTTGCAGCTATTCCTGAAGGACTTCCTGCAGTTGTTACGACGTAAGTGTTCACTATTTTTTTTGCTAGCAAATAGAAATATTAGGAAAAAGGCTGGTAGTTGAAACTTAGATGATTTGGAACCTTAGTGATATCCTGGAGACGGGGAGTTTCCCAGAGAAGTAGGTCGCTCTTATGATCATCAAATGACAGTCTTGTTTCAAGTTTCAGGCACTTAAATGTTTGTTGAGTCCAAAATGCTTTAAAACTAGTCATTTCCCACGTTGGGAGGCTACTTTGGTCACAATATTGTGCCTTAAACTGGATTTGATGCTTTCGGTAT
Source organism: Brassica napus (assembly GCF_020379485.1). Classification (NCBI taxonomy): domain Eukaryota; kingdom Viridiplantae; phylum Streptophyta; class Magnoliopsida; order Brassicales; family Brassicaceae; genus Brassica; species Brassica napus. The sequence continues at coordinate 47,848,062 of NC_063451.1, read as the reverse complement.
CTAGGTGTTTAGCTCTTGGAACAAAGAAAATGGCTCGTTTGAATGCGATTGTACGGTCATTGCCATCTGTCGAGACGCTTGGTTGCACTACAGTGATTTGCAGTGACAAGACTGGAACATTGACAACCAATATGATGTCGGTGTCTAAGGTTAGCATTTTAACCTCAGTGCTCGAGCCTGTTTATTCTTATTATTGGTATCTCTGCCACTTGCAGTTTTCTATTTGAATTGTTTTTTTGGAATATCTAAAGTGGGTAAATCTTGGCAGTGTAGTTCATCTGTAAAACACACATGCCCGTATATTTCTGCGATTTTGCATGTCTTGGAAGTAGTCAAATAGAGCTTTCAGGACTAATTATAAAAAATTAACAATTTTGCTTGTACATCTTATGATTTTATCAATAACTAATTGCAACTAATTACATTCTTGCATAGAAATTTTCCCCTTGTGGTGTCTCATATAGAATATTTGAATATGCTTACTATTTTGCTTGTATGCCAGATATGTGTAGTCCAATCTGCAGACCATGGTCCTATGATAAGTGAGTTTAATGTTAGTGGAACAACTTATGCACCAGAAGGTACTGTCTTTGACAGCAACGATCAGCAGGTAATTATTACTTCACCTCTGGATTATGTAAGTAATCAACTATTTCGTGCATAATACTTGCGAGGATGACTGATAGTTGCCGTACCTACACGCTCCCAAACTAATTTCAACCTCACAAGGCTAGCTTGAACTGCAAATTCTATCTCAAGATTGATTGATAAAGTGATTTGGATACTTGAATCATGGTTTCTTCTTTTATTTTTTATACAGTTTCCTGTAATTTTTATTCCTCATTTTTCATTTGATTTTTAAAATTTCATGGGGTTTCTTTCTTTGCTTATCATCTTTAGCATTTCACTAATCTCAATAAATTTATTATTGTAAATGGCAAAAATGAAAAACTGAAGCAAGCCTTGTAACATCACACACATTTCTAAGACAAGGTGCTTTCTTCTTTTGCAGCTTGACTGCCCTGCCCAGTCACCATGCCTTCACTATTTAGCAATGTGTTCATCACTCTGCAATGACTCTGTTTTGCAATACAATCCAGATAAGGATTCTTATGAAAAAATTGGAGAGTCAACTGAAGTTGCTCTTCGAGTACTTGCAGAAAAGGTTTGTGTTTTTGGGTAAATTCTTGCTTTCGTAGTATTCATTTCCACAACAAGAATCATGGAATATAACAGACTGTTTCTCTATCCAATTTCATGTTGAATCTTAGACTTGGTCGTTGTATACATTTAATCCTGGTCATCTTACAATATACCCTGCGCAGTGGTTTAGCTTACTGAGTCTGTAATCTGAAGGGCCGTCCAACTTACTTCTGTTGTTTAATTTTCAGGTTGGCCTCCCTGGTTTTGATTCAATGCCTTCTGCTCTAAACATGTTGAGCAAGCATGAACGTGCATCATACTGCAACCATTATTGGGAAAACCAATTTAAAAAGGTGTGGCTCTAGTAAATCTAACATGTTGGCTCTTTTTTTGCGTTCATTTAACTGAGGGAAATAAGAGCCAAGAGTTGTGGACTGCGTAAATTTTTTGTCCCAGTTTTACTGACCTCCCTTCTTTTTTACACATAAAGTTCATTACTCCTGTAGTTTTACACATATAAGTTGATATTGACCTCGAAACATTATACTTCAAACAAGTCGTGGTAATTTAGTATGAGTAATTGATTGTCAACTTTTTCAAAAATCCTTGCAGGTTTATGTTTTGGAGTTTACACGTGACCGCAAAATGATGAGCGTCCTATGTAGCCATAAGCAAATGGATGTAATGTTTTCAAAGGGTGCTCCAGAAAGCATAATTGCTCGGTGTACTAAACTTCTCTGCAACAGTGATGGTTCTGTTGTTCCTCTCACTGCTGCTTCCCGTGCAGAGCTTGAGTCTAGGTTCGCCAGGTTAGGCATCAAGTTTAATGAGAATTCATTTAATTTTATTTTTACTTCATTATGGTCGTCTTTTGATGCTTGTATTGTCACTTCCAATGGTAATTTTGCTCTTAAAGATATGAAAGATGTTTGTTCCATTTTCTGACCCTGCATCTTTGCAACAGTTTTGGAGATGAAACATTGAGATGCTTAGCGTTAGCCTTCAGAACCGTGCCCCATGGTCAGCAAACTATTTCCTATGATAATGAGAACGACCTGACGTTTATTGGGTTGGTACGCCGTTCTTTCAAAATTGATGGATTCAAATGGGTTTCCTAAACATTCATCATTTTTATACTGTTGAAGTCTTGCTTATCTTGTGCTTCCTTTGAAGGTGGGAATGCTTGATCCACCAAGAAAAGAAGTGAGAGATGCTATGCTTGCGTGTATGACTGCTGGGATTCGTGTTATAGTTGTCACTGGGGATAACAAGGTACTAGAAAACTGAGCACATACATTTTGTTAATTACTATATTCTTTTGGGTGCTTATTCTGATTAGCTTGAAACTTCAGTCCACAGCAGAGTCAATATGTAAAAAAATAGGGGCATTCGACAATCTGGTCGACTTTTCTGGTCTGTCTTATACGGCTTCTGAATTTGAACGGCTTCCAGCGATGCAACAAACTACAGCATTGCAACGGATGACACTTTTTTCCAGGTATCTTAAATGATAGTGTTTTTAGGACTTAGAGCATCTCCAATGTAATACTCCATTTTTTCCTCAAAAATGGAGTAAAAATGCTCTAACCTTACTCCATTTCTCACTCCATAATGGATGAACAAACAAAAAATAGATTACTCCATTTATGGAGTAAACTCTATTATGGAGTGAGATTTGGAGTTGAGTTGGAGCAATCCTTAGTCTATTTTCACTTTTACTCCATTTTGGAGGAAAAAATGAAGTGGGGTTGGAGATGCCCTTAGGAGCTGTATGTTTAATCATCATGCGTATTTCTGTTTTTTTCTCTAAAGCTCGAGTTATAATCGATTCTGAGAAACCATAATTTTCTGCGTCTAGGGTTGAACCTTCCCACAAAAGGATGCTTGTTGAAGCCCTACAGAACCAAAATGAAGTGGTAATTCCCCTTGTTCACTAAGCTGTCATTTATCACATTTCTTCTGTTTAATCTGCGTTTGGGTTCATTCACATTTAGCATTACTGCCTTTGTTCCAATTCTTTTTTTTTTGTTAACTTTTTTACTTATTAGAGGAAACGTTATTGCGTCTAACCGTCGGACACATTAACCTTGTTCTCCTAGGTGGCAATGACTGGTGACGGCGTAAATGATGCCCCTGCATTGAAGAAAGCTGATATTGGGATTGCCATGGGTTCTGGAACAGCTGTAGCAAAGGTACAGTGTGTTTGTTTTCTATTAGCATCCTGTGTAACTCTATAATTTTTGATACTCTAAAACCTTATTCATCTTTAAATCTCAGTCATTTTGTCTTGCCCGTGTTCTTCCAGCTACGAGATCCTTATGTAGTCGTTATTTTTTTTGTATCTTTAAGTTGCAATTAAAAACGAAAAATTTAGGTGAAAAGTTTCTGGATGTGACTGCTATAGAAAATTCTTCTGAGATCACAGAATACTTGAGCTAATTATATGAAAGTCGTCATTCCTCAAAAAACTGGCTTGCCAAGGATACTTATCTCTATGCTCTTCTGTGTTTAACGTATTTTTCCCTCTGTTTTTTTTTTTTTTGCATTGCAGAGCGCTTCAGATATGGTTTTGGCTGATGATAATTTTGCTTCAATAGTCGCGGTATGTTTGTTTTCTTGCACTTTTGATAAAGTTATTTTTTTGTGGTTGATTCTGACGCACACTTCACACAGTAGTTTAGCGTGGTTTACAATTTTATTTGGGCCCATATATAATATTTGTCAATTTCTTTAAAATTAGAAACAAGGGTACAAATCACACTGCAATATCTTCATTAATGTAACTCATTTCTTTTCTTGACAGGCTGTTGCGGAAGGAAGGGCTATATATAATAACACTAAGCAATTCATTAGATACATGATCTCTTCAAATATTGGGGAAGTGGTCTGTATATTTGTAGCAGCTGTATTGGGAATCCCTGATACCCTGGCACCTGTAAGTAGCTTTGTCCTCTCAATGGAGTTTCTAGTCCAATCACACCAATATTATGACAGTCTTATCTGCAAAGTTTACTATTACAAAGCTTTTCTAAATCTATGAGTGTTATGGTAAAACATTGCAGGTTCAACTTTTGTGGGTCAATTTGGTAACGGATGGTTTGCCTGCCACTGCCATTGGCTTCAACAAACAAGATTCCGATGTTATGAAGGCAAAACCCCGAAAGGTAGGAGCTGTAACTTTACAGTAACACCTTGTGGAGTACTTTGCAAATACTTGCTGTCGCATGATTTATGGTCCCTTCCAAACTTTATAGGTTTCAGTGATGACATTTAAATAAAGAGGGGACTTAGAACTTGTAAATTAACTATTTCCTGTACTCTGCAAGTTTCTCTTCAAACTACTCAGACCTTTATCTTCGTTTTTGTTTTGATTGTTGTTGATTCCAGGTTGGTGAAGCAGTGGTCACTGGGTGGTTATTCTTCCGCTACTTGGTTATCGGAGGTATAGTAAAAATGATGGTTCTGTAATTTATTTTAAACATCTATGCAACACTAAGAGCTTGAAATCTTCTTGGCCAAGTAGTGAAAGGTCACTGCCTTCAAGCATCTATCCATCAAAAGGATTATCTCCTTGACGAGTTTATCGTTTTGTTTTTTGCAGTTTATGTCGGCCTGGCAACTGTTGCTGGCTTTATATGGTGGTTTATTTACTCTGATGGTGGTCCTAAACTTACGTACAGTGAACTGGTTAGATTCTATCTCCAGCTGCATCTTATAGATTATTTCGTTACTGAATCTGATATAGTTTGTTTATTTTTCACCATTCATTTGTGTAACCTTGTCATAGGATTCACATACAATCAATCTTATTACAGATGGAATCTTTTTTCATTATATTAATCTGAGATGAAAATTTCTCATTTCAGATGAACTTTGAAACGTGCGCACTTAGAGAGACAAGTTATCCCTGCAGCATATTTGAGGATCGACATCCATCAACCGTAGCTATGACAGTACTCGTTGTAGTAGAGATGTTTAATGCTCTAAATAACCTCAGCGAAAATCAATCCCTTCTGTAAGTATACCTTTCTTTCTTTTCTTGTTGACAGCTTATTTGAGTGTACTGTATTAGGGGGTCTATAGCGACTTCAAATAAATAATGCTATTTTATAGACTATACATGGATCAACAGACACTAGATTGTGCAACCTGACTAGTCTGCTACGTTATCATTTATATATTAGCTTTTATTAAAGAAGGTATGTGATTGCAGGGTTATAACCCCAAGGAGTAATTTATGGCTCGTTGGTTCAATTATCCTGACGATGGTTCTGCACATGCTAATATTATATGTTCATCCATTAGCAGTCTTGTTTTCTGTAAGTTTCCTTTCTTCCCTAAACCTTGAACAAAAACTGGTCTACCTGTTTTCGTCTTTTCATTCTCTCATGTTCCTTGCTTTATAGGTCACGCCATTGTCCTGGGGCGAATGGACCGCTGTTCTGTATCTTTCGTTTCCAGTAAGTATTCTCACTTTTGAGCTTCTTCTTGTCATAGACCATTTTAGTTTAACATATGGATGCAAATTCGTCAAGGAATAGCATGACAGTAGACTGATCATTCAGATATAAGATGAGATTTTTGAGAGAAGTGATTCCTTGAACGATAATTTTTTTCTGTGAAAACTGCAGGTTATCATCATTGATGAGGTTCTGAAGTTCCTCTCAAGAAACACCGGTAATGTTTCAGCTGTTTATAAGACCATATATGATATCAACTGCGACGCAGATGTTTCTGATATTAGTCATGAATCTGATGTGTTATTCCCTGTTGTTAAATGTAGGCTTGAGGTTCAGGTTCAGATTAAGAAAGATGGATTTACTCCCCAAGGACCGGCGTGACAGGTAGAATAAGAAAACAAGGCATGGCTTCTTCTTCTGTCATACAAGAGTTTTGGCATTATAGATACACCAACACAAAGAGAAAGGAGTGCAATCCATAAAGCTCCAACACCATAAAACTCTTTGGCTTTGATTGTCTTTTTTAATATATTTTATTTTGTTGTAACAAACTTCACTGTATTCTTACATCAGATCAATGTCTGTTACTTCTTTTTGTGTCATGCTATGTTTCGAGTATTTCGGATTTTCAAACATTTACTACTTGAAGTCTTTTGGTATTTATCGGCCGATGCATAATCCTTGGAAGATTCTACCTATACGTTATAGTGTTTAGTGTATCAGCAACTTACATTGACTGTAGTTCTCGACCTAGCAGCAACTTACATTGACTGAGTTTAAAATACCGCGATCATGTCACGACAAAATGCAAAACGGTCTCTATATTTTGATCAGGTACTCAGTATCTGTTGTTCGGACATAAACGTTATTTTAATTTTAATCTATAATTTTGTAACAGTGCGCAGCCCTCTATATATGAATATGATATTTGATTAGGTAAAGCAGATTATGATGGCAGTGGGACAAAACACAATAATATATTAATCCAAAACACGAATGAAAATTTATAACAGAATTCGATGATTCATACATACGCTTTTCCGTGATTTAGTGGTAAGCAGTAAGCACAAAGCTTTCCATGCTGTAATAATCAGCATACATAACACAACAAAAACACTATTAATCACATGATTAATTGAGTTACGTATAAACAAACTAGTTTGTCAAATATTGGAAGTTTGTATATTCACGAAGTTAGCTGAATTTAGGGCACGAGAACTGTATATTTCCAGTTGAAAGTTTCCACACGTTCCGAAATTTGAATGTGTGAACCATTAATAACAATGGTCAGAAAATTAGTAAAACTAACACCCCTGTCGAACTAGTGCACATTATTTTATTTTTAAAAAATTATTGTCTTCACGTGTAATCAATGACATAATGCATGCTACTTCTTCCTTTTTTTCTCCCAAACAATACGCGAAACACATTTTAAACTTCAAAACTTAACATGAAAATGCAAAATCATTGAAAACAAAAGTCGTATTTACGTTAAGCTTCTAACATCTACCAAACTTGGATTTGAAGAGAGAGAGTAGTTTATCGACTTATATCATTTCTTGTTGCACAACATCGAGCTAAAAAAAGTAGTATCAATCCACAAAATACTAAAAATCAAAAAATTAAATATTCCGTCCGTTTCATAAAGATAGAATTTTTAATATTTTCATACATATTAATAAAACACATTAAATTACCATAATAAATAATAAATATATCGTTTTCTATCATTTTTAATTTTCAATAACTTTCAAAGTCAACTAATTTTTTGAAGTTTACAATTTTTTCATATTGTGAAACAAATTTTTTTCTAAAAATTCTTATCTTCAGGAAACAGAGGGAATATAAAACTAAAATTTAGGGCTACCAGTAACAGCATATGATTTGCTACGAGGATACTTGAGATCAGAAACTTTCTTTGCCATCTTGGGATTCACAGATCCTTCCTCTGCTTCATCCTCTTCCTCTATCTTCGCCATCCCCACGCTCGAGCTCTTCGGCAAGCCTCTTTGCCTCAGCTTCTCTTGTTGCAACTTCTCGTGTAAAAACATGTCGATCTCATTCTTGTGCCCTAAGCTCCTAACCGAAGCAGCTCTCACTAGCTCGCTATAATCATCGTCAATCCCAAAATCAGTTGTTCTCCGGGTAGATGCGGAGGAGGAGAAGGCGGCGGAGGATGAGCTCCGGCTTCTTGGAAAAGGAGTGGAGACGGAGGCTGCGGATGAATAGTGAGTCCGAGCTGAGCAACCGGTGATGCTTCTCACGTAGAAATCACGAGCCTTGCCTAAAGCTCTTAAAGGTGCTGAGATTATTCTCAAGAACTTGTTCTGTTTTTGTCCTTTGTTTCTCATGCTCTCTTTTTTTTTTTGGGAAATGGTTTTGTTTTCTTTGTATTTGATGTGGTTTTAAGGGTCTTGAATGTTAAATGTTGAATGTCAAAAGTAATTAATTAAAAAGAGCGTTAAAGAAGAAATAATTGAGAGAATCAAACGTCGCTTTAAGGACTTTTTAAATTTGTGTTTTAAAAGTTGGTTAAGAAAATAATTGTGGAAAAAGTGTTGAAGTACGTAACTGTATATTAGAGTTTTCATTTTTCACTAATATTATTACAATTCAAGTAGAAGTACGTAACTGTAGTAATATAGATTATATAGATAAATGAACTATCTACTAAATACTAACGTGGATACATTTTTAAATGATAAAAAAATAAAATTTTATGGATTAAGAAGTGCATTGAATAAGTCGTAAGCTAATGAAGTGATAAAGCCGCCTTCAATTTTCTTCATTTTTCGCGTTTGTTTTTCTTTGTTACAAGTTTTAAAATGTTAAAAACGATGGTCAAAGCCTGAATGTACGTACGGCTAAGTCAAAGATTGTGGAAAATATAATAGTTTATCCAGCCCTATTTTGTTTATTTTTCTCTCTTCTATTTTTTATTCAAAGTTAGAAGATATGATAATATATTAATATTACTAAAGACTAAATGGTTGATTTTTCTTTTGTTTGAAATTTTCTGAAACATAAAATTTACCAAAATTCTGATTTTATAATTTGATTCGGAGTCAATGAATTTTTCTTTCTGTTTTTGTAGTTTCCTAACCTTACTTACTGAGTTACACTTGCTAATATTCTTTTACTTAATAAGATGGCTAAAACATTTCACCACTGACAATTTATCATCCAACTTTAAACCCTTCTGATTTCCACTACTACATAAGTTGTACCCGACCAGTAAATTAATATTTTTTTATTAATATCTAAAATTTATTTAATATAATATTTACTAGTGGGAAAATTATTTTTAATCGTAAACGTGGTGCAGTACACAAATATATGGGAAGCATGGGTTTGGACTTTTTCTACATGTATGGGGGCACTCCTTGATAGAAAAATGCTCTCTTATGAAAATTAGATAAGAACAAGCATGTGGAGCCATGTCGGACGTCAAAACTATCAAATGCTTCTAGAACACAAGTGATACATAGTTTAAACATATCCTTTTTGGTTGATCAGGATATAATTTAACAAAATTAATTTCAACTAACACATATAATATTGCCATATCGACTTGAACGGCAGTATAATTTGAAGTATTTTGTGGTAGGTGATTTATGTTAAAACCTTAGGCTTTCCTGGTCTTGATTTTTCTTATATTTATGATGTCATAGAGATGGATCCGTATGGTTTGCTTGCTGTATACGTTAAATTAACTAAATATGTTACATATTTTATTAAGGAAAATGGTATATGATTCATCACCATCCTTAAAATATTTGTTAAACTGAAACTTAACTTATGCTTCAAAGATATTTTTACTATTTTACGCGACTTTCATTTTCATTAAGAACATTCACTAAACATTTCATGTTATCTTATGCTATATGCCACTAACTAGTAGAAGATCGATGTAAGACTTATCAAACACCTCTAATTCATCTCATCATTATATGTTGTTTGTAAAGCTAATACTAATAATCCCGCCTTCCGTTTTGTAATATAATTGCTTATGCTATTTAATTAATTCCATGTAATTTCATCATACTATTAGAGGAAAACTAAAACTTCTTTCTCTTTTGGTTTTCTCCCGGCGAAGCCAACAGTCTATTGCCATTAACGGAAAATCGTCTGATGCCACACCTCCTCCACATGTCCACATGACAATCTCACCATGTAAATTTATTGTTTGTAGAAAATCAATCATTAGATTGTTTGACACCTTTTTGTTATATATCAATAAATAAACAGTTAATTTCATGTATAAAACTATTTTAATTTTTTTTTCTCTAAAACATAAAAAATTATAAAATATAGAAACACATATTCCCAGTGTATTTATATACAAAATATAAACGCTTTTTTCTTACTGTAACTATACACGAATGATATTTTTGCTTTAAATATAGATTTTTCTCTTTCATAGTCAAAAACTAAAATATAGAAACAAATATTTCCAGTGTACTGTTATATAAAGCAGAAATGATTTTTTTTTTTTTTTGTAACTTAACGGAAATGATATTTCGTTCTGTGAATATAGATGAGTGATATATCTTGCTTTAAATATAGAAGAAAATAGTTTAAAGAAAAGTATATTACAAAGAAATGTTGTCTACAATAGCTTTGATGAAACTGAAATATATTTAATTTTTTTTTTCATAAGAAGAGGAATCATTATGACTGTACATGATTCATTACCGAACCGAAATAACAGGTTTCTACTTTTAGTAAGAGATCCAACTTGTCATCATCCTCCATTTTCTCTCTCTCTGTCTGTCTCTTCCAGCTTCTCAAAGTTGCTCCATTTGTTGATTCTCTCATCTTCTTCTTCTTTTATCTGCTGATCCTAAGCTTATCTGTCTCCTCTATTCTCATCGTTGAGAGTCAATAACATAACCTGAGTTATATCATCTGTTTTGGGATCAGAACTGAATGGACCTTCTTCGATTAGGAGATCAAGGTCTCTCTTCACCTCATAAAAGAAGAAAGTGGCTGATCTTAATGGCGGTTTCCTGCGTCTCCGGTTATGGAGTCTACAAGGTTTATCATTCACTATCTGTCACCACCAAGAGGAAACGTCTTATAAAGATCCTCGGAGCTTTCCTCTCTGTAGCGGAGTTAATCTCTGACTCAGCCGAGACCATGACCACCGTGTCTCAAGACGTGAAGAGATTCCTCAACTCTGATTCCGACAATATCCCAAACAGCTTGAAACAGATCTCTAAGATCGCCACGTCAGATGAGTTCACGAGCTCTCTCTCTACGGTTTCTCAGGCTGTAACTGTTGGTGTCTCTCGTGGTAGGTCCAGCTTTGAGTCTACAGGGACTGGTCCGGAGCCAAGTCTTGTTGATAGAGTGGTTGATAAGGCTTTCTCAGAGGAAGGAGGTAGGTTTCTTTCCGCTGTAGTTGGTAGCTTTGCTAAGAATCTTGTTCTGGGTTTTCACTCTAAGGATGTCAAGAATGATTCTGAGGAGATGACTCCTCAATGGGTGAGATTGCTTGGTGATGACAAGTGTAGAGAGCTTTTATCTGACTGCATTGAGAGATTCACCAGCACTGCAGTGTCTGTGTACCTCGACAAGACGATGGACATCAACACTTATGATCAGATCTTTGAGGGCTTGACGAACCCGAAACACCAGGACAGGGTTAAAGACCTTCTTGTTACAGTCTCTAGTGGTGCTCTCCAAACTATCGTCAGGAGCTCTCACGATGTCTTTACATCTTCTTCTTCTTCTTCAAGATCTAATATAGAAGAGATGAAGACAAGGTGTTAGGAACTCTCTTAATCACTTTTAGTCCTTTGTTAGGTACACAAAGATTCATCAGCTTCCTTCTTGTTATATTAGTCATAGCTTGGAGCTGAAAAAACAATTTACATAATTTTGTCTTTGTAATGTGCACATACTGATGATTCAATAACAAAAAAAAAAAGACATGCCGTTTCACAATTAAATAGTTTTATAACTTATAACCAACCTAATGTTCTATAATCTAGGCTTTGAGATGGGGGTATAGACCTCTAAGCTTAATCACAGCAGTTGTAAACGCATGCAGTCTAAATCATATACGTCTGAACAACCTGCCGTTTTCTATACGTAGCAAAGAAACAGAAGGATCAGAGTCACGGTGACTTTATAATCTCACATACCTTCTTCTCCCAATCATCCACCACTTTCTTCGCTGGAGCTTTCCACTGGTTGTTTACTGGCAGATTTTGAACTACTGCTCCCTTCTGTCTTAACCAATGGCTTCTCTGGCTCCAGTACACTCCAACGGTTAACTGAGGTAAGAGTTGGAGTGTTGCTCGTTACTGATCTCCACGTGGAGGCTTGGATATCAGCTTCCCAGGTGTCATCATCACTCTCCTGAATCACTGCTTTCTTCCATGGATTTCCTTTCTGAGCATCCGAGGATGAGCTCCCCATTGCATTACCTAGTGATGGAGATTGTGAGCCGTTCTGGACAACCACGGCTCCATGGTATACAGAACCGTAGTCAAGCCTCCTCATGGCAGTGGTGGCTCGAGCATGGTCGTGGAACACTACCAAAGCGTTCTTGTCATTCAGCCAAACAAGCACACATTCACCCCCAAATCTCAGTACCAAAGCGTTGATATTCGCCTCCCTCGGGAGATCCAGTAGAGAAACCACAAGCCTAGGATCTATATCCACCAGCGGGTCAAAACACGGCGGGTGGGGCCCGCCTAGTGACACAGTACCACCACCTCTAGCTCCAATGATCCGTGTTGGTGGCTTTGACTTTTGTGTCACGTGAACCACTGTAAACCGTTTTGGCTCCCACCCTGGTTCTTAACCGCGAGTTTCCACCTCTCAGCTAGAAGACGAACCGTGTCTCGTTTATCCTTTGGCATAGGGCAGAAGACATGGGCCTTGAGGACACTTGAAGCGCTTCCTCTGGCTTTCCCAAGTACCAGGAGCTTGAACCGCTCTTCAACGGCTAGCACCCACTTCGGATCACGCCTATAGATGTCTGAAATAATCTCTGTCATTGCAGAGTTCTCGCTGAAATGTACATAGTCTAGATTAAGGGGAGTGATATCAACCCGCTTACGCTCCAGCTTAGCACACTCGTCATCACACAAAAGCTTTCTCTGACCGAGAGGGATTCGGTTACCACTCGACTCAACAGGCTGTAGCGTCGTTGGAAGCTTCTGCAAAACCGAGGCTTCATAGAGAGACTCAACACGAAGATTGCTGCCAGCATCACAAGGGACTGTAGCGGTTATGCGACCACATGAACATGTGATTGTGACTGGAAACTCACATCTTGAGTCAGGGCAAGACTGAGAAGGATGGCAGAGTGCTGCGCAAGCGTGCCTGCAATCTCTTCTAGGAGCACCACAAGTCTGTCCACATGTAACAACACGCAGACCCGCTTCAGATTCGTTGTAAGCGTCACAAGGCTCCTGGTGACAAGTTCTAGCACAAGCATGCGTACCACAACGCCTCGTCTTCCCACAAGTCTTGTTACATCTAATGTCTCTCAACCCACAAGGTATGTTCCTCAGAACCACATGACCACCAACACATTTCTTCTCCACCGGGGCGGAACAAGGAGGGCAATCTCCGAAATGGCATCCATGAGTAGCGCAGTGGCCACACGGCTGAGGCTGAGGAATCGAGCACGGAAGATGGCAGGTAGGGACAGGCGTCCCGCACGGTAGCGGTGGAGGGATCGAAGCTTTTCCACAAGCACATGTGAGATCAGTGAATATCACCTCGAAGCAAGGAGGGCAATGACCACTGTGACATAACGATTCACAAGAATGCTGCAAGCACCTTAGGTTCTTCCCACAAGGTAACTGGCATAAGTGTGTGTCTAAGTCGCCGGAGAGATGGCAACGCTCGCTACATCTATGCCTCCCACAGTTCTTCTTACGCCCACATGGCTTAATGCACACAAAATCTGAAGATGTTATGTAGCATTCCACGGTCCTGGATGTTGACTCACACCGGCATTTCTGGGTGACTTGGACAAAACAAGGAGGGCAATCACCTCCGTGGCACGCCTCGGTGCAAGTATGCAAACCACAAGGAAGAAGCTTAAGGCATATGTTTGAACAAGAAGGAACTGGCTCCAAGCAACTCTCCCTGATCTCCTCTTCTAACCGTTTCTTCCCACAATAACAAGTCTTCACTCTACTCGGTAGTAAGTCACAGTCCCCACAAGGTCCAGCGTGGCAAACCTCGGAGCATAAATGATTCCCACATCCAAGCCCCTTCCCGCAGTTAAGATTACACGAATACACACCGTCTTCTGCTTTCAACTCTCCCTTCACATTCATATCTCCGCAAACGACAGTCTCCACGTTCTTCTTGCAGAAACACGTGGCGTTTACCAGTACCTGACAAGGATCACAATTGCCAACGTGGCATGACCTTTCACATCGGTGCCGCCCACAGTTAAGAAGCTTCTCGCAACGCTGACCACAGACAAGAACCGATCTCCTTTCAGAGCATCTAGTATGGATCATCTTTTTACCGCACGGACAGCTACGAGGTGGAGCAAACGCCTTACAAGGAGGACACGGACCAGGATGACACTGCAAGACACATACATGAGGACAAAGATCCTCTTTAGCCGTCTCAGCAGTAAACTCTTTCTCCAGCGGCTTCCCACATGGCTCCCCGCATGAGTGTGGAGTCAGATACGGATCGGACGGCGGATCTTTCCTCTTTCCACAAAAGCAACGATAGCTTATCTCTCTCGATGACGTCAACTGTACAGATTGGCAACCTGGACATCTCCAGTTATCGCCTTGGTTTTTCTCAGCCAACAAATCAATGGAAGTTGGAGCTCGAGCCCATCTCTTGATACAATGAATATGGAAGATTGAGTAACAGCTGGAGCAAGACCATATATTCGCAGACCGAATAACCTTGTCGTAACAAATCATACACTCAATAGAACTCTTCACCAGCTTCTCTTGTATCTCTTGAACGAGCTGAGGCAAGTTCGGGTCTGTCACCACAATCTTCTCCTCCTTAACTACCCTTTTCCACTCGTTCACAGGCCGAGTATTAGATGCAACTCTTTGGCGATTATCAGGCCGAGTTCCTGGAGCATTATTAGGTGGAGGTGGAGCAGTGACATTACTCCTTTGGTGCTGGTTATAGGGAGAGTGACCAGAACTGTTATGTTGCCTTTGCAGATAAGCAGGACGTGAAGGAGTAGAACCAGCGTGAAGGCTTTCAGAACTTCTCTCTGTAGGCTCATTTACAACTGCTATGGAGGTAGATGAACCTCTAGGAACCCATGTTTGCTGAGGATTGAAGCGTGACCTATCTCTCCTAACTTGAGAGCTCATCTTCTTCTCTGACTCAACAAATACAGAACCAGATCATGTACAGTTGGAGCAATGGGTGTACAAAGTAATCAGAAAGTGTTCCTAAACACAGAGAGAAGGCAGTGATATAAATAAATATTCAGATAGTAGAAATTGGTAATCTTTCAGACATGTAATGGTCTACAACTAAATGTATTTGCATTAACAACCAGATAAATTCAACAAACCACAAAATACAAACCAAACCAATCTATGTCACAATTAAACCTTTTCACATTTACAAGCCATTTGAAATTAATTAGGTCGAAAATACATGAATAATCCCTACACTATCCGGCTACAAGATTCAGAGCTTAGAACACAAATGAATAAAGGAAACAAAAAAAAAGTTACCTGACAAAAAGAAATACGCAAAGGGGAGAAGCAAAGAACAATCTCCGGAATCAATTACACGTGGTTAGTCCGAGACAGAGAGAGCTGTCGGAGAAAAATGGAAAGAGCGACGAGGAGGAAGACCGAAGATATTTATAGAGAGAGACCCACCCGTATGACTTTTTTTATCTTCTCTTTCATGGGCCATAATGGGCTTATACTGAACATTAACCGGAGTATAATGTTACTCAAGTTCGATGGGCCAGCCAATGGTACGGTTCATAAACAGTCCGAAAAAGAAAAATAAAAACGTGAACGGCAGGATTCGAACCTGCGCGGGCAAAGCCCACATGATTTCTAGTCATGCCCGATAACCACTCCGGCACGTCCACTTTTTGCTTTTAGAGAGTGAATCATCATTTATATTGTCCATTTTTTTTTTTTTTTTTTTTTTTTTTTTTTTTTTTTTTGAATAAATGTTAAATTGTATTCATCCAAAAAACCTTTTTACATGAGATGCATCAAAAGGCTAAAAGGCAAATAATCAACAACTATTGCTTAAACTTGTTATCTTGTACCAAACCACATTCGCATCCCTTTCTCCATCTTTTGATCTCCTTGGCGCCGAATTGTGGACAGTCTGTTCCTCACATTTTTATCAATGATTTTAGCCAGCAAAATATGAGGCAGCTGCTTCCCTCCATGCCGTCTGCAGTTCCTCTCTCTCCATATCGAATGAGCTGCTGCTTGAAATGTATACCTTATCAAGAAGAGCCTCACCCGATCCTGACCTTGTGCAAGCATAAGCTCAACAATATCATCCCATCTCTCAGTATATCCCGAACGAAGCAAACCTCGCATGAGCATTCTCCATATTTGGCTCGAGTAAGTACAAGAAAAGAATAGATGATTTCTTGTCTCCACTTCCTGTTTGCACAATACACAAGTTGGATCTATAGCAAGGTTCCATCTCAACATCCTATCACATGTCGACAATCTGTCCAGTGTCGCAATCCACATATGAAAAGAGTATTTCGGCGTGGCATGCTTGAACCATATATATTTACTCCATCTTTGCAAAGCGTATTCTTTGCGGATCAACAGCCAAGTATGTTTGGAGGAGAACATAGTTTTATAGATCTCTGCTTTACTTTTCCAGACCGCAATGTCCTTTGCACCATTATTTGCAGATTTTATCTTTTCTATCTCTTCCTCAACTCTATTCAGAATCACTACACGATGTCTTCTTCTTCTGTGTTTCTGTATAGCTTCAGCCACTGTTGAATTTTCAGGAATGCCCAAATCCATAAACCCTCTTGCTCCCAGCAGATCCTTCAGACGCCCCATATTGCACCAATGATCATACCAGAAAGAAGTAGCCTCACCATTTTTTACTTCCATTCGATGAAACCTTCTGGCAGAATCTCTAGTCTTAAGGATTTTCTTCCACATCCAAGAAATATTGTCCATTTCTTACGAGATCCTGGCAGAAATATTGCAACGCTTTTGTTGCATCAGGACAATACCAATTCTCTATATCCCCTATATATTATTTGAGAAGCATTACAACTTCTTTTTGTAGTTACATGTCATCACTAGAATGATTCTTAGAATCATTAGAGAAATATGTTGGTCCATCTAATTATATAATAAACTTTTTATTAAACTAACAATAAATTCATCATTAATGTACTTTATTATTTCCTTAAATAAAATTTACGGAATTGCCTAATGTGGCTAAAGTATATATGACAATTAATGATTTTGAATAATAAAGATTTGATAAAAAAATAGTGTATCTTCTATCATATTTGTTTAATTTTAAACTATTAAATAAATTAAACAACCACAATAACCATATAATAAAAATTTAGATTTTTATGTATATGTTATATTTTGATTTTTTACAAACGGCTATAAATTACTAAAACTGTTAAAAGTCTCACATTCAAATTTTATGATCCATGGTTTAAAATTTTTGTTATGACAAAATACAAATGATTACAAAAATTATATAAGTAAAAAGTCTAATTTAATTAATTAATAAGATTAATATATATATCGCTTTAAATTAAACTATAAACCATATAAAATACAATATTTTAGTTTCAAAATTTACTTTGAACAATTTTTTTGATAAAAGTTTTGAACGATCATTGACAACTTATTTTTTTTAAATTATAAATTACTAAAACTATTAATCTCACAATGAAAATTTTGTTATCAGTAATTTAAATTTTTTTCTATAAAAGATACAAATGATCAAAAAACTATATGAGTAGAAATTATCATTTAATAGACATTAATATTAAAAATATACTAAAATATATTATCTATGTTAGTATCATTTAAATTTAATAACATATCCTATCAAATAAAAAAAAAATCGGATTAATACAATTGATTTATTTGTTCGCACCAATTTAATTATATTTTTAATAGTTATTGACTTTTAATTATTTAATATATATTTATTATTTTATAATATGTAAAAATATTTAATACATAAAATAATTTATATATATAATGTTGATTCCGCGCAAGGCGCGGGTCTTAACCTAGTATGATAATGATAGCTTATGTGAAAGGAACGTATGGAACGTCACTGCATCATACCAAAGAGAGTAGATTACTTTGCTGAAGAATATGATCCAAGAAAATTAAATCATGTATCAACTGTTATTTGAACTTATTACATTATCCCATAAGCAAGCAAGAATACATTGTTTTTTCTCTGTTTTGTGCTTCATCTAAAAAAAACATAACAAAGAGTGAATATTATTATATATCACCCTGGGAGATAACAAGGTAAACAACAAAAAGAATACAAACTTTAGAAGAAACAAAACCAAATACATATGTTATGGATCGAGAAGTAGTGCACTATTGGTTCTCCAAAGAGACAATGTTTCTTTTAAGCAACAATGACTTTGTCCTTAGCGGCATTATCACCTCCTTCGAGCTGGCGTGTGGCTTATATGATTCCCTTTCTCTGTTATCAGCTGAATACGATGATGCTTGCAATAAAAAGCTTCCCCTCGTGAGCTATGTCATTTTCGAAGGACTTACCGTGAAGCCTCTATGTGTACACTTGAAACAGCTCTTGTGGTACAATGTCCCATTCATCGACACCTTCACAAAGTCCACATAACAAACGTTCAAAAGATATATTGAACAACGTTTCAATATCAAAACTGTTATGGAAACAACCTCTGGTGAAGTGTAAGGCTATCCTGCAGTGACTAAATGCTTTTAAATGAAAATAGATGTTCTGCGTATTACACAAGTTTTCATCTTCTTCAACCTTGCTCAAAGATTCAAAAGCCCTAAAAATTAATTTAGGTGCCCTTTTTAAAAGATCTTTTCGACAAAAACGCTCAACTAGTTTAATCTAACGCGTGATTATTATGAGACTAAAGACTATTGATATATACAAATATTTTATGAACGCGCTATGATCTCCTTTCACAATCATATATATGATCAAATAAGATTAAGCCTTCTTTGCACCAAACCTAATTTACCAAATCGAAACCAAACATAAGTTTTTTTAAAAGATACGGATGTCTATGTTATCTTTAAAGCCCTAGCTAAGAGAACTATAATTGCATGCCTTTTTTAGAAGAGCTAATTGCATTGTTACCGTCCCATAATCACATGATTTGCTCTCTTCTTTTTGTCAACACGTGATTTGTTGCTTTTTGTTTTGATGATATTTTTTTGTTTATTGATCCACTTTTATCTAAATAGTGTATTTCAATCTATCTTTTCTAAACATTTCCCATGTTTGAATAAAAGTAGGGCCATCATGGAAAAAAAGTCTTTGCTTCTCCTGCAAGAAAGTCAACCACTAAGGTCAGCCAGAATACATCTGAGATGACGTCTTTTATTAAGGTGGAAAGTATTCTATTCGTGCCCAGGACAAAAAAGAAAGTGCCTAAAGTACGTGATCCGAACAATCTTATAACATTTAATGAGATCTGGTCAAATCACCAAACTATTTGTTTATACGAGAGAATCACATCGAGTTTTAAAGACAAGTCTCATCATCATTACAAGAAAGCCATCTCTCTTGTCCCAATACTAAACCCTAACAACAACATCACAGTTAGAAAAACTTCAATCTCTCAGAAATGGTGAGTTTATTTTCTTCAATGAAGAGATCGAGGAAAGAAAGTAAGAACCCTTATTCAGATCTCGGACTTGAAAAGTTCTCAGCACTTCTCTCCGAGCTTGATGAGAAGAGACAGAGCATTTACGCAACGAGGGTTGACTCAGATGGGCCGCCACTTGTTCGGTTTGTGTTCAAAAGCTCGGGAGAGTGCGTCCCTATCATGATCAAGACAAAGAAGGTAACCAAGAAGAAGGATTCTCAAGATGATTTCAAGATCAATACCCAAACAAAAGTAGAGGAATGGAAAGAAAGAAAGAAGACCGAGTTGGTGACAGAGCAGAAACAGAGCTGTGTATTGAATGAGAATATGAAGAAGATTTCTAGACCGAAGCATTTCTTACCCGTAACAACGATCTTGGTTTTGATCTTCTTGGTGTTCTTTGGACGAACCGTGTCGACCATGTGCACTTGTATTGTTTGGTACTTGGTTCCATTGATCAAGGAACATTGCAAAAGGAGAGGATCATTACCACGTAATACAGGAAATAAAAACAAGAAGAAGTTTCCGCTTGTGGCTGCTCCTGGTATAACCCGGTGACCAAAACTTATTTTTTAACTTTTTTTTGTTGTGAATATTTTTCCATAGTTTATTTTCTTAAAATGTTAATAGTTTTGTTCATAATTGTTCATAATTTTTTTTTTGTGAATCTTTTGTTCATAGTTGATTTTGTTTAAATGCTAATTGTTGTTAATAGTTTTGAAATAACAAAAATCTGTAAATTATGATTTTCATCATTTTTTTCTAGTGTTAATAATATGTAATTATTCAAAGTTGCAAACGGAACATGGTCCGTCATTCCTTAAATTCAATTCTACAAAGTTTGTTGAATTTTTTAATCTGGTTGAATCTTAGCGCTTGTGGAGGTTTGGTTGCTTGTATTTATGGACAACATGTATTATTTCACTTGTTTATTATAGGGAAATTTACTGGACAATGCATGAAATCTCTTATATATTAAAAGAGGAGCATTGCAATTAATGTGTTCACACCAATATTGACACGTGTCGTTTAGAGAGACACTCTCACATATTTATTTCCTTATTTTTCCATCTTTTGGAGCATCTTGGTATTTTTTTTTTGTGTGATCTTCTTAACGAGCTTTTGATTATAAACTAGCCTGAAGATTGAAACACTTTCTAAACAGTTTGTAATCTTCTTCACACCTTCGAGGTTTCAACATATCTCATCAGACATCAGGTGATGACAATTTTTATAGACAAAAAAGATTATAAATTGCAAACTGAGATGAAAAGAACTGTGTTTTAAGACAAAATAGAGAAATCCAATACATCTGTTAGTCTAATGAACATAGAAGTCTCCTCTTCCTTCTTCGCATAGCCTACACGACGATCCATCTAGGTTATTCTCGGCAAGGTTCTTCAGATGGGGACTTTAGTCGTGGACAAACGTCACACAAACTAAGATGAAAAGAACTGTGTCTCTCGACCGAACCTGTGAGAAATCCAACGCATCCGTTAGTGCATTGTTGAAGTCTTGAAGAGGAGAAGAGAACCTATAAGTTTCGGTTCATTAGATCGGCTTTGTGAGGCGACTTCTTTTGCATTTTGTGTGTAGCTGTTGATTATTACTGTCAAAAAGAGAACTCTTCTCCCATTGTTTCGTCAAGCTTAGAATTATCGTTATTATAAACTACTGCAGCTCACGAACTCTTCTCCCCTTTCTTTTGTCAAGCTCACGAACACAAATGATAACATTTTTACATTGCCAATGATAATAATTTTACGTTTGCATGGCTGGCCAGCACACTCTTACCTACCATACGTTCTTTTAAGCATACTGTTTATTCTTTATTATCACGTACAAATTAATGGAGGCGGTGCATGCGAAGGCAAAAAGGGTCGAAGTCTTATGAGATCATGGAGATTCTGCAACAGAGTTGATAATCGGTACAAAATCTATAGGATAAACACACAGCTTTTAAGCTAAACTAGAAGATTCTCCTTTTTTTTTCTTCACTTGTGCAGTTTGTTGTAGATGAATGGCTAAGAGAGCCACGTACAAACCAAAAAAAAGATATATTCATACGCGACTGTTATTAGTTCCAAGTTGGAACTTCTGATTGTGGGTTTACCGAATCGAACCGGTCGGTTCCGAAGTGGAACGTCTATTGAAATCAACGAAGATAAACCACGCTTCAGTTCGGTTATTTCAAGTTTACTATACGACGGTTGCCTATTTTGCTAATATGCGTGATTGAGTTAATTATGAATAGGTGATTTGCATATATTTCAAAAACTTAGTTTATGGCAATAGATTTAAATCGTACTATCAGTTTTATCTCTATGTGTCTTAATAAAATTGAGCTTTTTATTTATAAGACTTCTTCTACAATATTTTTCATCGTTAACCTCCAGCACTTTTGTGAATTCTCCAAACCAAAATAAATAAGACTTTCGAATGGTTCTTATATTTCAATAGAGTAAAATACAACAAAATCCAACATACAATCAAACCGATGTCCACATAACAGACTTTATGTCTTTTTATCTTATAAATACCAAAAATAATAATCTCATTCCGCGCTTTGCGCGGGTTATCACCTAGTGTTCTTTAATTGCAATTTGAAACATCGAGTTTGGTACTACTAGTGTGGCGAGAGTGTAGACCAGTTTGAGAGAAACTTACCGAAGTTAGACCGGTATAAATTGGTTTGGTTTTGGTTCAATTAGAAACAAAGGTTCTAAAAACCCAGCCCAGAGGATAGGACATAACATTAACGGTCCAGCCCAAATGTAACATGATTTTCTTACCAAAGCGTCTGGTGTTGTTGTAAGAAAAGTAAAATAAATTTGACTTTCTGAGTTGTCAAATTAGATTCAGTTCAGTCTCTCACTCAATCTCCCCTAGTTTACATCGAAACACTTGTCCTGGGAGAGAAAAACAAAGAAAGGTATGAAGCTTTCTCCGTGTCTTTCTTCTTCTTCTTCGTCTTGCACTGTTGATGAGATTCTGCTTCCTCTGTAATTCAATCAGGATCTGCTTCCTCTTATCCGGCAATGGACGCTTCAATGATTACTAATCCTAAATCCATTGTCTCCCTTCCCGTAAGTACACAAAACTCCCAATCTCCATTCGATTCTGCTCATCCATTAGTTTTGAATCGATACACTGTTTAGTTTGCTGATTTTGAAACTTCAAAATTCGAACTTAATACTTCCCATTTGATTATCTCCTGAAAAAAATATTTATAATTGATTGGTAACTGTAACACTGCATACTTGTTTGTTATTCTTATGGAATCATTATTCATAACATTATCCTTATGTATATATACTAGTCTTTGTTCATGGGGAGGTCGGGAGGTAGCATTAGAAGTTCCCAATGTAATGTCACGATGGGACAAGCGGTTAGCTTCCCGAGCCAAAAAACCAAAACTTTGAAAGTTAGCCGGAACGTGAAGAGAAGGAGTGGTGGTGGTGGTGCGTTTGCTGCTACTTGCAGCAGTGGGGATAAGATTCTTGTGGCTAACAGAGGTGAAATCGCTGTCCGTGTTATCCGAACTGCTCACGAAATGGGGATCCCTTGTGTTGCTGTTTACTCCACTATAGACAAAGATGCACTCCATGTGAAGTTGGCTGATGAAGCTGTTTGTATTGGTGAAGCTCCAAGCAACCAGTCGTAAGTTTGTTCCCTTCTTCATATGCTTGATGATTAGGAAGAAGAAATTTAGCCTTTTTAACTCTGAATTGTGTGCAGGTATTTGTTGATACCGAATGTTCTGTCAGCTGCGATTAGCAGAGGATGTACGATGCTCCATCCTGGATATGGATTCCTTGCGGAGAACGCTCTTTTTGTAGAGATGTGTAGAGAACACAGGATCAACTTCATTGGACCAAATGTAAGTTTTGTTTTTAATTGCAGAATATAGGAAAAGAAAATGCTCTCTAATGGGATTATCTGCATTTGCAGCCTGATAGTATCCGTGTCATGGGTGACAAATCAACTGCCAGGGAGACAATGAAAAATGCAGGTGTTCCTACTGTACCAGGGAGTGATGGATTATTGCAGGTAATTATAGAATATTCAGTTATGCATTTCAAGTTGAGTAGTACTAAAGGGTCTCTTGGAACTTTAATGCATTGAAATTTATTATTTTTACAGAGCACAGAAGAAGGAGTCAGGCTTGCCAATGAGATTGGATACCCTGTAATGATCAAGGTAAACTATTTATTTTCTGTGGTACCTAAGGAGCAGTTCAGTTTTTTTTTTTTTCATGTTACGTATTACATTGATTCTCACTTAGGATTTGCTTAAATAGGCGTCAGCTGAAGCTTTTGTCTTTCTTTTAGAAAACTACCTCTGTAATTTTTATAATGTTTCACTGAGTAGTGAATCTCACAAATGGTCTCTTTGTGGTTTCTAGGCAACAGCAGGTGGTGGTGGACGTGGAATGCGTCTTGCTAATGAACCTTCAGAGTTTGTGAAACTGTTGCAGGTTTGAAAATCAAGGCAAACTATACCATAAAAGATCTGTAAGATTTTTTTAACAACCTTTAATTTTGACTTAATTTGTTGTTCTGCAGCAAGCAAAGAGTGAGGCCGCTGCTGCTTTTGGAAATGATGGAGTTTATCTGGAGAAGTACGTTCAAAATCCCCGTCATATTGAGTTCCAGGTATACATCTGTCTTTTTCTAGACTTCCACTAAGCAAAAATATTTTTAAATCTTTAGTGTGCTATCAACTGTTCTCATCTAACTGCTGTTGGTTTTTAGATTCTTGCAGATAAATTTGGTAATGTTGTTCACTTTGGCGAGCGTGACTGCAGCATCCAGGTATCATTTCCAGTATCAACTTTTGTTGCTTTGTCATCTTCAGAACAAAAGAAAAACTGATCACTTAGTATATATACAGCTTCTTACTACTGATCTTTCCAAATATAGCGCACATAATGTTCTCTTTAGTAGTTGATAAGACGCAAATGCAAAAAAATAATTGAACTTGTGTTACAGTCTTACAGACCTATGAGTGTTGCTTTCTCGTCCAACTAAATCTTCTCTTGACCACAGAGACGTAACCAAAAGTTGCTGGAAGAAGCACCTTCTCCCGCACTGACCCCTGAGCTGCGTAAAGCCATGGGTGATGCAGCAGTGGCAGCAGCAGCGTCCATTGGTTACATTGGTGTTGGTACCGTGGAGTTTCTTTTGGATGAGAGAGGTTCCTTCTATTTCATGGAAATGAACACTAGAATCCAGGTTTGTTAAGTTATCATAAATCTTTCTTCTAATCTTGGAAGTATTTGAAGCTTAATGAGTGGCTGGCTACCCTTTTTGGGGGTTTGATATATAGGTGGAGCACCCTGTGACGGAGATGATTTACTCCGTTGATTTGATTGAAGAACAGATTCGTGTTGCAATGGGAGAGAAACTGCGTTATACACAGGTATGACTGGTGTCCAGCATTATGATCTTTGATAGAAAAAACTCTTCAATCTGGAATAATTTTCTTTAACAGGATGAGATTGTGCTTAGGGGACATTCTATTGAATGTCGTATCAATGCAGAAGACCCATTTAAAGGATTCAGACCTGGACCTGGTATGTTATTACACCGCTTATATGCTACAATTTACCAACTGTTAGCTAATGACTTTTTGATTAAAAAATGTATTTCTGTGACAATAACAGGAAGGATAACATCGTATCTGCCATCTGGAGGTCCTTTTGTTAGGATGGATAGCCATGTATATCCAGACTATGTCGTTCCTCCAAGCTATGATTCTCTTCTTGGAAAGGTATATTTCACTCTGCCTTTTTTCTTTCTTTCTAGATTGGTTGTTTAAGGACATCACAGTAGACTAGCATCATATATCACTTTGCACTGGTTTCTTTTGACATTTATGGTGTATCTTTTATTCGTTTTAGCTTATTGTATGGGCTCCAACGAGGGAAAGGGCGATCGAGCGGATGAAGCGTGCACTTAATGACACTATTATTACAGGTATTCCGTGGATTGTCTGATTCTCTACTTTTTCTTTTGTTGCACTTGTGATGAAATGTTGTCAAATTTTTTTGTTCTTTCGTCAGGGGTTCCCACCACCATTGAGTACCACAAGCTTATCCTTGAAGTTGAGGTGCGTGAAAGAACTAGTTAGCTGTACTCTTTGGAAGATCTTTAATTATGAAAGTATTGGATTTTTTATGTTATTTACACACTTGTTAACAGGATTTCAAAAACGGAAAAGTTGATACAGCTTTCATCCCCAAGCATGAAGAGGAATTAGCAGAGGTACATTCAGTTTATCTCTGATCTGAACCAAATCTATGTCTTATAGTTTTCATATGGTGCGCTTCGGAATGTTTAAGCTTGACAGGAAAATCTTCAAATCATGATGTGAACTTATAGCGCTTTTCGTTCGATTTTGTAAAGTATTGTAGTGTGATATCTGGTTACTGAACATGTGAATATGATGAGTGATTATTCCATAGAATTGATAGTCTAAGCCTCCAAGGTAATATAGACGTTCTTACTGAGATTTCTATGAGCTTGCACATGAGAGATCCAGTGTCTGTTTTAATCTCTTAGTTTTTTTCCAGTTATGTTGCCTTACTCTGAATTGTGGGATCTATTCTAAAACTTGTGGTAAATGCTATATGTGTGCAGCCTCATGAAATTGTACCAGTGAAAGATTTGACAAATGTAGCTGCTTAGAGTTCATCAGTTCTTACATGAAAAACACATGGGGAATCAATTATGGCAATGCCCGCAAAGTCCTCTTACCTGGGTGTCTTCCTCGTCTTGTGATGTTATGCAACAGAGCTTCACATGGTTTCGGCTATAGTTGTGTTTTTTTTCGTTGATGGTATTTACAGTACTTCATTCCAGAACTACAAGACCATTTCAAGTATTTTCTAAGTTCTTTTTGTTATTAGTTTAAATGAACCAAACTCCAAACATGAAATCATTATGAACACAATGTCCTTCTTTTGGTATTATGCAATACAGAGTCATCTGGCAAGTTTAGTATGATGTTGATAGCTAAACATAAATATAATTTGCTTATCAACATCAGATTAGCGTCTTTCTACTCCTCTCTCGAATACTAGTACACGTGTAACCAAACACCCATTCAGTAAAACGGTGCCGTTTATGATGGATTATCCGCGTTCATTTCAGCTCAAAAGGGTTTAAGCCACATCACTATCTTGTTTCGGCTTCGTCTCACTCTTAGAACCCTAACTTTTTTCCCCTCAGCCATGTCTCTCCGTCACCTCCTTCGCCGTTCCTCCCTTTCGCAATGTCTCTGTTCCAGCCGATTCCTTATTCCGATCTCACACATCCAGCAACGCCTCTTCACCATCTCAATCTCCCCAGCTAATGAAGATCCGGCGACGACCAATCAAGATTCCCCTCCGATCACCTACCCACAGTTCCCTCTCCGAACCGCATCCTTCTCATCAGCCGAAGAAGCCGCCGCCGAGCGCCGCCGCCGCAAACGCCGCCTCCGAATCGAGCCCCCACTCCACGCCCTCCGCCGCGACCCCTCATCCCCTCCCCCGAGACGCGACCCCAACGCCCCCCGCCTCCCCGACTCAACCTCCTCCCTCGTCGGCGCGCGTCTCAACCTCCACAACAGAGTCCAATCCCTGATCCGAGCCTCCGACCTCGACGCCGCCTCGAAACTCGCGCGCCAGTCCGTCTACTCCAGCACCCGCCCCACCGTCTTCACCTGCAACGCCATCGTCGCCGCCATGTACAGATCCAAGCGCTACGCCGATTCGATCTCCCTCTTCGAGTACTTCTTCAAGCAGTCCAACATCGTCCCCAACGTCGTCTCCTACAACCAGATCATCAACGCTCACTGCGACGAAGGACACGTGGAAGAGGCTCTCGAGGTGTACCGTTACATACTGGCGAACGCTCCTTTCGCTCCTTCGTCGGTTACGTATAGGCATTTGACGAAAGGGTTGGTTCAAGCTGGGAGGATCGGGGAGGCTGTTAGTTTGGTGAGGGAGATGTTGAGCAAAGGCCAAGCTGCTGATTCCGTTGTGTATAGTAATGTTATAAGAGGTTACTTGGATCTTGGGGATTTAGATAAGGCTAATGAGTTTTTCGATGAGTTGAAGAGTAAGTGTACTGTTTACGATGGGATTGTTCATGGTACCTTTATGGAGTATTGGTTTGAGAAAGGGAATGATAAGGAGGGTATGGAGTCTTACCGGTCTTTGTTGGATAAGAAGTTTAGAATGCATCCGCATACTGGGAATGTACTTCTTGAAGTTTTTCTCAAGTATGGTAAAAAGAGTGAGGCTTGGGGTTTGTTTAACGAGATGTTGGATAATCACACTCCTCCTAATATTCTGTCTGTGAACTCTGAGACGATTAGTATAATGGTGAATGAGTGTTTCAAGATGGGGGAGTTTGGTGAAGCTATTGAGACGTTTAAGAAAGTTGGAAGGAATCCGACTTCGAGGCCGTTTGTGATGGATTATTTGGGTTACAGTAACATAGTGACGAGGTTCTGTGAGCACGGGATGTTACCGGAGGCTGAAAGGTTCTTTGCGGAGAGTGTGAGTAAGTCTTTGCCTCCTGATGCTCCGAGTCACAGAGCGATGATTGATGCTTATCTCAAGGCGGAGAGGGTTGAGGATGCTGTCAAGATGTTGAACAGGATGGTGGATGTGAATCTTAGGGTGGTTGCTGAGTTTGGTACGAGGGTGTTTGGTGAGCTGATTAGGAATGGGAAGGTTACGGAATGTGCAGAGGTTTTGACTAAGATGGGAGAGAGGGAACCGAAACCAGATCCTTCGGTTTACGATGTGGTGGTTAGAGGTCTTTGTGAGGGTGATGCACTTGACCAAGCCAAGGATATAGTTAGTCAGATGGTTGGATATGGTGTTGGGGTTGCTCCTGTACTGAGGGAGTTAATCATAGAGACTTTTGAGAAAGCAGGACGTCGTGAGGAGATTGAGAAAACCTTGAACACGGTTAGCCGTCCTGTTAGAAACTCTAGCCAATCTGGTTACACTGCACCTAGGGTACCTGCAGTGTTGGGAGTCACACCTGCAGCTCCTCAGCAACCTAGAGACAGGGTCCCATGGACGAGCCATGGCGCAAGCATTCCAAATTCAGGTGGGGCCAGTGGAACTGTAGGTCAAACAGCAGGAGGAACTTACAAGGCTAATAATGGCCAGAATCCTTCATGGTCCAATACTTCTGTTAACCAGCAGCAAAAATCATGGTCTAATCAGACGGCAGTGCAACAGCCACCATCATGGTCGAGTCAAGCACCAGGATATCAACAGCAGCAATCTTGGTCTCAGCAACCGGCATGGTCAAGTCCTTCAGGCCAGCAACAATCATGGTCTAACCAGACGCCTGGTCAGCAGCAACAGTGGGCTAATCAGTACACTGGTCATCAGCAATCATGGTCTAACCAGACAACTGGCCAGCAGAAACCGTGGACTAATCAAAACACCGGTCATCAGCAATATCAGAACACTGGCCATCATCAGCAACCGTGGGGTAATCAGACGCCTGGACAGCAGCAACAGTGGACTAATCAGACAGCTGGCCAGCATTCAGCGTGGACAGGACAGCAGCAACAATGGTCTAATCAGACAGCTAGCCCTCAGCAGTCTCAGTGGTCAAATCCCTCGTCAGGACAGGTGGCTAATCAAGCACAGTGGTCAAACTCTGGGAATAGTCATCTTCCTCAACGACAGGAGACAGAGTCCTCCCACGGGTGGCAAGATGGAGAAGACAAAAAGGTAGTTGAATCGAGCAACTAGTTCGACAGCTATTACTTCTGCTCATCTTCCTTGTGACTTTATAGTAATTTTCCTTTTGCTTTGTGGCTCTCAATTTTTGCAAACTCTGGTATTTATTAAAGATCAAAAAAATAATCTAATACGTTTTCCTGATAGTTTGACCTTGATCAAACTTGTATAATTTTATTTTTCCAAAAAGCACAGATGTTCATAATCTATAACTGTAGATTAAGCTCTGCAGGAGCAAAACTCTTCTTACATACAAAAGGCTCGACGACCTTTACATTTTATTTCTAGAAACAAAGAAAGCTACTAAAGAAGTCCTATGTATACATCTTGTAGAAGAATCTCATCTAATCAACTGTTTTATCAAAACCCCATGACTGTAGAGCTCACATTCATGAGAGGAGCAAGCTTCCTAGCAAAAAGAAAGCATAAAGAAGTTTGTTCTCCATTGTAAACACAATCCGTCTCGTTTTTCCTTATCGACTGTAAAAGCCTTTCTGTGATATTATCTGCAGCATACGTAGCTGGATGCGGACCGCCAATGGACCAATCAACCCACGTCACACTTCTGTTGGCGTTCACTGAACCGTGAAACATGTTCAAGAAGTAATGCTCGTCAGGGTTTTCTATGTTCATCTTTGTGTGGAGATCCAAAGCCAAGGCAGTGTTCCTCGACTTACAGATTATGTTCAAAATCGGACCATAAAGTAACTCCATCAGGTTGGCAACCATGTTCCACCATTCGATCTGTTCAATCCACTGATTCAGACACTTTACCCTCGAGACAAATTTCATTGACAAGAGTGGTGTTGAGGGTGATGAGATCTGGAACATGTTCACTTTGGACCATACAACCAACTAACTCCACAGCTTCAGAGACTCTGCCCTCGAGACGTAATCCATTGAGGAGCGTGTTAAATGTGACCCAAAGTGACCAAGTTTCAACACCTTTCCAAAAACAGCAAAAGCAGAAGAGATTTTTGCAGAGAGCTAACATGAGATGATGATAGGACGGGATCATGGATTGGAAGAGATCAACAGCATCATCCTTTTTGATATTGACGACCCCACTTCTCTACCATCACCGGGAACAGAGAAATAGTGCGATACTTGGAGTAAAAGCTTCTCTGTGATTTGGAGAAGACAACAGAAAACCCGGTTCGATAATCATATATATAACCCGGTTCAAACTTTTTTTTGTTTTTTTAAGTACAATACGTATTCTAGATTTGTTCTTTCCTACTTCAATAGAAAACCGGGTTCAATAATCATATATGTAAATCCAGTTAGGTAATCATTTATCAAAACCTCGGTACACTACCAGTATTTCAATAGATCGCCACAAAAGAACAGTCTATACGTTCTGCAACATCAAGCCCCCATCCTATTACTTTGCAAGAAACCTGAAAAAAATCAGCAGATAAAAGTTTATTCAGCGCATATTTGTTCCTAACGTTACAAGTAAAACCTAAAAAGCAAAACACACCTTTCATTTCAATCCTCACACAACCACCTTCTTTCCTTCATCACTTTCAAAACAGTACCAATCGGGATTGCAAACCCAACACCAACTTCTGCTTCCCCATGCCCGCAGTTCAAGCCGATAACTTCACCCTCAAGGTTTACAAGGGCACCTCCAGAGCTCCCCTACAAATAGTAAAACGTCATCAAAATTAATACAAGTATAAACACAAACAGAAGTTACAAAAGCTACCTCATGCAACCAACAATCTGTTTGTAGATACACTTTGCATTTCCCTTCTAGACGTAAAACATGTTGTGAGCGTTTAAGGCAACTTGAAAAAAAAGACACAAAACGAAATTTATCAGATACATCAAAGAAAAAAAAAACAGCAAAATATTGAAACACAAAACTCACCTGATTATTCCCATTGAAAATGTGTTGGCATATCCTAAAGGGTTGCCAACCGACAAGACAAAGTCTCCAACAGCAAGAAGACTCGAACTGCCAAACTTGGCAGGAGAGAGCGACACTGGCGACTCGATCTTGACTAGTGCAAGATCGTAGTCCAGGTCATAGTCAGCAACTGCTCCTACGAACGTCTGACCAAGGCTCGTGGTTATCATAACCTATCATTTTAACCAACAGCAACTTTACCAAACAAATCCATACATAAATCCACAGAGCTGTGTTTTAA
Source organism: Brassica napus (assembly GCF_020379485.1). Taxonomy (NCBI): domain Eukaryota; kingdom Viridiplantae; phylum Streptophyta; class Magnoliopsida; order Brassicales; family Brassicaceae; genus Brassica; species Brassica napus. The sequence goes on along the minus strand of NC_063451.1, from coordinate 47,816,712 downwards.
AAGGCGATCTCCTTTTGCGCCAAGGCGCAAGGCGCACCGGGGCGATGGCCCTAACGCCTCAGTCCTCTAAGGCGAGCCCTAGTTCCTCAAGGCGCTCGCCATGGTGCGCCATTGGCTTAAATATAAGCGCCTTTGAACCTCTTAAGGCGCGCCTTGTAGTCAGAGCCGGTCCTAACTTTTTGGTGGCTAGAAGCGAGTAAAAAAAAAAAGACTGGTTCAAAAAAAAAATTTCAACTGATTGTTTTTAAACAACTAAATAAAAAGTGTTAAACAAAAACATTTAAAAACATGAAAACCAATACATTACTGCTGAAATATGATTCTTCTTGCATTTCTTCCTGTAAACTCATTCATCAAGTTTGTTTAATCAAGCTTTTCAGCCATATCCCTTTCAATTGATAACATTGACAATCCATTAAGCCTCTCTTGTGACATACTCGACCGTAGATACGATTTTATGAGTTTCAGCTTTGAAAAACTTCTCTCTGCTGAGGCAACGGAAACAGGAATTGTCATCATTATACGATATGCTGTCCATGTGTTTGGATAACAACTTTCCCTCCTTTTCAAAAACTCCAATATTCCAGCAGCCTTCGTAATACCTTCAGGCAAACCCCCTCTCAAAAGCTTCAGCTCCAAAAACAAATCATCACCATCAATATCAGAACAATTACCATGCTTCAGAAAAACTTCAAGGTTAGCACAAGAAACCATCAGCTTGTCATCTTCAGCTAGCTTCAGTTTTTTGAAGTCGAATAAGAATCCAAAAGTCTTTTCATAACCTTGAAGTTGATCAAACCTTGTCTCCAGAGAAACCAAACCTTGATCCACAATTTTGATGAAGTAGTTGATCCTAAAATCTTCTTCAGGTGTTAGCACCACAACTTCTCCAACTTTATCTGGCTCTTCCCCATAAAACTGTTTTCTTTTAGTAGGACGTTTTGCTTTTTTAGAGAACATAGGATCAATTTCCATTTCAGTAGCAATCCTTTCAGCTTCTCTCTTGGCTTTTTGAAAGCCTGTTTCTCTATAATCCTTAAAAAAAGAAACAAGTCCTTTCACTTGAGCAATAGCAATATCAATATCCATATCTTCTGACTGCAGGATCTTGCTTACTTTGTTAACAACAAACAAAAGCTCATACCAAATAATCATTCCAAACACAAACTCAAAGTTTCCAATTCTGTGGGTATCACTCATGGCAAGAGACTCAGCCTCACTTCTTGTTTTCGGATTGTCACTATTATCTGCCAAGTAAAACAGTGCTTCTCGTATCTTAGGAGCTTGAAACCGTATTGCTTTGATACTGTTGATGCGACTCTCCCAACGAGTTTGTGAAAATGGCTTAACTGTAATACCATTCACAATCTCCTTAAAAATATCACAATTATTTGTTGAAGAGGAAAACAAACAGTAGATGCGTTGAACAACACCAAAAAATAATACTGCTATGTCTGACGAGCAAGCAATATCTGAAAGCGCAAGATTCAAACTATGGCAACCACACGGTGTGTAAACTGCTCGTGGATTAATTTCCAGCAATCTCTTTTGTACTCCTTTATGTTTACCTTTCATGTTTGACCCATTATCATAGCCTTGCCCTCTAATGTCATCAATACTCAATCCCAAATCAGCCAATACATCCTGAAGGGTGCCAAAAAGACCTTCACCAGTTTTGTCTTTAGTTACCAAAAATGTCAAAAAGAACTCTTCGATCTTTGGTGAGGTCTCAGAAATATCTACACATCGGATGACCAGGGACATCTGTTCTGTGTTGCTGATATCAGGAGTACAATCAAGAATAACTGAATAGTATTTTGCACAACGGATCTTCTTTAAGATCATTTTTTTGATCTCACTCCCAAGCATCTCTATCAACTCATTCTGAATTTTGTAACTCAGATAATGATAACGAGTTTCATGTGTTTCAATTCGTCTAATGTGCTCTTTCATCACTTCATCAAAATCTGCAAATACTTCAATCATACCCAAGAAATTTCCATTGCCAGCAACACGAATCTTATCACTCCTTCCACGAAATGCCATATTCTGTTTAGCAAGGCCTTTCACCAGTGCAACTATCCTCAACAATACATCTCTCCAGTATTGTTTCTCTTTGTTAACCTCTTCTTGAATATGTTTGTCAATGGTCTGATTCGTCTTTAGTCTCACTTCTAGCTCTATCCATTGAGTCATGCATATGATATGCTTATGACTTTTTTCATGCTCCTTTAGCATTTTTGAAAGATTTCTCCAATCATTGTATCCACTGGTTGCAATCTGACTAGCATTTCTGTCTTGGGTGAACAGTTTACAACAGAAACAAAAGAACTTATCTTTTACTTTGGAGTAAACTAACCATTGTCTATCTTGCTTCTCTCCATTTCTTATTTCTCTTGTATAAGAAGAATGAGAAAAACATCTACCAACATGATCTCTTGGAAAATGATAATCAATTGGTAGCCGCATTGTTGGACCTTTCTCAACAAGAAAATCTCTCATTCTGTTATCAACTTTTTTCCAGTTTCCAGGATCATCGACATCTCCACTTATCTGATATTCTTTAACACCATCCATTTTCTCTTCTTCGTCCTTATTCCCAGTCTCTCTTTTGCTTTCACTACCACCACCACCATCACTCTTATTATTATTCATGTTCTGAGTCATATCCAAATTCTCTTCGTCCTCATCAGTGTGTATAATATCATCCTCCACATCTTCTATAGTCTCATCTTCTAAAACCTCATCAAGTTTAGGAGTTTCAGTTATTGTAACGTACCTTAACATTGAATTGGCTTGAGATTTTATTAATGCTTCTTGTCTTTTCTTTAATCTTTCTTTTTCAGCACCTCCCATCTCTCTTCTAATTCTTTTAGGACCCATCTTTCTGCAAAGATTAAAAAATCAATGGCTATGCTATAAATAAACACATATATATAATCATGAGTAGAGATATATACATATATATATATACACGCAGATAGAAAATATGAAACCAAAAGAATTATATTACTATATAATTGACTACTTTTCCACAGAACGTCAACTCTAATATATGTATTTAACTCTACAACACCAAAAGAAGTTGACAAGTTTTAAAAGTAACAAACAAAATTGTATTACATAAGTATGAAATAGTGAATTTACCACGTTGGATCAAGAAGAAGAGGACTAGAGGAGATGACAATTCAGTTTACAATTGCAGAAGAAAATAAGCAACGATTCAAGTAATAGGATTATAGGAATTAGGAAGATGATATCAATTAAGGATATGTTCAGACTTTAGAGCTTTACGGCAGCAGTAACTAAAAAAAAGTGATTAATTTTAGGTTTAATGAGAATTTCCTTTTCGTTTACTTAATTTAACTTTATGTAAAGTAAAAAAAAAATTTATTGTGGCTTCAGCGGATCGAACCCGAGACCAGCCACATTTAAATGTTAACACTAAGCCACCATACCACAAAGACACTTACGAAAATGTGGCCGAAATATTTTTATAAATTTGTCGGCCGGAAGCCAGTGCTTGATGGGCTTGGCCCAAGGGCCGGCTCTGCTTGTAGTTTCCGTTAAACACTACTTTGGCGGAACCCTTAAAACATCTTGGAACTCTATCACTACTTTTTCGACCATTTAAATATCCTTAAAACATAATGCTTAGATGTTCAGAGTTATAGGTTTTGTTGGATTTGAGCAATTGAATTTAGTATTTTAGTTTCAAGTTCTTTGTTTTGGTGTTTTGGGGTTTATATATGTGTACATAGCTGACTATATTAGTGTGCATGACTAACTCGTTGCTGACTATATTAGTGTGCATAAATAAGACAGTTTTGTATAGGTGACTGTACTAGTGTTATATATACTATCTTCTGTACGTAACCATAGAAATAGTTACACGTCTGTAGCTAACACGTACACTTCTAACCTAAGAACATCTATCAATGCATATCTAAGTTCCTCTAAAGCTGTATATAACTAAACCACGTTTGAATACATCCTAACCATAAGGCGAGCGCCTTGGAGCGCCATGGCGCATGGCTCCAACCTCCTCGCCTTAGAGCGCCATGCGCCATTTAAAACACAGCCACAGAGTTAACTGAACTTGTAGAGAAGATCTTACCTCCTTTATCTGCGCATGATACACACGACTGACTTGTAACTTTTCCACATCAACAACAGTATGAGCAGTTGTAATGATCAAGCCTTGTTCGCTAAACACAACTCCACTCCCAAACAAACCTCCTGACAAAAATTTAGTATGTAAAGAGAAACAGAGACTGGTCAATTTTCTGATGTGTTCAATTTTCTGTAAATGAGCAGTGGTAATGATCATATCTACTCTCTTACAACAAGAGAACAATAAGCTTAACGACAAGCTAATACTAAACCGTACCTTTGTATGTAGTGAGATTCACAGAGGAAGGAGCGATGATGGCCCCTGCGTTTTTCAGAGAGTCTTTGCCAAAGAAATTGGCATCGGTGGAACTGCTCGTGGAGGAGTTAGATGAGGCGAGACTCGAAGTTGGAAGAGGATCTCCAACGTTGGTTCTTCCAAAGCAAGGTTTGTAGGTTTTCATCAAACCAATGTACTTCCACTCCTTGAAGGAGTCGATCTACAAGGAAAAATAAATTAAATAATTTCAAATATAAACTTAAAATAGGAAAGACAAGAGACAAACCTCTATAGATTTCTGGATCTGACCTCGTTTTTCAAATAGAGCAATCCAGCGATTAAGATCAGGTCTAGATATCTGAAACCCTCCCTCCTTCTCTATCTTTCTCAGAACATCATCACATGAATCAGTTGTTGACTTAAGATTGGCTAGAATGGTTCGTTTCTGAGGAGGAGTGGGAGTGGGAGCGGAGGAGATAGAGGACGCTAGACTCGAATTTGGAAGAGTATTGTTCATGGAAATGCTCCTCCAGGAGGAGAAGGTTCTGAGTAAACGCAGCATCACCGAAACCCTAATTCTATCTCTCTCCGGCGATGGAAGAGTATTGTTTATATTATGGGCTAACTTTCTATTGGGCCTTTTAAAATGATCAAGCCCATAAGACAATATGGTTTTGCCTTTTCTTTTGAGAATTACATCTTGTGTCAGTCACAAAAAATATGTAGGGATGTAATATTATTTTACTGATATTATGTGGTTTATGTATAAACATACCAGTTCTGCGGGTGCAACTAGTCCCAGCACTGTCTTACGGATTTCTCCGAGAGCATCTTGGTCTCCCTCATCAAGATTTTTCTTCAATACTTTGGAATTTCTCGCTCACCGCCTGCCACATCCAGAGGGAGTGGGAAGTGAGTTTGGGTGAAGGTAATCATGAAAAAAGCAAAGTCTCAAGATATATTGGTTTAGACAGCGACAACTCCTTGATAGTGTCATTAGTCATGCACACTAAGACACACATGGTTATAAATCCTTAGTAGCAATGGAACTATCTCTACTTTAAATATCTCCCAGATGAAGTAAACCAACAGTAAAGAACAGCTAAATGGCCAAAAAATCAGCTAGTTGTCTTCATATTTTGTTAAACACGAATTAGTTAAGAGAGTACAAGCTATGGTACCTGAGATAGCCTTCTCAAAAAACACCAAATGGCAGCGCAACTGAAGTTGGGATACCAACCCAAGGAGGAACTTTCCCTTTCAGATATCCTTTATTTATTTCACCTCCACTTTTGGACCTTAGAATCTATGGTATGATTCGAAACAGTTGGAAACATGTATTTCATTTCATGTTTACTAGTCTTAATACCTTAGCGTCCGTGGATTATGTACTAAACGTATTGTGGGAGAAGATTGGCATGATCACTATTCTAAAACGTTATCAGACAATGTCAAGTTGTAGTTTAGTTGGTTTTAAAATGTGAGGTGTTTGTAAGATCACCCGCATTGAGTGTTTAGGGGGGAGGGAGTTCACACGGAAATCAAGAAAAAAATAATAAAATAATTCAATCCTATGAACCCTTCTCTCCTAAAGCTTTTTGGGATGAACCCTTCTCTCCTAAAGTTCATCATTGTAGCGCGGGTCCTACGTGTCGTGGCAGCCCGCGATTGGTCTAATTTTTTTTTTTTCAAAAAGAAAAAAAAAAAAAATTATGAACCCAAGAGGGGTTCATTGATGTGGGTGCTCTAAGTTGATAGGCATAGATGAAACGAAGCTTATAAACATTACGAGGCAACATTTGCATCATCAGAATATAAAAAAGGATGCAAATTTGTTGTGATATTGTAACATGAAAATTTAATATTTATAAGGACTAAACAGAAGAGATACAATTAACTTAAAGAGTTAGTTTTCCAGAGCAAAAGATTATTACATAGATGAGTGACTACAAGAAGGCATGTGAGAGTCGTGCTTCATTCATTAAAAGTTTTAAAACACACACCAAACAGCTTGAAAGAACTAAATTCACTTGAGAACATTCCAATTATCATCACACTTAGGGAACTTGAGAACATGTGTTCTTGCCCCCGAAGTCTGACTCTCTTCTTTAACCCGGAACCAATACAAGAGCTTCAAGTAAGCAGGGCGGTTTTTGGCTTCAGCGTCCATCTCATCGAAATTTGGCTCTACTTTGTCAAAGTAGGCTAAAGCCGCTTCTGCTCCTTTAAGCTCGCCCAGAAGATCCACAAAAAGCTCAAGTTGGGAGGGAGAAAACACCATCTTCTTTTTATCCATCCACCTAAAGATCTACACACAACACAAATAAAAAAAAAAATTGATTTAAAACAGAAGAACCAGACTTTGTTTCTCTAATTTAATATTCCATCAGACATACATACATACATACATACATACATACCTCAAGGGAGTTTTCAGGCTTGTGGTTCTTGAGAAGTTTGGCCCACCTGAAAAGATCCTCCTGATCTACAAAAACGCCCTTATTCTCTTCTTCCCTTATGATGAGATCTATGGTCTCAACCCTAAGAGACTTCAGCTTCTGAAACACCTTCCTCTTCTCCACTTTCACTTTCTCTGGCTTTTTCGGACCAGAGCTCTCCTTCTCAACCTTGATCGGACCAGAGCTCTCAGCGCCAGATGAAAACGGCGCAGCCACCGTTGTGCAAGCCATCTTCCACTTACGACCGTTCGAAGTTAGCGGGGCAGCGATTTTCTTCCAGAGCTGAAGAGAAGCCATGCGGCAGATATTATTTCTTCTTGTTGCAAACCCTAAACCCTATTTTATTTTTCGTATATATCATCTCACCTCTCATTCTGGGCCTTTCACAACTCTCGCTATTGCTCGGCCCGTTTGTCAAAAGAATAGTTCAAACACTGCATATGTCACCTTTTCTTTTTTTTTTTTTCTGGAATAAACTTCGACAGTCAAAGCATTGAAACATGGATTATTTTTTGGATTCACGGATAAACTGTTTTGCACTTGCTAATTTTTTTTATACATGATAAAACACACGCAAGTGACAATTCTATTAAGAGTGATACATGTCTCTAGCACTATTTCTGTTTTCTAATCTTTTTACACATGATAAACACATATGTCAATGACACTTACATAAGCGGCACATGTCTCCACCATCATTTCTGTTCTTTTTTGTTTTGTTTATCAATCCATATCCTTCGTTTTATCGTCGAGCGCAGCTCTTGTGCCAACAAGCTTGAAATAGTCCAAACCAACGTTGCTCGTGTACCAAACGACCAAGTTTGGAAGGCGGCATAATCGCCCATTAAGCAGCTGGATGTGGCTAAACAGCCATTAGACCAGAGATATCAGTTTTAAAACCGACAAAACTTACCGATGATCTCAAATATATCAGAAAACATGATGTTGGTCAGTAAAACTTGGACAACTCCATAATCGTAACAAGAGTCACTAACCTGCCTGAATTTGAAAATATTATTCTCGTAAGCTCATTTGACCCTAAAGTTAGGACTATAGCTAAAATTATGGGCCAAGCTAAAACTCATGACTGACACAAGAGTCACTAATTTGAGTAACAAGACTGGAATATGCGTGGATATATCCGAAGATGGACCAGCCATACTAGTTTAATCTATAAAAACCAATAACTCAACCCATCCAAACAAAAGCCTACAGACCAATAACTCAACGCATCTTTGTCAACACATTCAATTCAGCTACACGTTTATAGGAGTACAAATACTTATAAAATTACGAACAGAAAAATATAAATACACTATTTACATAAATATATATATATATATATATATATATATATATATACACACACACTAAAGATGAAGAATTGATCAGCCATTTTCATATACTATACGCTGATGTAGTAGGTAGTGATGGAGCTAGAAATATTTCTGAATAGGGCCATAATATATAACTTTAATAGTTAGATTAGACTACAAATTTTGTTTCTCCACATGTTTCCCTCTGCCTCCGCCACAGCATCACTTTCCAAAGAAAGTCATGGCTTTTCTGATTGCGTTAGGGAGCTTACAGACTACTTAATAATGTGCTTGTTTTTAGTAAATTTTATGCTTACTTTAATTTTTATTCTAGAGTTTGAGATAAATATATTTTAGTAACATATGGAATCAAATAAATTCTATAAATTTTATACATATATTACCATAATCACAAACTGGAATGCTTTAAAATTATGGATGGAAAACATTGAATTTTTAGATATAACATACACTACAAAACATGTTGGCGCAAAGAAACTTCTCTTTTTTTTTTGGCTAAGAAAATTGAGAGTTTACTACAATGTAGCTTTTCTATACAAAAACAATCCCTGGCAAAAAAAGATTAAAAACAGGTTATGAATAAACCGAAGTCAAAGGGAAACATGATTCCACAGTGACAAGCATACGAAGGACCTATGACTTATTGACTTCAAATAAGCCAAAAGGACATGAGGGAGTTAAATTTCTTGCGCTTCCTCAGCACGAAGATGGTGTTGATCACTTGCCTATTGATGTCCTTGAAGGTAGTCAAAGACGGGATCAATGTTTGGTTGTGAAAGTTGTTGTTCCTCTGTCTCCAAATAGAGTGGAACAGAGCTTGAGAGACTATTGATTTTAGCACCACCGGAGATGAAGTTATCATCCACGTGACGAATTCAGACCAGCTTGTGAACACAGGGACATGGCATCGCAAGACGACGAGTCTTAGACCACAGGACAGAGGCAAAGGAACATGAGAACATCAAGTGATCTCGGTTTTCTTGAGCCACATCACAGATACAATAAGTTAAATTAAGGTGTATGAATTCCCTAGCAAGCAAGACGGTTTCTAGTTGGTAGTCTGTCCAGGTATGTAATCCACATGTGGAAGGCATGCTTAGGAGTTGCCCCACTAAACCAAACCCATGACGGCAAGACAAGCTTGGTTCCTCTAAGACCTCCCAATTTTTATAAGATGAGTAGGATGGACTCAAACATCATTTTTGCACCAAGCAAAAGAGTCAGAGCCTGAGAGAGCGTTAGGAGGAGTACCTGAGAGGAAAGCGTGAAGCAAGACCTCTTCATCAGACCGTGGGTGAGGTAGGTTCCAACCGAGAGGTTGCAAGCGTCTGCTACAGTGGCTGTGATAGGAAGCCTCGTCCTGCGAGTTCCATCAGTTCCAAAGACATTGAACAAAAGAACCTCATTTGTACGTCGCCGTTCCTCATCTGTGTATATTTCTGATAGTCGTCTTACCTCTTTTTCGCTAATTCTTTATTTTAGGCTTGGTGATTTTGCGCATATTGTTTTATTTATTTCTTCATACATTGATTTTGCACACTAAAGAAACAAAAACCTAGACCACCAATTAATTTTGTAGTGCTGTTTTAATTATAGAACCACCAATTATTGATAGCAATTTCGAACGATATGGAGCAATTTCGACCGATATAAAATATCGGCCTACTTAACACGAATTTATCGATTTGTCCACATAATTACTTGCCATACATTTTTCAATGTATTGTCGGACGTATCATTCATAATTTGCTAATTGGCCACGGAATTGTATACCAAAAATCCCTAATAAATGCTAGTTGTTGTTTACGGACAACTTTAATAGTGGATTTTCTCAAATATCTAGATATTTTCCTTAACCATCCATATTTAAGGAAACTAGTCTTATTGAGACTATCGATTCGATGTTCTAATACCAAAAAATAGGATACACAGAGGGAATTCTCGGAATTTTATTAACCAGTGTCAAACATACTCTTACGACTTCTAAAATATATCATAATAAAAACTCTTATAATTATCTTTTTTTTTTGTCAGATTAATTATGTTATTACAAAATATGAGAAACACGATATTATAGTCAACAATTCTATCTGTTTTATGAAGATTCACGTCCGACTGCATTATCCTGAGTAGTCATATGAGATCCATTCCTCACGGTACTCCTTGCGCCATGCTGAAAATTTTTTATAAGCATTTTCTCTAATTTTTTACATAATTCGTCTTCTCCGGGAATTGAAACTCAGACATTTTCATGTAAAAATTGCGTTGTCTGGGATTTGAACCCTAAAACTGGGTGTAGAAGCTTTTAAACCTTAACCGCTAGGCCATCCACACAAAAAAATAAAAAAATAAGTTTTTTCAGACAGTCTACTTAAACAATAAAAAATCAAAATCTGGAGTTTTTTTACTATTTTCTGAATATGTTTCATGTCACCCGATGAGTTATGCCGTTAATGCTTGTGGATCAATGAAACATATTCAAAATCTGATGCGTAGTAACAGAGAATATCTCACCGAGAAACCAAACTCTCCGGCCAGTAGAGGAACTTAACAAGCTCAAAGCCATTAATCAGCATCTCAGGAAGATCAATAAACCTTCCGTCAAGACGATTCATGTAAGTGAGATGTTCTGGTTCTTGATTTTGCTCTGCTTTAGAAGTTAAAAAAAACTCTGTTTACTCTGTTTCTTTTTTTTTTGTGCTCTGTTTCAAGAACCCACTCTGTTTCTCTATCCTTATTTTTCTTGACAATCTTATTCTTATTGATTCATGGTCCCTTTTATGGTTGCAGAGCTCTGATGGTGACATCATAGAATGTTTTTTTTTTTTTATCACATCAGCAACCACCATATTTGATCATCCTAGACTAAGAGGACATAAGCCACTGGTACAAATTGCATATGTTTAAATCTTAAATACACAGTTATTAGATCTGCCAATGATAAACTAATTAATCTGTGAAATTATTTACTGTTGATAGAGTGAGTACTGTTGGAAGCACAGGGACGAGCAATAAAAGGAAAAGCAATTGATATGGAGGACATCAAATTTCATCAGTAAGCTTTCCTCTTGCTAACTCCCGACAAATCCTTTTACAATACTTGAGTTCTGCTACATTGTTGGATTGGCACGTTTTGAGAACGATAGGACGATATCTTTTAGACCACCTGATGGGGCTTTTGATTTAATGACATACTAGAATAAGTAAGTACCCAGGTTTGAAATGCTTATATGATTTTTTTCCCTTGTTAACCAAATTAAAAACTTACATTATATCAAGCCTTCAGTTATAGTCACGGTTTTGTACTTGCACATCATAAGCAGCTGTTTTAGGAATTATCCCATCGGTCTTAATCTTTTATATGTGCACCGCACCCACTGATGATTCAATATACATAAACCACATAATATCAGTAATGTTATAAGATAAACTTTGAAATGATCCTCCACCACTTTACCAACTCAATCACTATGATCATCTACTCATCAAGCACTATGATCATCTACTCATCAAGCACTATGATCACCCACTCATTTACCAAATCAAGCACCATCTTTGATATTTTATGCATTGTTGTTCACTATAAATATCATCACTCATCTCACTCTTTTGTACACTATAAACAAGAACAAGAGTTTATAAGAAAAGAACCATTACATCTTCTTCTTTTTGCTTATAATAATCTCTCTCACTTATAGTAGTGTTATTTGCTTCATACGGGTATTAAATTCTACTTTTATTTAAATTTTTCGATACTATAAATTATAAGTTATTTCATAACACGTTATCAGCACGATCACTCTGCGATTCGGTAAAATTTATTTGTATCATTTATACCCTGTTATAATGGTCGGTATGCCGCCTCTACTATTATTTATATCATGTTATAATGGCCGGAATACCGCCTATATTATTTACTAGTAATTTAATTTATTTATTGGTAGGCCGAGCCGCCTTATATCCTGTTTATTATTTATTGGTCGGCCGAGCCGCCTTATATCCTGTTTATTATTTATTGGTCGGCCGAGCCGCCTTATATCCTGTTTATTATTTATTGGTCGGCCGAGCCGCCTTATATCCTGTTTATTATTTATTGGTCGGCTGAGCCACCTTATATTCTGTTTATTATTAATTGGTCGGCCGAGCCGCCGTATAATTTATTTATTATTCTGCATTGATCGGCTGAGCCGTCGCATGATTTGTTGTCATATAACATAAATATTTCATTGTCATAATTTTTCACTTTTATGAAATTTTATAGATTTGATTGACCGTTTAATACGATATTTTCAGACTAATTTTTGGTGCACTCGATTTAACCCAACGGTCACAAAGAAAATTTTTCAAAAATTTCTCCTTTCTCCAACGGTCATGAACAGTAATTTTCATCTATAAATACAACTCATTTTCACTTCATTTCATCATCCAAAACATTTCATCTTCTCTCAAAAATTTCAAATCGCTCTCCTCCGATTTTTCAAGAAAGATGATTCGCGCACTTTTGTTTTTATGTGCCATTTTTATTTGTGTTTCTATTTATGGTTTATTCGATGGAGAATTTACTCCGAGTGAATTTAAGATGATTATCGGTTTAATTTTATTTACATCGCTTCTCCTTGTAATTGCTTGTATGGTTAATGTAAACGGTTTTTAAATTATGAAGTTCTAATAAAATTATTATTTTTCATTTTACAAATGGCAAACGTCGAGAAACTCCAGTTCCCGGCTCTGAAAATAACCGGCGAAAATTATGTCAGATGGGTCACAAATGTGAAACCTTATCTTGTAATAATAATAAAAAAAATATAACCGAAGCGATAAAAATCGGTAACAAATCGCCACCCGAGCATATAGCCGAAGCGATAATCTTCCTGAAGAAGCATTTAGATGAGAATCTAACTCACGACTATGGAGACGTTGAGGACCCAGCCGTATTATGGCAAGCCTTGAAAGACAGATTCGATAATCAGAAGGAAATCAATCTCCCTCACGCTCTTGAAGAGTGAAAATGTTACAAATGTGGATGTAAAGGACATTGGTCCCGTACCTGTCGTACTCCCCCACATTTGTGCAAGTTATATCAAGAATCCATAAAAGGAAAGGCTAAAGAGGTGAACCTCACGGAAAACGTTGAAGGGACCTCATACCTTGAATCCTCTAATTTCGCAAATGAGCTGGACTAGAATACTCTTGAAGAGTACGGAAATGTTTCTAATAAGACTGCTGAATAGTCCTCATTTGTAATATATAATAATTATGTTTTCAAAGAATAATGTTGTTTTAACAACAATATATGTATAATTATTGTGTGTTTTCTTTATATAATCAATGAATAAATTTCACGTTTCACTTTTATTTAATGTTTATGATAATTTCAGAAATGGATCAAAATACTAATGGAGCAAAATCCAAGAAACGGATTCGTGAAATATGCATACCAGATAGTGGAACAACGCACACTATTCTGAGACAAAAGAGATATTTCTCTGATATAAAACCGACAAGAATTGTCGTCAATACAATATCAGGTCCTGCAGACGTGATTGAAGGAACTGGTAAAGCAAACTTTACTTTGCCGAATGGAACAAAATTTTCCATAAATAATGCTTTATATTCTCCGAGTTCTAAAAGGAATTTGTTGAGTTTTAAAGACATATATCTTCACGGATATGATACTCAGTCTGCAACTGAGGATGGAAAGAAATACATGTATGTAATTTCTGAAAAATGTGGCAGAAAACACATATTGGAAAAGTTTCCAGAACTTCCTTCGGGATTACATCATACTTATATCGATGAGATCGAATCAAATCTTGTAGTAAAACGGAACCCAGAAGAGTTCACGTTATGGCATGATCGCCTTGGCCATCCAGGCAGTACAATGATGCGTAGAATCATAGAGAGCTCACATGGTCATTCACTGAAAATCCAGGAGATTTCTCAAGGGAATAAAATGACATGTGTTGCATGTTCTCTAGGAAAATTGATCGTAAGGCCATCGCCAACCAAAATCGATAAAGAATCACCAAAGTTCCTTGAAAGAATTCAAGGTGATATATGTGGACCGATACATCCACCATGTGGACCATTCCACTATTTTATGGTATTAATTGACGCATCCAGTAGATGGTCACACGTTTGTCTATTATCATCTCGAAATGTGGCATTTGCGAGATTTCTAACTCAGATAATCAAACTGCGAGCACAGTTTCCTGATTATACTATTAAAAGAGTTAGACTAGACAACGCTGGTGAATTCACATCCCAAGCATTCAATGACTATTGTATGGTAATGGGAATTGAAGTTGAACATTCGGTTGCTCATGTTCATACGCAAAATGGTTTGGCTGAATCTTTAATTAAGCGTCTGCAATTGATTGCAAGACCATTGATCATGAGATCAAAACTTCCAACCTCTGTATGGGGACATGCCATTTTGCATGCAGAAGCACTCATTCGGATCAGACCGAGTGCATACCATAAGTATTCCCCACTTCAGTTAGCGTTTGGTCGAGAACCAAACATTTCCCACTTTAGAATCTTTGGTTGTGCGGTATATGTGCCTGTAGCACCACCACAACGAACAAAGATGGGACCACAAAGAAGGTTGGGAATATATGTTGGTTGTGATTCTCCATCAATTATAAGATACCTAGAACCACAGACTGGTGACGTCTTTACAGCACGTTTTGCTGATTGTCATTTTGACGAAAATGTATTCCCAGTTCTAGGGGGAGAAAACAAAAATGTTGGAAGTGATATAAAATGGAGTGTACCATCATTGTTATATCTTGATCCTCCTACTAAAGAGTCAGAACTAGAAGTTCGACGAATTATGCATTTACAGAGTATAGCTAACCAGCTACCTGATGCATTTGCAGATACCAAGACGGTAACTAAATCTCATATACCAGCTGCAAATGCTCCTGCTCGTATCAAAATGCCAAATGAACAAGAAAAGGAGGATGACACACGAGAACCAAAAACACGCCTGAAGCGTGGTAGACCTGCTGGTTCTAAGGATAAGAATCCTAGGAAACAGAAGAAAGCTGAAATATATGATGCACCCAAAATAGCAGAAAATATTTTGGAAGAAATAAATGATAAGGACTCTGATGAATCAGAGCATCATGAATCGAAAGATAATCATGAGATTTCTATTAATTACATCCATAATAAAAGGATATGGAATAGAAATGAACAAAATGATCTTGATGATGCTTTCTCATATATCGTGTCAGGTGAGGTAAATGAAGATACCGATGATCCAGAACCGAAATCCATATATGAATGTCAAAAGAGACATGATTGGAATAAATGGAAAGAAGCAATACAAATCGAACTTGATTCGCTTAACAAACGAAAAGTGTTTGGATCTATTGTACTCACACCTGAAGATGTGAGACCAGTTGGGTACAGATGGATTTTCGTTCGAAAACGAAATGAGAAAAATGAGATTACAAGGTATAAAGCTCGCCTTGTAGCCCAAGGATTTTCTCAAAGACCTGGTATTGATTATGAGGAAACATATTCTCCTGTAATGGATGCGATCACATTTAGATTCCTGATGAGTCTAGCCGCTGATAAAAATCTTGAGATGCGTCTCATGGATGTTGTTACAGCTTATCTATACGGATCATTAGATACTGATATCTACATGAAAATCCCTGATGGATTTAAAATGCCAGAAGCATTAAGTTCCAAACCTAAAGAGTTATGTGCAATAAAATTGCAAAGATCATTATATGGGTTAAAACAATCTGGACGTATGTGGTACAATCGTCTCAGTGAACATTTAACAAAAGAAGGATATGTGAATGATCCTATATGCCCATGTGTTTTCATCAAGAAAACAACATCCGGATTTGTGATAATCGCGGTATATGTTGATGATCTAAATATTATTGGAACTCAAAAAGAAATACAAAAGGCATCAGACTATCTCAAAGGAGAATTTGAGATGAAAGATCTTGGACAGACACAGTATTGTCTTGGCCTACAAATAGAACATTCACAAAATGGTATATTTGTGCATCAATCCACATACACTAAAAGAGTGTTGAAACGATTTAACATGGATAAATCAACTCCTCTTAGCACCCCGATGGTCGTTAGATCACTTAACATTGAAAGTGATCCATTTCGACCACCTGAGGAAAAAGAAGAGATACTTGGTCCGGAAGTACCATATCTAAGTGCAATTGGAGCGTTGATGTACCTTGCAAATTGTACACGGCCTGATATATCATTCGCTGTTAATCTTCTAGCAAGATTTAGCTCATCTCCAACACGAAGACATTGGAATGGAATTAAACATGTCTTTCGTTACTTACAAGGGACTATTGATTTAGGCTTATTTTACCCTAAAGATTCAAATGGTCAAATGGTTGGTTTTGCAGATGCAGGATATCTTTCAGATCCACACAAAGCCCGATCGCAAACAGGATATGTTTTTACGATCGGAGGCACTGCTATATCTTGGCGTTCTCAGAAACAAACGCTTGTGGCTACCTCTTCAAATCATGCTGAGATCATCGCACTCCATGAAGCAAGTAAAGAATGTGTATGGCTAAGATCAATAAGCCAACACATTTGTTCAAGTAGTGGGATTGACAAAAGTACGGGGCCAACTATTCTATATGAAGACAATGCAGCATGTGTTGCTCAAACGAAGGAAGGATATATCAAAAGTGATAGAACAAAACATATACATCCAAAGTTCTTCTCATACACCCAAGAGCTCGAGAAGAAGAAAGAGATTGAAGTAAGATATGTCCGATCATGCGACAATGCAGCCGACCTCTTCACAAAAGCACTTCCTACTTCGGTATTCAGAAAACATGTCCATAACATTGGAATGCGTCATCAGAAGGATCTATGACTGCTCAATCTAGGGGGAGCTTACGTAGTTGTACTCTTTTTACCTAACTATGGTTTTTCCCATTGGGTTTTCCTAGAAAGGTTTTTAACGAGGCAACAAAGACGTTAAGCGAGAACGGAGAGTGACACCGGTTCCCAAGGGGAGTGTTACGAAACTTAATTTAATACAAGATGGATGATCAAGGGGGAGTGTTATAAGATAAACTTTGAAATGATCCTCCACCCCTTTACCAACTCAAGCACTATGATCATCTACTCATCAAGCACTATGATCATCTACTCATCAAGCACTATGATCACCCACTTATTTACCAAATCAAGCACCATCTTTGATATTTTATGCATTGTTGTTCACTATAAATACCATCACTCATCTCACTCTTTTGTACACTATAAACAAGAACAAGAGTTTATAAGAAAAGAACCATTACATCTTCTTCTACTTGCTTATAATAATCTTTCTCACTTATAGTAGTGTTATTTGCTTCATACGGGTATTAAATTCTACTTTTATTTAAATTTCTCGATACTATAAATTATAAGTTATTTCATAACAAGTAAAATAATATTACAATCCCTCCCTAGTACATATATTATTTTGTGACTAACACAAGATGTAATTCTCAAAAGAAAAGGCAAAACCATATTGTCTTATGGGCTTGATCATTTTAAAAGGCCCAATAGAAATTTAGCCCATAATATAAACAATACTCTTCCATCGCCGGAGAGAGATAGAATTAGGGTTTCGGTGATGCTGCGTTTACTCAGAACCTTCTCCTCCTGGAGGAGCATTTCCATGAACAATACTCTTCCAAATTCGAGTCTATCTCCTCCAGGACCATCTCCTCCGCTCCCACTCCCACTCCTCCTCAGAAACGAACCATTCTAGCCAATCTTAAGTCAACAACTGATTCATGTGATGATGTTCTGAGAAAGATAGAGAAGGAGGGAGGGTTTCAGATATCTAGACCTGATCTTAATCGCTGGATTGCTCTATTTGAAAAACGAGGTCAGATCCAGAAATCTATAGAGGTTTGTCTCTTGTCTTTCCTATTTTAAGTTTATATTTGAAATTATTTAATTTATTTTTCCTTGTAGATCGACTCCTTCAAGGAGTGGAAGTACATTGGTTTGATGAAAACCTACAAACCTTGCTTTGGAAGAACCAACGTTGGAGATCCTCTTCCAACTTCGAGTCTCGCCTCATCTAACTCCTCCACGAGCAGTTCCACCGATGCCAATCCTCCTCAGAAACGAACCATTCTAGCCAAACTTAAGCCATCAACCGACTTCGGAAGAGATACCCTGAGAAGAGCAGCGGCAATCATAGCTCCTACCGTGGTCCACATCCTCGCAAGTGTAGAACGTTTGGAATACGATAAAGCTTATTCCCAATCTGTACAAAAGGTAAATACACAACATCTTATCTTAATAATATTAGTTTTAACATGATTGTATTTAATATTCTGAATTGGCAGGTGAAGGTTTTTTTAAATGACGGCAAGAAATTCATAGGAGTAGTTTCGGAGTACAGGGTTTGGAAGGACGTGGCCTTGGTCAAAATCGATGTTCCCACCTCAGTTGCACTTGTTGCTGCGAAATGGGGTATTGACAAGGGAGTTTGTCTTGGTGATCTCGTTTTGGCTGTGGGTTCAACTAATGCTTGGCCTAACAGCTTCTCAAAGGGCATGATTAGGTATTTATTTATTCTTTTTTCTTGGTCCATTTTTAAATTTCTCATGTTGTGTTATTTTATTGTTTACAAGCTGTCTCAAACGCACTTCCAAGGAAGCGAATACTAGAGGCGGTAACAACCTATACATTCAGACGGATTGTGCAACTTGTGAGGTAAGACTCACCTACATTATTTATTTGCGTTTTTGTTAGTCAGTTTGACTCGGTTTCATTTTACTGATGATAGGGGAACTCTGGTGGGCCCCTTGTAAACCTCAATGGTGAGGTAATTGGCATGATTATCGGTGGAGAACAAGGGAAGGTTGAATTTGCCTTGAGCCTTGACTCAGTGTTCAAAGTCTTGAAGGCGATGCGTTATAAGTGTGCATCAAGCTCCTGTACTACAACCACTTCATCAACACGAGACTCTGACTCAAAGGAATCCATGTCGCCATTGAAATCAGGCGGTGACTTAAATGACACAAACGTCCCAGTTCTTTCTCGGCTGCAGTTGAAGAGACCAATTGCGGGTTCCCAGGTTCCTTTCTGTCCTGGTGACAAGAAAATGCTAGATTGTTGGACAACTATCGAGCCAAATAGCTTTCGGGTTCGTGGCAGAACTTATCTAAGGTGAACATACTACTGATTTCCCTTATGATTATACTTTAACTATCTTAAACAAGAGTCTGTACATCTGACTTTTTTTTTGTTCAGTGACAAGAAGAAAGAGTTTGCACCTAGGCATGCTGCGTATAATCCTTTTGGTGTGGATGTATTCTTATCGGAACGTAAAATAAACCATGTGGCACAATATGTCA
The DNA here is from genome assembly GCF_020379485.1 of Brassica napus. NCBI lineage: Eukaryota > Viridiplantae > Streptophyta > Magnoliopsida > Brassicales > Brassicaceae > Brassica > Brassica napus. The sequence goes on along the minus strand of NC_063451.1, from coordinate 47,797,154 downwards.
AGCTTCCGGTTACTACCACATCCACCAAACTCCCATCTATCCTTGTTGTTAATGTTCAGGTACAATTTAGTTCTCGTGATTAGTCTGTTTTATTGGCCTGTTTGTGAAATTTCCCTTTGATTGTTTTCTGTTGGTCTACCGTTCCAACAGGTTCCCTTGTATACAACTACGATCTCTCAAGTTGACACTGACGGGGAAGGAATGAATATTGTTTTGTACTTCAAACTTTCGGATAACTATTCAAACGAGCTTCCTCTCCATTTCCAAGAAAACATCCAGGTAGACGTAACGCTTGAGACTTATAGTTTCGATCTTTATGGCTCATTGTAATGCTCTTTTGTACTGTATCCATGTGTTTTTTTTGCGCAGAGATTAATAGATGACGAGGTTGAGAAAGTTAAAAGATTCCATATGGATGTAACCGTGCCTTTTAGAGAACGGATTAAGATATTGGGACGTGTTGCCAACGTAGATACTCTGCACTTGAGTCGTCCAGAGAAAAAGCTGATGAAGGCTTACAACGAAAGGCCCCTTCTTTCGCGTCTGCAGCACGAGTTCTACTTGGTGAGACCAAACTTTTTTATCATTCTTGATAAGAAAGTAACTAATGACTTGAAATTTTCTAACTCTGTGTAGGGTGAAAATTACTTTGAGATTGATATTGATATGCGTAGATTCAGTGATGTATCCCGAAAAGGGTTTAAAGCATTCATAGACAGATTGAAGATCTGTGTTCTTGATGTTGGCCTCACAATTCAGGTAGTTTTTTGTTACAAAAAAGTAATTATGGATAGATAAAATTTGTATCGCTTATGGTGAGTATTTGTATGTATGAACAGGGTAAAAAAACAGAGGAGTTACCAGAGCAGATTCTGTGTTGTGTCAAGCTAAATGAGATTGATTATGTGAAGTATCATCAATTAGCTCAGGAACTCTTCTGACTTTACTGTGGCTTTACTGTGACTCGACTGTGGAGAGGTTTGAAACGTAACAATAGGATGATAGATAGTGTGTATGTTAGAAATATTTCTTGTCCATGACATGTATTTTTTCTGATTCTTTTTCAGGTATTTTGCGTAGTGATAGTATGGGGGCTCTAACGAATTGGCGTAAAGATTTTTTTGGCGATCTAATGAGATTAGTGTAATGAGATTTTACTACATTCTTGTTAAAAAATTTCAACTAGGTTTAGGTAAATGATTATCTAACCGGATTTACACACATGATTATTGAACCCGGTTTTCTTTTGAAGATGGGCAGCGCAAATCTACGATGATCGAATTCGGATTTTGTACTTAAAAAAAACAAAAACAAATTGAACCGGGTGAGATATATGATTATGGAACCGGGGGTTTTCTGTTATCTCCTCCAAATCACATAACTACGATGGATTTCTCTTCATGGTAAAGCTTTTACATTGGTTCAGCCTCGTTTCTCCGAGACAGGAATGGCATTCTTTCTCTTCTATTCCGTCTTCTCTGTTCTCGGTGATGGTAGAGAAGTGGGCTGGTCAATATCAAAAAAGGATGATGCTGTTGATCTCTTCCAATCCATGATCCCGTCCGTCCTATCTAGTGTGAAGTTGCCAGGACAAAACATCATCATCTCATGTTAGCTCTATCTGCAAACAAATGTGGATTGCACAGGACCTCTACACTCTGAATGGTGGAACATGATTGCCATTTATCAAAAAGCTTAGATTGGATGAAAAATGGTTTTTGGAATAACAAAAACCAAAAATTTTAGCTGCAAAACAGATGCGTGATAATATTATCTACAAGGAGACAAAAAAAAACAAGTCTTTACTGTCTCAGTAAAAGAATCTGTCACCGGGTTCACTTTAGTCTTTTTTCAGATTCTAATACTTGTAAGATGAACCAGCCTGTGGTGGTGCTGGTGGCAGCCGATTTGGGGTGGCACGCCTGTTACACCATGGCCTGATGATTCGGCTTCTCCATTCTGAGCATGATAGCTGTAGCGGCGGCTGTGAGCACCTGATCCGTACCTTGACAATGAATTTGGCGCTCCATTAGCAGCGCTGTTGAAGGCATTTCTCCAGTCATCCCCTGAAGAAGAACCTCCACTGGTTCTTGAATCAATGACTCAATCCTCTCATTGCCTATTGCACTAAAGATCAAATACAAGATAGCGCAGATAAACACAGCAGAACTGAAATAGGACAGGGGGTGGGAAGGGAGGAACGATACTGAACCTGATAGAACTGTATAGTTGATTCAGCATGTCTTCTTCTTTTGCTTTCTCCACTTGACACAGAACAACAGCCTATTGAATTCAAGTTGCTTAGTATCACGATTTCGATGACTATTTATTGGAAGCAAAAGAGATGGGCAAGGAAGTTTGGAGCTAACCTTTGGAACATTGGCTGCACGACTGTTAAGGACAGCTTCAACGTAACCCCGCACTTCTTGGGACATCCACCGGAGTTCCTCTTCTGGATCAACGGGTTTCCTTGCCAACATATATAGACAAGATAATATCATAAGTAACCACTAACAGGGAACCAAGCATAATGCTTGATATGCCACAAACGTAACTTCTATTCTCTCGAGTGTCTGACCCTTATATATAGCGAAAGGTTTCAACAATTAACAACTCAGACAACCATTTCCAAGTTCACTAAGATATTACTGATTTTTTTTTTCACTTCCAGAAGAACTTGTTTTAACTGTTCAAATTTCTAACGTTCTTCCATTCAGTTTTCTCAAGCCACATAGAAACCTTTGTAACATAGACTTGGAAGTTCGCCATAGTAATATCTGGTACTGGTAGTGCATAAGGCCAGTGAACTATATATCCAGCGTAGACTCGAAGGAAGGAAAATACGAAAGATAGGAGATTAAGCATAAAAAGTTGGCAAAGTGACTCACAGTGAACTTTCCGAAAAACTGTGTCTCATAGAACATTGCCCACTTGGCCTCCTCGAGCCTGAATGACCTTTTGCAACTTATTAATCCACTCGTTCTTATCGACTACACTCTCTGCCTTGAGCACACGGGCATTGTGAGCTGCAACGTAAGCGTTTTGAGCAAAAGAGCACATAGAGGATTACCACGTTTTGATCGTAACGTGTTGGCTCGTCGTACGAAAGAGTCGACAAAACTGTAAGCGGAGTTGAGTAGGTAAGTGTAGACGGTTATGAAGTTGTGGACAGGGACACAGCTTTCTGAGAGAAGAAAAAAACGCTCGTTTGAGAAGTCGAGTAACGCGTTGGCTAGAAGACGCTTCTCTGCATCGGTTTACTAGTGAAGATCCCCATGCAAATTTCTGAGAAAAAAATCAAAGTATAGAAGATACATCAGAACCAAACAGAATCTAACAGACCATCCATGATCCCTCAAAAGAAAAAGCCTTGTGCAGTTATTACCAGTATCATTGCAATATATAGAGACTACTAGAACAAAAAGAGTTTTAAAATATATATATATATATATATATATATAATGATTTTGTTTCCTGGTTCACAACTAAACAGTTCCAGCCTTTACCCCCCCTATGGATCATCAATCTTTTCCCATCAATATACTAAAACCAAATATGTTCCACATTGTTATACTCTAAAAGAATGTGTAACCACCGTAAGACATACATATAGCCAACACAAAAATAATGAGCAAGAGTGAGTAACCTATCTTCATGTAGCTAACAATGAAAGAAAAGTTGGAAACTTTTAAATCCAAAGGACCCATCAAATAGTCTAAGGTAACTTTAAACCCAAATGACTCACCTTATCCAATACTCTGTTCTTGTATTCTTAAGGTAAACCACTGGTGAAACTATGAGTTTGCTTTTGTTCTAATGACACAACACTGCATCAAACACGTACCTGGCTCGGGATCTGCCGGTCGTAAAACGGAGAATGACTCTGTAACAGTAAAGATAAACCCTTGTCTAAGAAAGGCAAATCAAGTGTTGTAGATGATTACAAATGAAGAAGAATCATCCTTAAGAACAAAGATTTGAAGATGGTTGATGATGATTGATAACGATGAATGATGATGATGATGATGATGATGATAGAGAAATAATTTAATGAAGAAGATAAAGTTTATTATTATGTTTTTGATTGATTACCTAAAATGGCTCTATGACCCAGTACATATAGTTTGATTGAACCAACAAACCGGTAAATGAAATAAACCATCATAACCAGAAGTAAATCATAAATAATTAAACCGGGTGGTATAGCTTTAAGCTGTCACACACTCGAGACATTCATGTCGTACCCCGGAGGAGGAGTATGAACATAAACCGACAAGACCTTGTCGTTGCCTTTGAAAAACTTCTCCCAGAGAGGAAGCATAGGCAAAGGACCTCTCGTCAGAAACAAGTTGGCCCATGTTTGATTGTGATGTGGTTTAGTTAGTGCTCTCGTCAGCTATTTGACTAAGCTCTTGTTATGAGAATCAGGTCATTGGGATTAATTAACAGAGCTCTTATTATGGAAAAAAAATCATCTTTTAAGTTTTCTTTTTCTTTGGTCAAATCATCTTAAGTTTTGATTTGGTAAATGCAACTTCAAAGCTCCTACTAACACACATATAAACTTGACATTCGATTTGCTGATTAAGCTCCTTTTTCTTCTTACAACAGTTAAGCTCTTATTATGACATAATCGTTCATATAAGATACGAGTAGACTAATGATATAAAGTCTTGTTGATTAGTTTACCTTCAAACTTAATTAATTAATTCATGATTCTCTTCTGACATCTTATACTATAATTTGAGTGGATCTAGCAAATAAGAAAGAAATAATTTGAGTTTGGGCAAATGTCCAAAATATCACCTTTCTGAGTTTATATCACAAAAGTAGCACTTACAAACTAAAATGACCAAAATAACACCTTTCTAAGTTTATATCTTATCCTAAAACCTCATTTCTCAACTCAAAACCCTAAACCCTAAACTCTAAACCCTAAACCCTAAACTCTAAACCCTAAACCTTAAACCCTAAACCCTAAACCCTAAACTTTAAACCCTAAACTCTAAACCCTAAACCCTAAATTCTAAACCCTAAACCCTAAACCCTAAATTATAAACCCTAAATCCTAAACTTTAAACCCTAAACCCTAAACTCTAAACCCTAAACCCTAAACTCTAAACCCTAAACCCTAAACCCTAAACCCTAAATCCCACCCTTTAACTCTAAACCCTAAGTTTGTGACTTTTGATAAAACATTAAGTGCTATTTTTGTGACTTTTGACTTTGAGTGCTAGTTTGGGAACCAAAACTTGATTTAGTGCTATTTTTGTCTTTTTCTCTATTTATTTTCAGAAAGATTGGTTAATATGTAAGCTGAACCTTTTTTTTTTACAAACTAGTCTGAATTTTTCTATAGGTTTATGATATTTTTTATTTTAAATAGAAAAAAAGAAGAATATTTCTATGAATTGATAAAAGTGCTTGTTTGTATGCCAAAAAGATAATACTTGGCACTTTTTAGAAAACATTTTAGAGAAAATTTTCTAAAAAGAAGAAGCACTTGAGTTGAGTCTAACTAATTTGAAATTTGAAACTTAGAGCAATCTCAATGGGGGATCTTGCTCTTAGGTTATTAAAACACATATATGTGTATGTATATATTATATATGCATATAATTATGGGATTCTAAGTTTTATGGAAAATCCAACCGAAATTTTCTTACTTAAAATGTTACACGAAAGTTGAGTGCCAAAGTATTTGATCAATGAGAATTTGGTGAAAAAAACGCTAGTTTTAGATAATATATCTACAAGATATAACATATTGATCAAAAATTCTAAAAGCATACCTATCTACCAAGAAAAACTCTTGTTATCTTAATTTCTAAAGCACTATCCCAAATCTACAATATTTATCAACATAATTATAACTTTCCAAAATAGCAGGTTTTGAAAATTTTATTTAAAAATTATAACCTATTGATCAAAAATTCTAAAAGCATATCCATCTATCAAGAAAAACTCTTGTTATCCTAATTTTTAAATCACTATCCAAAATCTACAATATTATTACTTTCCAAAAATAGCAAGTTTTAGAAATTTTTTTTAAAAATTATAATTTATTGATAAAAAAATTCCAAAAGCATACCCATCATCTATCAAGAAAAATTCTTGTTATCCTAATTTCCAAATCATTATCCCAAATCTACAATATTTATCAATAAAATGATAACTATATATGAGCTCCTCCTTCATCGCTGCATAGCTATGGCGGACATTGATTGATTGATTAATCATTCATAAAATAGTCATCTTTGTCGATTCGAATGAATTTGGGTTTTGATGTTGTTTAATTAAGTTATAGTTTCCAATTAGAAAAAAAAAGTGTTTTGATGATTTCCAAAAACAATAGGTTTTACAAAATTTATTTAAAAATTATAACCTATTGATCAAAAATTCCAAAAGCATACTCATCTATCAAAGAAAACACTTGTTATCCTAATTTCTAAATCACTATCTCAAATCTACAATATTTATTAACAAAATGATAACTTTCAAAAAATAGAATAACAATAGTTTATGTTGGTTGATAGATAGCAGGTGTTAGAAAATGATAACTTTCCAAAATAGCAGGTGTTGAGATTAAACATTGATGCTCCTTTGCCCAAAAAAATGATAACTTTCCAAAATAGCAGGTGTTGGAATATTTATTTAAAAATTATAGTCTATTTATCAAAAAATTTAAAAGCGTATTAATCTATCTACATAAACTCTTGTTATCTTAATTTTTAAATCAAAATCCAAAATCTACAATATTTCTCTACAAAATGATCACTATCCAATATAGAAGGTTTTGAAAAATTTATTTTAAAATTATAACCTTGATCAAAATTCTAAAAACATACCCATTTAATAACAAGTAGATCAATAATGTTTAACTAAGGGTATGTGTGGTTTACTTTATTCCCTAACGGCTTTTGAAGAGGTATGTTTGTTTAATTTTTTCTTGATTTTTTTTATTATTTGTTATTCTATCATTTTTCTCTTATTTACTCCATCATTTCCCTCTTAGTTACTCTAATTAGTTTACTCCCATTTACTATGGTTTACCAATCACACTCTAAGTGAGTAGCACTCGGTGATCTAACTCAGAAGTCAGAACTAAACTTTCTTTGTCTTATTAGATGCGCGTCACTCTTCCGGTGAAAGTCACGCTCTAAATGTTAACCGATACTTAAACCCAAGCATAAACCAGATTTTGATTTTTCCCACCATCAAAAGTAAGGAAAACGGTTTATTGATGCCAAACTCGGGTTTGCAAGAAAATATATACCTCAACTTTTAATGTAAGTCAAAACAAACATACCCTAATCAAAAATTTAAAATTCATGCCTGAACTATAGGTCGATAAAAAAATACATACCCCAACTCTTATTGCATGTCAAAACATACTTTAACTAATCAAAATTTTGAAATTTATACCTAGTCTTTAGAAGTCAACGCTAATTTCAATCTATAATATTATTTGCGAAATAATTTTATAGCAACGGAGCTCTCACGTTAAAAAACAGAGTGGCTAAAGTTTATGTTATACTTAATGAATATTTATATATATATTCTATTATATAATAAAACAAATTTTATGTTAAAAATCTTATATATTTTTAAAAAATTATGATGATTCTTATATATTGTGTTGTTATCTTAAAATAATAGTTTACTATTATAAAAGTAAAAAAAAATTAAGAGACACAATTTTTTGCAATATTATATTTTCTTAAAAAAATATAGGATAATTCTTATATATTTTGTTGTTATCTTAAAATAATATTTTACTATTTTGAAAGTTAAAATTTTAGATAAAAATAATATCTAAGTAAATATTAATGGAGCAATATATTTGTATAAGGATATTTTGTAAGAAGTGATTTTAAGATATATTTGTATAAGTAAATATTATAAGTAAATAATATTCAGTCAATATTATAAGTACGTAATATTTACATCACGATAACAACACAATATATAAGAATTATCTTATTTTTTAAAATATAATATTGTAAAAAATCACTTCTTTTATTTTTTTTTTACTTTTATAATAGTAAAATAACAACATAATATATAAGAATCATCATAATTATTTAAAAAATATATATAAGATATTTAACATAAAATTCATTTTATTTAAGAATTCATTAAGGGTAACATAGAATTTAGCCACTCTAATTTTTAACGTAAGAACTCTGTTGCGAAAAATTACTTCGCAAATAAAATTTATTTTATTATATAATAGAATATATATATAAATTTATTAGGGGTAACATAGACTTTAGCCACTCTAATTTTTAACGTGAGAGTTCTGTTGCGAAAATTTACTTCGCAAATAATAGTATATATTGAAATTAGCGTTGACTTCTAAAGACTATACATAAATTTCAAATTTTTGATTAGTTAAAGTATGTTTTGGCATGCAATAAGAGTTGGAATATGTATTTTTTATCGATCCATAGTTCATGCATAGATTTTAAATTTTTGATTAGTATATGTATGTTTTGACTTACAGTAAAAATTGAGGTATGCATTTTCTCATCAATCCGTAATTCGGGCTTGAATAAACCGTTTTCAGTAACTAAGTACGTACGCAAGCAGTGGAGTAAGCAACGACAATAGATTAAAAAAAGACCAATAACCCATATGATGATACTATAATAATACAAACGAATAAAGAAGTAGAGTAGCTGAATCAAAATTGTTCGCCATTATATAATTTCTGATTTTTTTAAATGGCAAGCAAAATGCGTTTGAAATTCAGCTAATTAATACCCCTATAAATGAACTATTGTAATTAGCTGAATTTCAAACGCATTTTGCTTGCCGTTTAAAAAAATCAGAAATTATATAATGGGGAACAATTTTGAGAAACCCAAATTCTTTAATATAATCATCATTGACTAGCCTTATGGTTCAAGACCATTGATAATAGTTAAGATTCGTCGTTAAGAGCTTGATTGGTTCTGTGAGAAATTCCTTCATGAAATTAGGTCTTGTGTTCAGACCTAAGTCATCTCTTTTTGCTTACTGAACCGGGGAGCTGGACGTTCTGTTCTGGTAAGTAGTACATTGAGTCTGTGTGAGTTTCTTATGGTTATAACACCTTAGTGTTGAATTTTCTATGTTCATCATAACATATTACTTTTAGTTTTACCCTTTGTATCTCAGCTCCACCACTGAAATTAGCTGACCTGCCTGGACTGGACCAGTGATATTGTGGATGATTCGATGGTGTGCCCTGGACTTACTTGGTGTATTTTTAATGACAACCATGAAGCATAGGATTTCAACAGTATCATAGATTCATTCATGTTTGTCCTTAACTCTTTATTGAATCACTTTGTTTGCTGGATCTCTGTGCAAGATTGCTCAATATCCTCAGCACAATTATGCCTAGTGTTGGTCATAGTCCCTGCTAGCCAGGCATCTGAAATTTCATCATCCCGAGCCCTGAAGATTGCAAAGGAGTATGATCCAGAGAGTGAGTACATCAGTCTTTTCGATCTGGTTTTCTTATATTGATATTATACTTGTTGACATAGTTTCTGCCTCTGCAAAAGCTACACCTGGACTCGGAAAATATCCTCCTTTCAAACGAGAGGTATTTGTGGTGTGCTTTATTCAGTAACATGTTATCTATTTCGATGATAGCTACTCGTTCCTAACTAATAATCAGTAGTAATATATTCAACTGACTTCTTATTCTTCTTGACATGCCATCTTTATGATTTTTTTTTTTCCTGTGAGCTAATACCTATAAGTCTTTAACGGCAAAGCTACCATACTTTCTGATGGTAGATTATATAGTTGTTAACATAGTTGGCTGGCTGTTTCGGGTCACTTCAATATACGTCTTTAGAATCTCTAGGCTGCAGTTTTGTATCGAAATCTCATATTTCTGAAGGTGCACATTTGTTGAGCAACTCCAAATTTTAAAAAATTTACAAGCTTATTGTAGTGGAAAATGCTTCTTATGGTTTTACAACCTACAGGAAAGAACATGATTAGAAATTCTGATACCTGCATGTATATCAGGCTTCTAGTCCTAGTCAGATGGGCCATTAGCTGGTGGTAGCATGAAATCAATGAAACACAAACCTAGTCCACAAGATAAAGAGACGCCGGAGGTCTCTGGTCTGAAAACTGCTGGACCTGAGGGAGAGATAACAGCAGGTTGGTATCCTAATATACGTCTAAGTCTAAAAAAACCATTCTTCCCCTATCCGTTTTCCTTGCGTTGCATGATTTAATTGCTGCAAAGCTTCTCTAGTCCAAGTGCATGATTTCTTTGTGTCTTTTTCGTCTTTATCACTTAAGCCTTTGATAAAACCAACTTCCAAGGTCGATAAAAAAAATTAATTACTCTTTCATGTAGGCTACTGGATGAAGAAATGTGCAAATAACAAATAGATGTAGGCGATGGTTTGTTCTTAATGAAAAAACTGGGAAGGTTAGTTCTTAGAGTTTAGATCATTCCGGCGTTAATGGAAATATCTGCAAAAGAGGAAGCATTGTAGTCACTCACTGCCTTAACCAAAAAGCAAGAAGAAAGAAACTTCCGCGGCACTATAACTTTGGAGGTATCATTCTCTTCTCATGCTTTCTTTACTCCTGTCAACGGTGAACTAATAATATTGTTTCCCAATACTGGTTCTTCATGAAAAAAGTGACAATTACTTCTGTTGAAGCTCATGCTACAAATTTGTATACCATTGTTATCATCGATGAGAAAGTGTGAATGCTCTATAAATATCATTTTTCTTTCCATGTTATCCTAATATTAGTTACTCATCAACTTTGTTATCCCTGATAGTGGTTACTTATGATTTTATCTTGTTTTTTATTTCAGGATAAGATGGCTAAGAAACCCGTCGATCCAGAAAAGGAACTCTGGTGGATATCGCAAAAAGTGCGGGGTTGCGTTGAAGCTATCTTTCATAGTCTTGCAGCCTGTTAGAGAGAGAGAGAATAGTCTTATTTATTTGATTGATTTGCTTATAAGAATATCCCATATATATAGTGGTTACAAGTATGGTAAATGGTAGATGAGATATGATAAACTAATAATCCATTGTTTTGAGACATTAACCAACCATGCATGTTTGTCCCTTGTAGTGGTATTTCCATTGTCTTGAGACCTTAACTCACCATCTTGTTTCTTATTGCTTCATTTTTACACTCTCCCTCAAGCTTGACCATAAGAACTGGTCAAGCTTGGAAACCATGAAGCATTCCTTCATTAAAACCTTTAGCTTGGAAAAACCTCATGGGATAAAAACTAAGCCAAGGAAAAAAAGTAGAACACTTCATGACTAAGAGGATCAGTGTGATGAAAAATCTACGAGTCCTAACTTGGAATGTATGAACTCGCAAACCTTGGTGCTTGCAGTCTTGGTGAAGATGTCAGCTAGTTGATCCTCACTTCTTGTGTAGCAGGGTAAGATGATCATTTGTTCCACTGCTTGTCTAACTTTATGACAATCCACCTCAATGTGTTTAGTCCTCTCATGAAACACATTGTTGGAGACTATGTGTATTGCCGCTTGATTATCACAATGCATGGTGATTGGAGTTGATGTCTCTATACCAAAGTCTTGAAGTAGGTTTTTGATCCAAATCAACTCACTAGTGAGCTTCCTCATTGCCATATATTCAGCTTCAGCACTTGAGCATGACACTATCTTTTGTTTCATGCTCTTCCAAGTGACAAGATTGCCTCCAATGAATGTACAATAACCGGTAGTGGATCTCCTATCCACTCTGTCTCCTGCCCAATCAGCATCACAATACCCAACTATCTCTGTATTTTTGTTGCATCCCATCCACACTCCTTGCCCTGCGCCTCTCTTAGGTATCTTAGAATCATTTCAATCATGTTCCAATGGTGTATCTTGGGAGCTTGCATATTCTGGCTTACTTGGTTAACTACAAAGCATACATCAGGCCTGGTGATGGTGAGGCATATCAGCTTTCCTACCATTCTTCTATAGTGTTTAACGTCAGCATAAGACTTATCTTCAATCTCCCCCTCACGCAATACCTTATACCCATCTTCTAGTGGAGTCTTGGCTACTCTCGCTCCAAGCTTTACTGTCTCATTCAAAAGATCAAGTGTGTACTTCCTTTGAGATAAGAAAAGCACCTCTTTAGAGCGGCATATTTCTATCCCTAGAAAGTACTTTAGCTCACCCAAATCTTTAATATCAAAAGTAGACTTAAGAAATACTTTGGTTGAGATAATACCTTCCTTGTCACTTCCTGTGATGATAATATCATCAATTAAATAAGTATCACCACAATTCCTTGCTTGCTTGTGAGTGTGAAGAGTGTATTATCAGCTTCTGATTTTACAAACCCTCTTCCATTGAGAGTTGTACTCAGTTTGTGGTACCAAGCCCTTGGTGACTGTTTTAATCCATAGATTGCTTTCTTCAACCTTAGGACATTCCCTGGCTTGACCATGTTTTCCATACCCGGAGGTGGCCTCATGTAAACCTCATCCTCCAGCTCTCCTTGAAGAAAAGCATTCTTGACATCCATCTGCCATAAATCCCATTCCAAGTTCACTGCCAATGAGAGTAGAATCCTTATGGTGTGGAGTTTAGCTACTGGTGCAAATGTATCCAGATAGTCTTCTCCATAGACTTGGGTGTATCCTCTTGCAACTAGCCTTGTTTTCTTTCTTTCTGGTTTCCCATTGGCAAGGTACTTGATGGTGAAGAGTAGACGGCTTGTAACAGCTTTCTTTCCTTTGGGGAGCTCAGTTTCATACCAAGTATCATTCTTGATCATGGCACCAACTTCATCCCCAACTGAATCTCTCCATTCTTCATGCTTCATGGCTTCTTCATAAGTCTTTGGTACATACTCTTGATCCAGGTTGCTGATGAAGACTACATGCTCTTCAGATAGTCTCGCAAAAGAACATGTTGCTTGGATAGGATGAGCTACTGCATTGTTGTTGAAGTATACTTTGGTGTCCATCCACTGAGATGGTTTCTTCACCCTTGTACTCCTCCTTAATGGTTGAACTTCTTGTTGCATTCCATCTTGATCATTAACAACTTCTTCTTGGATAGCTTCTTCTTGGATAGCTTTCTCGTGGATGGCTTCGTCATGGATAGATTCTTCATGGATAGCTTCCTCATGGATGATAGCTTCCTCATGGATGATAGCTTCTTCATGGATTTGCAAATTAGGTTGATTTCCCCCCTCATGATCAGGATAGACTGCTTCTTCAACTGATGCAACTTTATCCACAACTGGAGGTATAGGTGAAGTGCTCGGTACGCCACTTGTTTGAGGCTGGCTGATGCCTAGGTTTTCCAGAATGATTCTCAAGTTGTTTGCCCTATCTGAAGATCCTTGTGAGAGATCCTGAAGGCTGTCCCAATTCTTCTCATCATAGTATCCCTTTGATTCCACAAACTTAACCCCTTCTGCGCATGAGAATATCCTATGAACATGCATTTGCACTCTTGGCTTCAAGCTTGTTTCTCTGTTCCCCTGGTATCAAGACATAGCACACACACCCAAAAACACGCAAGTGATCAATTGGAGGTTTTATTTTGTTTAATACCTGAAAGGGAGAGATATCTTGGAGGACTTTGGTGGGGATCCTGTTGATCAAATAACATGCTGAGACCACAGCGTCTCCCCAGAACCTCTTTGGAACATTGGTATGGAACATCATGCTCCTTGCAACCTCCATAAGATGGTGATTCTTCCTTTCAGCAACCACATTCTATTGTGGTGTGTATGGGCAACTTGTTTGATGGATTATGCCATGTTTTGCTAAGTGATGTTTGAAAGCAGTGCTTGTGTATTCCCCGCCATTATCAGACCTAAAAATGTTGATTTTGGAATTGAAATGGTTAGATACATAGTTTTGGAAGTTAATAAAAGCTTCTAAAACTCTATCTTTAGTTTGAATCAAGGTGATCCATGTATATTTTGATTTTTCATCTATGAATGTAACAAAATATTTATGGTTCTCCCTAGACACACAAGGTGCTGTTCAAACATCAGAGTGCACAAGATCAAAGCAATTTTCATAAATAGTCTTAGAATTAGGAAAAACAGATCTCTGATGTTTACCAAGAATACAAGCCTCACAACTTCCATTCTTTAAAGATAGATTAGGTAACATCAATCCTAATGCACGTGAATGAGGATGACCTAATCTAGCATGCCATAAAACATCACTAGCTAACACAGAAGCAGAATTGAAAGCACAAGATAAATCTGAAAGCTTGGTGTTTTCAAGCAAGTAAAGCTCTCCCTTACTCACACCCTTTCCCAGCATCTTCCTGGTCTTAATATCCTGAAAGCACACATCATTAGGACTGAAAATAACATTGCAATTTAAATCATTGGTTGCTCTCTTGACACATAATAAGCTGGATGTGAAAGTAGGCATATAAAAAGCTTGAGACTCCTTATCAAACAGTTTCAAGTTTCCTACTCCTTCAATTAGAATTCTATCACCATTAGCAATCACTACACTCCCTAGAGCAGGTTTAACATCACTAATCAGTCTAGCATCCCTAATCATATGATGAGAAGCTCTAGAATCAATGATCAAAGGTCTAGTAGTATGTGAAGCACTGTGAATAGAATTTAAAGCATTGACACTGATGTTACCAGAGTTTGCATTGATAGCCTTGATAAGCGCTTCAATGTCTGACTTGCGGATGAAGGCATCATCAGGGGATGGCTGAGACATGGCATGGGATGTGGATCCACCAGTGTGGGTGGTTGAGATCATAACTCTTCCATCTTCTCCTATGCGCATGGAGCCTGGTACTGTGGTTTCATGAGCTCTTGCTTCATGTGCTTTGGCCTGGTTGTATCTGTTGGTTGAAGCAGATCTGAGGTGAGGATGGAGAATCCAACAATTGGTTTTGAAGTGGCCTAGATTCTTGCAGTGCTCACAAGTCACAGACTTGTCTCTTCCTCTTCTTGGTTTGAAGTGTGCTTTGTTGACTGAAGCACTCTCCATTTTCTCGGCTTTGTTTGCCATAGACAGCCCCCTTTTCCACCAAAGAGACCATCTGAGCCTAGCTCCTTCTGAAGTTGAGCACACACATCATCATAGCTTGGAAGCTCTTTAGCTCTCAATATGTGTTTAAGTACATCATTGAAGCTTGGGTTGAGTGTGAGAAGCAATCCAAAGACCTTGTCTTGCTCACGCCTCTCTTCTAGTGTACTAGGATCAATGGTACTTGGTCTCAGCATCTCAAGTTCATACCACAGCTGGCTGTACTTCCCAAGGTGCTTGGTGAAGTCCATCTCCTCTTGCTGCAAGTTGTTGATTGCCCTCTTAACCTCAAATATTCTAGTGAGGTTTGAAGTGTTGTCATATACCTTGTATAAGGTATCCCATAGCTTCTTTGCAGTCTCACAGTGTGAGTAAGACTCCATGATAGGATTATCAAGTGAGCCTTGCAAGATAGACAACACCATGAGATCCTCCTGACCCCATTTGCCTTCATCTACCACTACAACCTCCTTGCCATCTTCTCCTTGGGTGATTTGTCTTGGGGCCTCACTTGTGGTGATGTGCTCCCATAGACCTCTTCCTCCAAGAGCTGTCCTGGTCAATCTCGACCAGGTAATGTAGTTAGGACCCTTCAGGGTGACTGGAATTCTCACAAGCTTGTGCTGCTCCATCTTTGCTTGCTATTGTCCAGCGGAAAAAAAAAAATCGCCAAAAAGAAATTTGAATTTCTGAGGCTAGACAAGATAGAGAACAAAGGAAGCCAAGATATGTTTCTATTACCCACTGGGTAAAAGAAAACGAAAGAGATTTTGAAAAAAGTAAACCAAATAAGTGAAAGAGTAAGATGAGTAGAGTAGATTTGCGGAAGCAGTTTGGTGTTCAAGAGCTTTGTGGCTCTGATACCATGTTAGAAATTAAAGAACATAGTGAAGAACGAGAGAGAGAGAGAGAGAGAGAGAGAGATAGAGAGAGAGAGAGAGAGAGAGAGAGAGATAGAGAGAGAGAGAGAGAGAGAGAGAGAGAGAGAGAGAGAGAGTAAAGAAGGATAATCTTATTCACTTGATTGATTTGCTTATGAGAACATCTCATATATATAGTGGTTACAAGTATGGTAAATGGTAGATGAGATATGATAAACTAATAATCCATTGTTTTGAGACCTTAACCCACCATGCATGCTTGTCCCTTGTAGTGGCATCTCCATTGTCTTGAGACATTAACCAACCATGCATGTTTGTCCCTTGTAGTGATATCTCCATTGTCTTGAGAACTTAATCCACCATATTGTTTCTTATTGCTTCATTTTTACACAGCCAATGTTCCCAAGGTGGACTTTGCTTGATCTATGGCTCCAAGCTACCTTGTCCATCTCTTTTTAAAAGAAGCTGATTAACAAAATTGCCAGTGATTATGTGAAATTCTCTGTACCAATGCAAGTGTTCAAAAGTTTATGCCCTTTGGCGTATGTGTACTGTTATGAAGAGAGTCGGTCCTAGTTTTGCTTATCTTGAGCGAGTTAGGCAACACATAGCGAGTACTCAGGATCTGTGGATTTCATAGTTTGGCCCAAAAAAAGTTCTGTTAACAATCAATGTGGTTATTCTAGGTCGGACAAGAATTAAAGAACTACGAATTTACACAATAATACTTGCTTGATACTAGGTCATGGATACATTGAAATGGAACATAACATGCATAACCTATTAAACCAGTTTCATGCTTCCACTAACCGATAAGATTTTATTGCTCCAGCTAATCTTGCAATTTACCATCTCCAACAATGAGGACCTAAATAACCTTTGCCTTCAAGTTCAAGCCTGCCGCTTGGGAAAGAGTTTTCTCGCGAATTCAGCGAGCTTTGCAGTGTCGGGCATAAGAGGCTTCACAGCAGGGTCATTACAGAACCGCTCTGCCCATTTGAACAGAGAAGGTGTCTTGGTCTCGTCAAGAAGTTTATGATTGGCGTCTAACTCCACGACTCTCCACCAACCCAAGAAGCTCCCCAGAGCAATGTCTAGGTAACCAATATGGTCCCGTTGAAGAACGGCTTCCCATTGCTGCAATCGATGAACGCTTTCTCCAAATGGTCAGTTCTTTCTTCGACTTCAGCTATGGCTGTTTTCTTCTCTTCTTCTCCTTGAGCTGTTAGGATACTTCTCAGAGCAATAAACCACTTCCCATTCATATCAAATTAAGACAGAACATGAAAGTTTTAAGATTAAGCTCATGTATATTGTAAGAATTTTACCAAAAAAAATATGTTGTAGGAAAGGAGTTAGTTGAAACAGAACAGGTCCAACTTCCTCCGGTTTAAGCTTAGTTGCATTGTAGGGGTGTTCAATCCGGATATCGGTTCGGTTTCGGTTCGGTTTTTTCGGTTTTTCAGTATTTCGGTTAGTAAAATATAACTACCATTCTAAATCCATATTTACTTCGGTTCGGTTCGGTTTATATACCGTCGGTTTTCGGTTTATTCGGTTTTATACCAAAACATAATTATTTAGTATGAGATCATATTATATAAATTTTAGAGTCATATTATCATCGCAGTCATTTATTAAAAAAGTATTATATTTTCAAATAAAAGAACAAAAAATAAAAATGCTTATATCTTCAGATGAAATAATCAAATCTAGAATTAAAATCAAAGCTCAAAATTTTGAAAATAAAAATAAAAAACAAAAGAGAAGTATAAAAGAAAAGTTTTTCCACTCTTCCATTTTAGTGTTTATCAAAGTCATGCTTCTTCGAGTGAAACTCTGTTCGTTTATAAATAAGAAAAAAGTTATGAAGAATGTTTTCTAGTTAATATCCATCAAATTTATAACTTTCACTTCAATTTAATCAATGCTAAAAGAAAGCAAAATGATTAAAAGTAAAAGACTAAGAAAATAAGAAGCCTCAGTTGCGATGAATTGTTATTTAATAATATTGTAAGCGTTTTTCAAATTAGGATTCTTTATTACTATAAAAATTATGGTAATAATTATTAACAAAAGAATAACTTTTATAACAAATAGATTTTCATGTGACGTTATAAAATATGTACATATTTACATGTTTCTACTTTTGACCGGTTTTGTTCAGTTTATTCGGTTTAATCGGTTATAAACCAAACCATATCCAAATCCTACGGTTTTTATAAAATCACGTACATTCGGTTTATATGGTATATACCAAAACTACGCCATATTATCTATTTCGGTTCGGTTCGGTTCGGTACAGTTCGGTTTTACCGTATTGGACAGACCTAATTGTATTCGTGACAGAATGTTAACCGGATTAAACCAAGATCAAGCATAAAAAAACCGCTAGGTATTGGGGACATGATACTATAATCATTAACAATTTAACATGATGCATATTGTATTTGTAACTGAATAAACACTAGGACTGACTGTAATATACACTCCACAAGATCAGTTGAAGAGCTAGAAACTAACCTTATCATCGACGTAGGCGGCCCAGAACCGAGCGATGGCTCTGTCGTAGGGCTGAGAAGGGAGAATAGACGATCCATATGAGCTCCAAGCCTCGTCGATGTACTGAACGATGATGTTGGACTCACACACACAGGTTTGTCAGCGTGTAGCAGAACGGGCATCTTCTTGTGAACCGGGTTCGATTTGACGAGCAATTCGCTCTTAGTACCGTATGTCTCCTGGAGAAACTCGTAGCTAATAGATTTGAGGTTGAGAGCTATCCTCGCCCTCATGACGAAGACACTAGCCCATGAGCCAATCAGCTTTACGTCGCCGGTCACCATTATATCGCGGAAATTAAGAACCGAGAAGAAGAACTCGATGTGTAATTGTTTTTGTGAGAGAGAATGTTATGGTTTTTTTTTTCTTGCCATCTGATATTTTATTAAACAAAGATTTTTACAAAAACGTAAAACCCAAACAAAAAACAAATAAACCCAACACCATAACCTAAAGAACTAAGGTCCAACGAACGGCCCACATACTAAACACGTCATAGGAAGAAACGGTGGCAACGTGTTAACCGCTCGAAGAGAGGGACACGTGTTTGGAAGCTGCCTCCACCGTCTTCACCGACTGAAATTCGTCGCCGGAGACAGTACCACGATCACAGTTAACAGAGCCCACGAGTTTCAGGGCATAGACCCTCATCGCATAATCATTTCACCAATGGAGAACCTCAATCAACCAGGATCAAGAACTCATCCATCACCACGCCTCACACACACAGAAGCTTTACCCAGATCTGAATCATGCAAATTCACCACCAGAACCACCGGGAATTCAACCACGACCACCGAAAAAGCCACCTCCAACGATTGTATTGAAAGTTTTAGGCTTCATCAGCTACAACACACACCTTGAGCTTTGGAGAGCATCAGGCCCGGTTTGTTTCTTCATTTACATGAATCCATTCAGCTGATCCATTTATGTGCTCCATCTAAATGATCCATTCAAATTTTTGGTCATGTTTGTTTCTCCATTTGGATGAGTCATTTGAATGAACCATTTGAATGAATTTTATGTTTGTTTCTCTATTTAGATGAATCATTCAAATTAGTTTAATAACCAAATTACATATATACCCATGTTTTGATTTAATCATATATTTGATATCAACTTTAACTACAGAAAATTTTATTATTCATTCTAAATATATTTACACTGAAATTATTTTAAAATTAGCATTTTGACATTTATAAATTTTTATTTCATATAAATTTCATATAACTTTATTTATAAAATAGACTCAAATTTTAATAATTTTTTAATAAACTTTCAAACAACTCTAAGTAGATATTCAAATTTTAATAAACTTTTAAACAGTTCAAAGTAGAAATTCAAATAAAGTAGATATTCAAATGCCAACAATAATGTTTATAAAACTGAAATTTAAAAAATGTCTAGTATGGAAGTCTAGTTCCTCTTGTCATCTCCATAGTAATACAATGACGCACACACTCCATCAGTCTATCACCCTGCGGAATGTATCCAACATGCTCTTCTTGATCATCACCATGCTGTTCATATGATTCCACTCCTCCCCAATAAGAAAAATCAGTATCTCCATGTTGTGAATCTCGAATAAAGTTGTGGAGGGCCATGGTTGATGTCACAATCTTTATCCATTTCTTCAACTCATACTTGGGATGCTTTCTGTCTAAAACTCTCCACTTGGCTTTCCAAACACCAAAAGTCCTCTCAATCATTGATCTTAAACCGGAGTGCTTGCGGTTGAACAATTCCCTAGTGTTTGATGGTGGACCTCCTCTGTTGAACTGATCTATATGGTATCTAGTCTTGCGATGAGCACCTAAGTAACCAGTTCTGGTTGGGTAACCTGAGTCGACCAAGTAGTATTTTCCAGCTGGTGGATGAGGAAAAGAAGCTTCTTCAGTAGCACAGTATGGTAGCACCTTCGTGTCATGTGCTCTCCCGGGAACTCCAACATAAGCGTAGATGAACCTCATGTCAAAATTACAAATAGCCAGCACATTCATGGTTGGTTCACCTTTTCTACCTCTAAACGGCTCACTATTCCCAGATGGTGGACGGACAGCAATATGAGTTCCATCTAAAGCACCTATGCAGTTCTTAAAGTAAGGCCAATACTGTGGTTTACCTTCTAGAAAAGGACTAGCAATTGCAAACTCATTCCTAGTCGGTTTCACAATGTCTGATGCAAGCTTCAAGAGAGAAATTAATACCTGTAACAGAACATAATACCAACGTTAAAATGCAATTCTAGAACAAGGCGCTTACAACAACAAACACCATATTAATAAGAACAAGGCCACTATTCTCTTCTGATTACTGATGCGGAAGACTTTTCTCTAACACCTATAGGCAAACAAAAGCTAAAACGGATATCTTCTCCTACTGGTTTGCACTTGATAGATGCAATGAAACGATGAGATGATTCTCAAGAAACTTACAAAAAAAACAGAACGATCCAAGCTTGGACTAGAAACGAAAAGAGGGAAGCTATATCAATAATCCTTGTTTTAATTGTTACCTGTTCTAACTTCTTTTTCACAGTGTCAGTTGAATGCTGATAATGCTCTGATATAGCCCGTACAGTTGCGTCTTTTCCGACCGTCTCTAAGAACATTGCAACACTCTCCTCAACGTAAACATTGTGAGTCTCCTTTAACCCATACTTTTCTGATAGCACCTTACACAAACTCTTAAATGTTTCCTGGTTCATGCGTAGAATCTCATAGCATTGTACCTCAGACCCGTTCATAAAACGTTGCACACGTCGCCAACCTTCACCTCGGTTTGTCCTGACTAATTGCCTATCAGCATCAGCTTCTGTTGCTCCACCCATCTCCTCCAAAAGAGCACACATGTACTGATTCTCATCAAATAACAAATCTAACTCATCATCTTCAATTAAAAGTCTTAATATGCTCTGCAAATACACAAAGAATTTAGTAACAGATATTAGAATTTAGTAACATGTTTATACACAGATATTAGATATTAGAATTTAGTAACAGATATTAGACTTACGTTACTGTCCATCTCGACTTCCTCTACTTCACCAAACTGTATCCTCTACTTCACCAAACCTGAAATATCAAAATCAAATGGTTCACCAAAGGTCAGAACCATTGCACTCCAAACAAAAGCTCATACAAAACACAAACACAAACCAAAAGAACAGTAGAGTTTTGAACATAACAAACACAAACCAAAAGCTGATTCTCATAACAAACACAAACCAAAAGAACAGTAGAGTTTTACAATATCCATTTCCTGAACCACCACCACAAAAGAACACTAGAGTTCATACAAAACACAAACAGAAACACAAGCATAACATAGTCTTCAAGCATCTCTACTTTCACCAGTAGCATACTCCAAGTAGAGAACCTTATCCTCATCATCTTTATAGAACAAGAAGGTCTGACGATTGGTAGGGTCCTGCTTGAGATGATCGATGGCTGCCTTGTACAAAGGAGACCAGTGCCTGATAGCAGACAGTGAGTGTAAGGCTTCCATAGCTGTAAGTTGGCTGCAACTGAACTCAGGGTGGTTCCCTATCATCTTGTTCTTGTCAGAAAGACAATCTACTACAGCATGTCCTACTTGAGCAGCCCTTGATCTCTTCCTGTTAGCTTTTGCTCTACTGGATGAAGAGCCAGCAGTTCTTGATTCAGCTGGAGCACTGATATCTTGAGTAGGAGGAACTTGATCCACATCAGTGTCTTGAGTAGGAGGAACTTGATCCACATCATTATTGTCGCCTTGCTTATCCAAAGAGTCTTCGCCTTGCTGAGCAGTCCATCCTTCACCTCCACTTACATGAACCGCTCCAAACACATTCTCCAACAAGTTAACATTTGCTAGTTGATTCTCTTTAAGCTTTCTAGCTGATGGGAATTCCTAAAAACCACAACAACAGACATACATCACATGAGGAGACAGCAACAACAGAGACATCACTTAACATAAACAAGCAAGCAAAGATTGTACCTTAAAAAGTTGATCCCACCAGTCATCAGACATGTCTACGTACCCATTTGCATCATAGCCAAGTCCGGTCCTCTTGTTGATCAACCGTTTGAACCTTGCATACTGAGTTTTGCAAGTAGTGTGCTTGATCCCAAATTTTCTCCAAACGTGTCTTTCCCCATAAGCTTCATAAAACTTGTCGATAATGGACTGTCTCCCAACTTCATTAAGATTTCCTTTTCTTTCATTTCCTTTCAGCTTCTCTTCAACTCTCAGTTTGAGGTAGAACCGGGTTTGCTCATCAGTCCATGCCAGGGACTAACATTCAAATATTCAATACCAGAGACTAAACTAAACTAAGAGAACCATTCAAATATTCAATACCAGAGACTAAACTAAACTAAGAGAAGCATTCAAATATTCAATACCAGAGACTAAACTAAACTAAGAGAAGCATTCAACAAGCATACAAATATTTAAAATATACTCACATCAGTACCAGGGACAGCTGTCATTGCAATCCAAGTAAACTGCAAGAAACAACCTGCCATATAAAGAGTTTCCTCGTCAGTGTCAATGTTTCTTGAGCACATAAACACACAATCCTATGAAACAAGAACTAAATATATGTTTATAAATCCTAACGAACACTCCTCACAGCAAACCCACCAAGTTTATTAGAGCATAAAACACAATGTTGCTTTATGAAAACAAGCAGAACATATACCATAAAATAATTCACAAGCTATGAGATTTCACAAGCTACTAGTGAGATAAGCTAAGCTAACAAGAAACTTGAAGCATACTTATGTAATCAAACCAAGCAAACCCATCAGTATTTCAACACATTCTCAAGCATAAACCCATGAAAAATTCAAAAGGGAAATCAATACATAACATAAACAGAAGCAAACCCATAAATAAATCTGCCGTATAAAGCAACGAATCAGCTTCCTCAATACACCAATAATCGAGAGTCTATGTCTAGTTCAATCAAAAGCTTCGAAAGGATCTCTACACTATTTTGCGTTCCGATTTAGCGAATTGAGTAAGCTAGAAGTGCAGATCCTAAACCTGATTGGCGAAAATATCTGAATAATCGGGGCAATCGAAGATTTTAAGCAAAGTAAAGACGGATAAGAACCGTGGCTCGCGAAGATGAGTAGAGGAAGGCGTGACCGGCGGAGATGGCAGAAGTGGAGACGCCGCCGATGTGAAACGGCGGTGAAGCGAAGTAAACGAAGAAGAGAGATCCGTTGGAACGATGTTTGGAAAAAGAGAGAGAGAGAGAGAGAGAGAGAGAGAGAGTTTTTTCGAGGGCTAGCTCTCTGCTAATGCTTCTTGTAATCGAACATTTTCCTTTGGTACTAATATGATTTGCACATAATTAGGTTTGTAATATTTGAGTTTTTTCGAGGGCAAAATCGACATTTGGATATTTCGACTGAATCATCTCCATCTAACTGCTTTGTTTCGGTTCATTCAACTGAACCATCTCCATCCAACCTAATTTTCGAAAATCATTCAACTGATCCATTCGAATGAGTGATGTTTTTTGTGTACAAACGAACAACGCGCTCAGCTTCAGCCAAATGATTCAGTTGAATGAAGAAACGAACATGGCCTCAATCTATTAGAATCGAGATCTCATCCAAACTCATACTCTCTGTTTCGTAACAAACAACCTTCAATCAAGATCAAAACTCCAATCGAACTTCAACTGTCTGTCCGGCGAGGAGATCAATTGATGAAAGGATAGACAAAACGCCAATCTTGCGGAGCTTTGGTACCCGGGAAAACCCCTGGGGAGATCCATCAAACCGCCAAGAAGTACGCCGAAGCTGGATGATTCCGCCTTAAAGATCGCGAACCACCGGGGTCAAAGCCAGCTACACGTTGTCGAGGAGACCACGGTGTACCGGAGTCAATGTCACAAGCCAAGAAAGGAAAAGAAAGGAAACCACCACGACTAGGGATGTTAAAATGGTTTTGAAATCACATGTCTAGATGAGTTTTGAAAAAAAAACAAATATCATATCCATTTAGCTATTCGGGTTTTAAATGGATAATTTTTTTAAGACCAATTTATTAAATGGGTTATACCTAAAATTAATGAAGACCTTTTTAACTCATTTAACTTAATATAATTAATTAATTATTTTTTGTGAAAAAAATGTGATTGTGTGTTTTTGACGAAAAACTCGATTTTACGGTTTAGACGGAAACACACATTTTACGGTTTTGGCGGAAAAACTCGATTTTCGGTTTTGGCGGGAAAATTCATTTTACGGTTTTGGTGGGAAAACTCGTTTTCACGTTTTTGACGGGAAAATTCAGTTTACGGTTTTGGCGGAAAATTCATTTTTTTGGTTTTGGCAGAAAAACTCGTTTCACATTTTTGGCGGGAAAAATTAGTTTACGGTTTTGGCTGAAAAACTCGATTTTACGGTTTTGACGGAAAAACTCTATTTTGTGATTTTGGCCAAACGACTCGGTTTTACGGTTTTGGCAGAAAAACTCGATTTTCGTTTTTTGGAGGGAAAATTCGGTTTTACGGTTTTGGCAGGAAGACTCGATTTTGTGATTTTGGCTGGAAGACTCGATTTTACGGTTTTGGTGGGAAAACTCGGTTTTCGGTTTTGGCGGAAAAACTCGATTTTACGGTTTTGGCGGAAAACTCGATTTTACGGTTTTGGCGGAAAACCTCGATTTTCGATTTTGGCAAAAAAAACTCGATTTTGTGATTTTGGCGGAAAGACTCGGTTTTACGTTTTTGAAGGGAAAACTTGATTTTCAGTTTTGACGGGAAAACTTAGTTTTCAGTTTTAACGGGAAAACTTGATTTTTAGTTTTGATGGGAAAAATCGATTTTGTGATTTTGACGAGAAAATTTAATTTTACGGTTTTGGCGGAAAAACTCGATTTTGCATTTTCTGGCGGGAAAACTCGGTTTTATAGTTTTGGAGGGAAAATTCGGTTTTACGGTTGGCGGAAAAAATTGATTTTACTAGGATAATTTGATTTACGTTTATATAATAAAAATTAGTTAATTTTTTTATTTGTTTCATATAATTTCTGTTAAGAGAGCATAAAATTTTAAAAAATCTAATTAAATCAACAATAGTTTAAATAGGTCTAAATGAATTTAAATGGGTACATGTAAATTTCACGGATTTTAAATAGATACTCCTAATAGACCTATTTTTAAATGAGTCTAAACGGATATGGGTTCTAAATAGGGTGGGTTCTAAATGGGATGAGTCTAAATATGGTGGGTTGTACCATTTTAACATCTCCACGACTCTCTTTCTCTCATAAGAAACCGTAAGAGAGAAGGGAGAGAGTCTATGATTCCCTTTCTGATGTTTTAGAGAGAATGTTATGGTTTAGATGTATGAAAGCAAAGAGGGCATGTTTCAATTAGAGAGTGTTTGGTGATGGATACAAACGAGTGGTGAAAATTTGACGTGTGACATTATATTCATTGCGTGGCTGCAACTCAACCATTAAATCTTCTTGGAACCTTTTCCATGTGTTTTTATTGATTTCTACAAAATATCGAGTTAAAAAATGCAATAGATAAAGCAAACAAAATATATCTACAAGAATATATTAAACCCCATTTTGTTTAAATTATAATCATACAAGACTTTAACTCATTTTAGAAGAAACGCTAACTTAACAAACTCATGTTACATATAAATTTGGTAACACCACCCCAGGCTGGTTCATCCTACAAGTATTAGAACCTGAAAGACTAAAGTGCACCCGGAGATAGATTCTTCTACTGGGACTACTTGTTTTTTTTATCTCCTTGGAGATAATATTATCACGCATGTGTTTCATGAGCCAGATGTCTGTTTGAATCTTTTTGGTTCTTACTCTCTTCTTTTTGTTCGCATCTATTGTTGAGGGGAGAGTGTGCACCTTAGGGCATCATTATTGGTGTCTTTTAGGTTGAGGTCCTTAAGACCATCTCCAACGATGAGTTTAGGCTGAAGCTCTACAGCAAAATAAGGAAAAAAATAAATCAAAAATGGTATAATTACACAGAACTGCTGCTTAATTGAGAGGATGTAGAATCAGTAAAAATCCTATATGTGTCCTATTATTATTGGCTTATTCCTTTTTGCCTTCTTTCTTCCTTTTCGTCGATATTTTTTCTTTTGGTCTGAAATTTTTTTTGATCGATGTTGGTAGATTACGCCGGTCGTGTTTGTTTTCCGTGGTGTGGGAAGGGAGACATCTTGTAGATGGAACCGGGGCTGCTATCAAGGAGAACGCCATAAAAATCGCTATGTCGGAGATTTTCCTCTCGAGGAAGATCAATCACCCAACATCATTCGCCGGTCGTGTTTGTCGTTGAACCTAATGGAAACTCCGGTGAAACTCCGGCGGTGGAATCGCCGAGTGATATCTTCCAACGGTGTGTGTCAGAGGATTCTTCTTGTAATGAACCATAATCTACTCTAATATAGTTATTGAATCTTTATTCCGTGAAGCCGTTAATATTTGTATTGGTTCTAAGGTGGTTGGGAGAAGACCTGGAAAGCAGGAGCAACCCCATGGGACTTGCTGGACCAACTCCGATCAGTAAACATCTCGCTTAGACGGGTTCATAGCCTAAAGGCAGAGCTCTTGTTCCTGGCTGTGGAACGTATGTTCTTGGACAAGGACACAGCTTTCTTGAATATCTTATGTAGGCCTGGGCGTTCGGGTATCCGTTGGCATTCGGGTCAGGTTTTTCGGGTTTTCGGATTTTCGGGTTTACGCTTCTAGGTCCCATACTAAAATTTTATTAGTACGGGTCGGGTTCGGATAATAACACTTCGGGTTCGGTTCAAAATTGTATTACATCATAAAATCCATAAAGTAATCATATATCGTACGGATTCGGGTTATATCGGTTCGGTTCGGATATAACCAAAGTAAAAAACAAATTTTTTGAAGTAAAACATAAAGAAGAACATCTAAATTAAATAAAAATTAATCTATCGCATATAAAATTGATAAAATAACAATAAAATGTTAAATCAAGCATGAAAACAAACATCATTTGTAAACAATATGTATTGCCTTATAGAGAGAAGACTTTTTATTTCAATGAGCAAATTATAAAATACTTATTTATAACTAATTGTGTACTTAAAGCATTTATTATAATTTTAATATTTATTATTATATACAATATTATCACAAATATTGAATTTAATAATTGGAATACTTGTATTTATTTCAAAATATTTATATTGACTATTAATTTCGGATTTTTCGGGTTACTCGTTCGGGTTCGGTTAATAACACTTCGGGTTCGGATATTTTTTGTACCACCCTACAAGACCCGGTCAGGTATTTTACGTTTCAGGTCGGATAACGGGTCAGGTTTTTCGGTTCGGGTTCGTTTCGGATTTCGGGTTCTTTGCTTGCCAGCAATGAAACATTGCAGGGTTATGATGTGGTGGCAGTGGCCTGCCCTGATCGTTATGTGGTTGGATTATCAAAAACTGTGATTGAAAAATCATCAAAGGTGTCAACAGTTCATCTTTTCCCAATGCAAAGTACTTCTCTTTAATCCTAATCTCTGTTTCTGGTTCTATACACAACATATATGTTTTTGCTTATGTATATCTGCATAATATGATGACCATTCTCGCAGTTTCTTTTGTGCATTTGAAGCTAGCGTGAGACCTCCATGGGCACAAAGAATAGAAAAGCTTCTGAAACCAAGTGGAGAGCTTATAACATTGATGTTTCCTGTAAGCATTACAATGGTATCTCCATTCTCTGATACATTTCTGATGAAACCTGAAAGATATTGATGTCTTTTGGCAGATGGATGAGAGTTTTGGAGGTCCTCCTTACAAAGTATCTGTGTCTGAGTAATGTGTTCTCCCCTCTTATCTCTTTTAATAACAGCAGCAACATTATTTACACGTTGTGGCAAAAGATTCACTCTGTAATCTTTAAAATGCTGCAGTTACGAGAACGTTTTGATTCTACTGGGATTTGAGGCAATGTCCATTGTGGACAAGGAACGTGCTATAACACCACGCAAGGTATAATATACAACATGAAACTTTCAAATAAGCCTTGAGATAATGAGATAATGTTAACCTTTGGAATCAAATGTTTTTTTTTTTTTTGAACACATTGGAATCAAATGTTTAAATTTTATAGAATCCAACAACTTATAACTTTTGTAAAATTTAAATTTAATTCCATAAACAAGGGTTCTAAACTTCATAAAGTACAAAATTAACAATTAAACAAATCATTGGAACCCATCAAGGGTTCTAACCATTGGACATGCTATAAGCGTAGAGTCCCTTAACTTTTAACTAAAAACGCTAAGGAACTTCTTCCAATTCTCTTATTTAAGGATCGTTCCTTAGTTTTTTTAGTTAAAAGCTAAGGGACCATATCCTTAAGGACCCAGGGACACGAATAATGATGCCCTTACTGGAGTTGTAGAACGATTTTGCATTGAGACTCCTATAAATCTGAAACACCAGCTGTTATCCACAACAGTAACAAATTGCTTCTACACGAGGAAACTCACGCTCACACAGTCAAACTTTGTTGAGAAAATCTCTACCATTGTCAAAGAGTTTCCTCGCCTTAGATGAGATTCATCCCTTCTATCTCGTCTTTTTTCATGTACTCTCTCTCACTCATTAGCATAATCGATATAATAGGAAGCTAGTCAAGTATGGTGATTATTTGTTACTTTCATGTTGCGTATAACCTTTGCACCAGTAGTTGACGTAAAATTTACTTTATTTTGTATAGCCATGCAAAAAGTCTGTTGTCTCTACTCGTGTTACGTTAGGGGAAGTCATTATTTGTACCACACACGAAACAGAGCTAGGGTTACTGAGTTTCACAGGTCATGAATATTTAACACAGTACTTGTTACACAAGAGTAAGAACAGAAACAAACAAAGCAGAAGACCGTGATAAGGAAACAAAACATAAGTATTCAAAGTATCACAAAACAAAAGGTTTTAACCTTAAAAGTTTCAAATCTTAAAATCTACCAGTTTCTCTCCTCCATGACCTTCACCACTGTGTCTATGGGTATTGCAAACCCAACACCCACCTCTCTGTCTCCAAATGCCCAGATAACACCAATGACCTGGCCGTCTAGGTTAACAACCGGACCTCCGGAGTTGCCCTACAAGTAACAAAAAAAATCAGCAACTGCCTTTTAAGCCAATTTCAAGAAAGCTAACATAGAATTTACAAAAACCCATATATTACCTCTTTCAAAGCACAATCAGTTTGGAGATAGAATTGGCAATTGCCTTGTGAGCCAATTTTTGTGTGTTCAACACAACTTGTAAAAAAGAAACAAAAGAATATATATCAGAGAAATGAACATATACAGAGCTTCCAACATAATGATGAAAAAAAGAAGTACCTGATTTTTCCTGCTGAGAAACTCTTTGCATACGCAAGAGGATTGCGAATGGAGAGCACCGTATCTCCAACAGAAACATCTTTGGAGACACCAAACTTTGCAGGAGAGAGTAACTCTCTAGTTGGTGTCTCAATCTTGACTAGTGCAAGATCGTACTCTGGGTCGCAATCAGCAACAACTCCTCGAAAAGTTTGACCACAGTTCAATGTGATCTCAACCTATCATTAAGAAAAAAAAACGGCTAGAAACAGTAGTAGTTAAGAAACATGATTAAATAAATATTCCAAAGTTAGCTCTTGGTTGTGGTGTAATAACTAGATTAATAAGCTAACAAGGGGTTTATAACGAAACATGCAAAGCGTGTATGTGAAAACGTTACGTGTTCAAAAACATGTGTTAAGAATCTTTAATCAAAGGACAGAGGGGGGAAAATTAAGGTTAATGATTAATCTAACATGTGTTCCACAAAGCGTGTCGCAAGAATAAGCCACACCTCAATTGTCTTTGAACGATAGACAGGACTCGTTCGAAACTTGTGGAGGTTGAGGACGACATGACCACAAGTGATTATTTTGTCTCCTTCACCGAACAAGATGCCAGAGCCATACAAATCTGAGAGATAAAATTATCGACTCAGAGATTAGTGAATAATCCAATTAAAAAACTGAGCTTAATCAAATAAAGTAAACACAAACCGTCGTTTGGTGCATAGATGTTGACCACAGAAGGAATTAAGGTTTCAGTGCTTCTTCCAACAGCAAGACGAAGAACAGACTGACTCATCATAACACAACATTTCCAACTCATAAAGGAATTGATCTACAAACCAAAAAAAAAAAAGCATTTAGTTAACAGAGAATCGATCAGGTGGAAACAAAAAAAAAAAAAGGAAAAGTGAGACCTGTGAAGATTTTTCTTCTCGACCTTGCTTTTTCAGCAGATTTGCCCAGCGAGTTAGATCGGCTGCAGTTATCTGAAATCCTTGCTCCTCCATATCCCTCAGAACGTCGTCACATGGGTTTTCGCATGATTTGAAATTGGCAAAAAGCTTCCGTTTTAGAGCAGGACTCGAGGGAGTGGAAGGAGTAGCGTTAAGTGAGCCAGAGAAGGTTCTGATCCTCCCCACAGAGGAGGAGATCTGAGGAGTTTTCAGAAGGCGACGGAGAAACATTGCTCTAACAAAAACACGACGATAACTCGGTTCTTCGGAGAGTGACTATTGATGAACCTTTCTGGGCCTATTTTATTATTCAGGAGTGGGCCCTATTCTTAATTGGAAGCAATCATCTACCATGTCAACCTCAGAGACAAGAAGGGTCCCACCCACCCAAATTCTCTAATATATCCATTATTATAATCCTTGTAACTGACTAACCTTTATGATTCAACCATTTGTTATGTAGGCGCGACTTCCAAATGGATATTTAGCCATGCGACCTTATTTAAAACAGTTTTATGATCCCTCTGTAAAACCATCATGTTCATCATTTGCTTCTTTTTTAAGGAGTGTTTTCCCTCCAATCTTGTGGAGGTGTTTGTCCATATCTATAACCGTCTTGCTATCTTGTGGAGCGGTCCGTACGAGATCTGAAGATGCAGCGGGATTCGTTTCGACGAGTTTCCGAGGTGCGGATTGGATGTCAACGTTACAATTTAAGGTGACTATTTTTCTGCTGCCAGACCATGTCGTGAAAGCTACACTGACGCATTCAAGCACCGTCTTGAGTTCGCTGTCATCTTCTTCTTTTGAAGACCTATCATCTTTATCTTTTGCTGTTGTAGTTTATGTTTTGAATCAAAGAGGTTGGATTCCCTCTGGTATTTGTAATCAAGCAAGTTGAACTTAATGAAAAAAGTTGTGTTTAAAAAAAAAAACAATTATAAATTCTCCGACATTCACATGATAAGTTTGACTTTGGCGAGGTTATAAGACTTCTCTTAACCATTCTCGTCTTGCCACGTCACATGCTTCCACACCACAACGTGGAATTTTCGTCCAACTTCTTTTACGGTTTATTTTTGTTTGGTTTTATTATTTCTGTCACCTTTTTCTTCTTCTTCTTCTTTTTTTTTTTGGTGTAAAAACTTTTTCTAGCTAATGATTTATTTACATGATGTTTGACAAAAGAAAAAAAATCGATTATATATTGATATGCTTAGAGTAGCTACTTAATACCTACGCGAGGTCAATCAAATATCTAGCTCTACAAGGAACCAACAAAAAATAATAATCTACAAGGCCTTTTCTTTTCATTAGCTTTTTCCTTACCCAAGTTATTTTAGATGGTTTTCAAAAGGAATGAGACCGAAGATGCCAAGAAGGTATCTCTCTACTTTACGAGTTGCTTTGTTATTAATTTATTTCCAACTAGTTTGATTATTTGTTAATTAAACGCATATAGTAACCTGAAAACTGACGGGCGTGCCTCGGCTTCCTGCCTTCCCTTGTAAAGTAAAAGCCCCGGAATTTAAAAGTATAATTATTGTTTTATAGCTAGTCCTACAACCGAATACTAAAAAACATTTGATCGTTTTATAGTTAAGACATTTCATCGTTTTACGAGAAAGATCTTCTCACATGGGTTAGTAGTATACATTACATTATTTATTTAGCTTAAAATCCATAAAATATAGAAAAATCCGTTTGGTCATATATGTGGATAACAGAATTGCATGTGTGATGATTAAGAATACTTTTTACGTGCAGGAAAGAAACTAAACATGAGTATAAGCTTGATGTAAACATGTAGCATTATTATGTATAATATTAATCAAAGTAACAAAGACATTTGCTGGGGATTGAAGACAAGAAAATTTAACAAACCTAGTGATGTAATATATCTTTTCCATTAATTTTTTTCTTTTCCATTCCTCTTCATTCCATTCCTGAAAATTTACAATTATTACTTCTAACCTGAATTAGTTATGGCATCAATCAACCAGACTGTTGTAATAAGCTAAAGCGACTTTCACACTGTTTTCTTCCACGTGGTTTGTTTTTAGCTCCATCTCTGACCAGAAACCAAGTCATCCCTCTTCTATCTCGTCCGTCCTTCTTCATGACTCAACGGCAAAGATCACTACATAGTCTCTCTTGTCAGCTCAATACTGCCAAGAAGCTAGTGATTATGTGATGCTTGCTAGTCAAGTATAGTGATTCTTTGTATCGATGCAAGTACTTGAAAGTTTCTGCTCTCAGGTGAATGTGTACTGTTATGAAAAGAGTCAGTCTTAGTTTTGCTTCCTTTGATAGACCCTAACGCTGGAAAGTTTTGGTTTGTGTATGAGAATTCAGAGAAATAAAAGGGGCCTTGTAATGAATAATCCATGATGTAGTGTAAGTAACAATCAATATGGTTTTTCCAGGTAAGACAAATTAGTTGAATTAAAGAACTACGAATATACAAAATATTTGCTTGATAGAAGGTCTTGGATACATTGAAATGGAACATAACTTACACGTTCTAGTAAACCAGTTTCATATTTCCACTAACCGATATATTATATTGTTTCTATCTCCAACAATATATTTAAAAGGAGTCAATATACTTTGCCATCAAGCCTGCGGCTTGGGAAAGAGTTTCCTCGCAAATTCAGCTAGCTTTGCTGTCTCGGGCATGAGAGGCTTCACATCAGGGTCATTACAGAACCGCTCTGCCCACTTGAACAGAGAGGGAGTCTTGGTCTCGTCAAGAAGTATATGATTGGCGTCTAACTCCACGACTTTCCACCAACCCAAGAAGCTCCCTAGGGCAATGTCTAGGTAACCGATATGGTCACCGTTGAAGAACGGTTTCTGATATCTTGTGAATTTACATGTTTTTAACTTCTTATTCTTGCATGGTTTGGTCATTTAGAGCATCATTTAGGCACATTTAGGTTGCATATCATTGCATTTGTACATATCAGGTGTTGGAGAGCACCATGGATGAGTTAGAGGACCATTGGTGGGATTTTGAGTGCAATTGGAGTCCAAAAGAAATGTTAAAAGTGATCATTGGGCGAGCACCTTACCGGAGCGACCAGCTGGGAGCGACACCGTCAAGTCGCTCTGATCTCCCTATCAGAGCGACCTTACTAGAGCGACAGGGAAGAGTCGCTCGCGTATTGATCACCCGGAGACAACGAATCCGGAGCGACCTCTCGCAGCGACACAGCGAGGTCGCTCCCGAATCCGGAGAGTGAAAGATGAACACGGATGAAAGCCTTAAAGATCTTTTCTGAAGCTGAAAATTTGTGGAGACACTGGAAATTGAGTTAGCTTTCCAATGGAAGTGGTTTCAAGTCATTTGGAGCTGTATTGGATAAGTTATAATCGATTTACTACAGGTGTATCAACCCTCGTCGGGGACCACTGGAAAGTTGATGGGATTAACCAACTTCCCACTTTCTTCCACCCACCTTTCCTTTGCACGATTTTTCCTACTTTTCTGTATAATATTTGCTTTCTTATTATCAAAAGAGTGGGCAAGAAACATCATTATCCAACTTTGTAATAATTTAACTTGTCAAAACTCTCTCTCTTTGAAATATCATTGTTCTTAGTGTTCTTGAGCTGTTCTTCAATTGTTCATCATCTGTTCTTGAGTTTTAATTTCGTTTTGCTTGTTTAAATCCTTGTTTATCTTTATTCTCTGTTGTATCCACTTGAATATGCTTCAATCTATTATGAGATTAAGTGTTTTCATGGAGATTAGTGAGTAGTTTCCTTAAGAATTCATGGGTTAGGGAGATTAGAGTAACTTAGTGAAGATCTATGGTGTTATTGTATTAGATCCTTGTATGAACTTGCTTGTTGAGTATTTTTAATGCTTGTTTAGTCTTGATCACTCTAAACCTGATTTCTAAACACTTCTCATCAGACATGATTAGATGAAGTGTTTGAATCAACTCAACTAAGCTCTAGTGAGATTAGCCAAGGACACTTGATGTTAAAATTGCTAGATAGTTATTAAACTTGAACTTAAAGATTGCTTGATTGAATTAAGCCAAAGACATTTGATGTTTAATGATTTCTAAGCAAATGGACATTTACCTAGACATAGGACTTGTCTAAAATTGTGTTTAGACTTAAGAGATTACTTTGATTGAAAGCTTGTCACCTAGATTGGATTTTAGTTACTTGAAGTCAATTCCCTTAGCCCATGGATTCACTTGTTTATATTTCTAGGATATTAGTTTGTTACAAATCATCTATCTTCTTGTTTGCTTAGATTAGGAAGGTTTGTGTATTCTTGGTGTTATAAGTCTCTAGTTCTCTGTGGATTCGATCCTAAAATGCTACAATGACATACCATTCTATTGTGGTATTGTTGGCACATTAGGTTAATTGGTGTGTGCTCAAACGCGTAATCAATTTGGCGCCGTTGCCGGGGAACTAAGTAGATTTGTCATTAGGATTTCAAACTTTCTTGAGACTAAGTTTTATTTTCATATGTTTTATTTTGCTTTGTTTGGTTACTAATTCCCTTTCAAGTGATTGCTCTTTTGCAAGATACATCCACAAGAGAGGAAGATCATGTCTCTTGACTTGGAATCAATGCTCAAGGCTATTTTAGAGAGTCAAGAAAGGGTGATATCTAGAAGCTCCACATCTTGTGAAAGAGCTTATGAACCAACCACCTCATTGGAGTATCAACCACACGGAGACTTTGGTCAAGGACACCAATATAGATATGGTGAGAGACACCAACCTTGGGATTTAGAGTATGAAGAAGAAGAAGAAACTAACTTCCCCCAAGACTCAAATGAAGAAGACATCACCAACATGCTTGAGAAGTTGTTGGAGAATCAAGAAAGGGGAAGGATTGAGATGGAAAGGCAACTTGATTCTCTTTCTAACAAGATAGATGCTAATGGCAAAACTCTTAGCTCAAGGTTGGATAGAGTTGTAGCACATGTGAAGTCTTTCAACAACAACATCTCTCACATGATCGAAGACCAAGAAGAAAGCGCCACTCCTCTTCACAACGCCAACACTTATGAAGCACATACCACATACATGGAATGTGATTTTGAAGAGGATGCTCAGCTTGAGGATGATTTTCAACATGAAGCTGAAGAGCCTATATACAAGTTTAAATCACTCTCTGAATGCATGGTAGATGAGAATCTTATTATAAGATCTGAAGAACAAACCAAGACTATGACATTCATGAGTCATTATGCAAACATCGATGAAGAAGAAGTAGGCTTTGTTGAGAACACTCTTGAAGATCTGGGTGATGAGAATTTGGTTGTTGAATGCGTTGAGGAGACAAAAGAGAGCTTGGTTTTTATAAACGAGTTCTTGAGTGAAGAAGAAACGCGTGTGATCCCTGTAGCCAAGGAAGAAGCAAAGGGTGAAGAGTCTGTGGAGAATCAAATGAATTACATCAAAGAATCCTCCGAAGAGGTACAAGAAGAAGAGTCTCCAGTAGAAAAGCCCTTTCAGAATCACTTTGGTATTCTCTCCACCAAAGAACTGAAACGTGATGATCCAAGGAAGATACCATTTGAGGAAATCAGGATGAACGAATTCAGGGGATGGTTCTACGACGAGTATGATCCTGGTGATCATGGTTATCTCGATAAGGCCTTCTGTGGGCCACCTCTTGCCTGAAAAGGCTCTGCAGTCAAGCTTAAAGACTTAAAACAAGCGCACTGGGGAGGCAGTCCTCTGTTATCTTTCAAAGGTCAATCAAAATTGCTAGAGGTCAAAAGACGATGCTTTCTCTGTCTACCCTCCTCTGAACCAGCCAATAACTCCAATCTCATGCATTGCATTGCATAGAAAATTTCGAAAAAAAAAAAAAAAAAAAAAAATTTAAAAAAAAGAGTTATGTGTTTTGAATTATGCATAGGGAGCCATGATTGAAATTGCCATGAAAAGAACATATCTACAAGCATCTCTTGAGCCTTGAAAACTCTTTTTGAAACATGTTGCTCATATGATATTGACATTGTTCTTGAAACCAATTACAAACTGAACTTGAGCATAATGAATTTAATCTCTCTTGCATATGGGCACTTGCATACTTGATCATGGATTTCATACACATTTGGGTTATCTTATTCCATGTCTTATCCTTTGATTAACCCAAATAGCACTCCCCTACCCTTGAACCCTTGCCATTCTTTGAAACCAATATCGATTTGTTGAGTGAGGTCTCTTATTGATAGCTTGTCATGTGCAAAATCTTGAGAGTATTGGGAGCCACATATGTTTGTTCTCATCTATTGCTAGCATAAGATCCTCATTTGAACTAGCATATAGGATGGTGAGTGAGTTTGTGTGTTTTTAAGTTGTTATATCTTAGGTTTGAGAGAAGAGAAAAAGATCAAAGAGTGTCAATAAGAAAAGAAAACCAATAGGAACCAAGAAAATAAAAGAAGAAAAACTCTTAAGTGTGTCAATTAGAATTCCCCAAAGTAAAAAAAAAAAAAAAAAAAATGAATGAAAGATCATAATGGGGAAAGAAAAAGAGAGTCAAGTTCTTAGTTGGTTGATCATGTAAATAAAAACAAAAAAAGAGAGAGTTCACTTGGTGAGAAATATGAGTGAAGTGTATATACTTGGGTTTTGAAATATAAAAGATGGGTAGAATTTGTAATCACTTAGGAAGAAGAGTAGAATGATGAGAATGAGCTATGTATGCATGAATTGCTCCTAGTCTTAGATAAATTTTGCATAATGATCATGCTCCTTGTTCTTGAGTGATTGCCACCATTAAAAAGATTGTATTTGAACCTTTCTTTTTATTCATAAAAGACCATTAATCTACCAAGCCAAGTGATTGAGATCATGTGCCCATTTGTGAGAATCCACCTTGTGTGTGTGTGTGAATGAATGTGAGAATTGGTTGAAGTTACTTGTTGATTGATGAGCATTGCACTTTGTATAAAGAAATAAAAAGAGGTTGATAGGCATTGAGAAGCTAGACTGATAAAAGAATGACCAATGATTGTTTGCTATGATCATTTGGAATGTTGTAGAAGAGCTAGGATGTGTGTCTTTTGGCTATGAGCTCCCTTTTTCAAACTTCTTCCTTCTTAGGACTTGAAAGTTTACTTGAGGACAAGTAAAGGACTAGTGTGGGGGAGTTGATATCTTGTGAATTTACATGTTTTTAACTTCTTATTCTTGCATGGTTTGGTCATTTAGAGCATCATTTAGGCACATTTAGGTTGCATATCATTGCATTTGTACATATCAGGTGTTGGAGAGCACCATGGATGAGTTAGAGGACCATTGGTGGGATTTTGAGTGCAATTGGAGTCCAAAAGAAATGTTAAAAGTGATCATTGGGCGAGCACCTTACCGGAGCGACCAGCTGGGAGCGACACCGTCAAGTCGCTCTGATCTCCCTATCAGAGCGACCTTACTAGAGCGACAGGGAAGAGTCGCTCGCGTATTGATCACCCGGAGACAACGAATCCGGAGCGACCTCTCGCAGCGACACAGCGAGGTCGCTCCCGAATCCGGAGAGTGAAAGATGAACACGGATGAAAGCCTTAAAGATCTTTTCTGAAGCTGAAAATTTGTGGAGACACTGGAAATTGAGTTAGCTTTCCAATGGAAGTGGTTTCAAGTCATTTGGAGCTGTATTGGATAAGTTATAATCGATTTACTACAGGTGTATCAACCCTCGTCGGGGACCACTGGAAAGTTGATGGGATTAACCAACTTCCCACTTTCTTCCACCCACCTTTCCTTTGCACGATTTTTCCTACTTTTCTGTATAATATTTGCTTTCTTATTATCAAAAGAGTGGGCAAGAAACATCATTATCCAACTTTGTAATAATTTAACTTGTCAAAACTCTCTCTCTTTGAAATATCATTGTTCTTAGTGTTCTTGAGCTGTTCTTCAATTGTTCATCATCTGTTCTTGAGTTTTAATTTCGTTTTGCTTGTTTAAATCCTTGTTTATCTTTATTCTCTGTTGTATCCACTTGAATATGCTTCAATCTATTATGAGATTAAGTGTTTTCATGGAGATTAGTGAGTAGTTTCCTTAAGAATTCATGGGTTAGGGAGATTAGAGTAACTTAGTGAAGATCTATGGTGTTATTGTATTAGATCCTTGTATGAACTTGCTTGTTGAGTATTTTTAATGCTTGTTTAGTCTTGATCACTCTAAACCTGATTTCTAAACACTTCTCATCAGACATGATTAGATGAAGTGTTTGAATCAACTCAACTAAGCTCTAGTGAGATTAGCCAAGGACACTTGATGTTAAAATTGCTAGATAGTTATTAAACTTGAACTTAAAGATTGCTTGATTGAATTAAGCCAAAGACATTTGATGTTTAATGATTTCTAAGCAAATGGACATTTACCTAGACATAGGACTTGTCTAAAATTGTGTTTAGACTTAAGAGATTACTTTGATTGAAAGCTTGTCACCTAGATTGGATTTTAGTTACTTGAAGTCAATTCCCTTAGCCCATGGATTCACTTGTTTATATTTCTAGGATATTAGTTTGTTACAAATCATCTATCTTCTTGTTTGCTTAGATTAGGAAGGTTTGTGTATTCTTGGTGTTATAAGTCTCTAGTTCTCTGTGGATTCGATCCTAAAATGCTACAATGACATACCATTCTATTGTGGTATTGTTGGCACATTAGGTTAATTGGTGTGTGCTCAAACGCGTAATCAGTTTCCCATTGCTGCACTCGATGAAGGCTTTCTCTAAATGGTCAGTCCTTTCTTCGACTTCAGCTATGGCTGCTTTCTTCTCCTCTTCTCCTCGAGCGGTTAGGATACTTCTCAGAGCAATAAACCACTTGATATTCATATCAAATTAAGAGAGAACATAAAAGATTTAAGATTAAGCTCATGTCATGTATATTGTAAGAATTTTACCAAAACAAAAAAAAAAAGTATATTGTAAGAAAGGAGTTAGTTGAAACAGAACAGGTCCAACTTCCTCCTGTTTAAACTTAGTTGCATCGTATTAGTAACAGAATGTTAACCGGATAAAACCAATATCAAGCATTAAAAAACCGCTAGATCTTGGGGACATGCTACATTATAATTATTAACATGATGCATGTCGTATTTGTAACTGAACAAACACTACGACTGTAATATAAACTCGACATGATCAGTTGAAGTGCTAAAACTAACCTTATCATCTACGTAGGCGGCCCAGAACCGAGCGATGGCTCTGTCGTAGGGCTGAGAAGGGAGAATAGACGGTCCATATGAGCTCCAAGCCTCGTCGATGTACTGAACGATGATGTTGGACTCACACACGGGTTTGTCAGCATGAATCAGAACCGGCATCTTCTTGTGAACCGGGTTAGATTTAAGGAGCAACTCGCTCTTAGTACCGTATGTCTCCTGGAGAAACTCGTAGCTAATAGATTTGAGGTTGAGAGCGATTCTGGTCCTCATGACGAAGACACTAGCCCATGAGCCAATCAGCTTTACGTCGCCGGTCACCATTTTATCGCGGAAATTAAGAACCGAGAAGAAGAACTCGATGTGTGTTTGTTTTTGTGAGAGAGAATGTTATGGTTTAGATGTATGAAAGCAAAGATGGGGATGTTTCAATTATTGTTAGGTGATGGATACAAACGAGTGGTGAAAAATGAAAATTATTGACGTGTGACATTTATATTCATTGCGTGGCAGCAAACGAACCATTAAATCTTCTTGGAACCTTTTCCATGTGTTTATTGACTTCTAGGAAATAACGAATTGAAAATGCAATGGATAAAGCAAACAGAATATATCTAAAAGAATATGAACCCGAAAAAAAATGGAAATCAATTTTTAGTTTAAACTATAATCATATAACACTTTTAACTCATTTTGAAGAAACGCTAACTTAACAAACTGATGTTACATATAAATTTTGGTCAATCTATAAGATAAAAGAAAAATAATTTATATACATATGGGATGATTTAAAAATAACTCTTTGAACTTTAAAATTTGAAAATACACTTCTTTTGTTATCTTTTGAAAACTACAATTTTAATGTGATAAGACATTTTTATCCAGATTCTTATTTTAAAAAATTACATATTCTATTACATAAAATACGAATTTGAAAACAAACAAATAGTTTTCAAGACAATCCCATCCCCCATATAATTCTATTCACGTTCTTCATGCATCTACATTCTTTTTTGTTGTTGAAAAAGTGTAATATGGAGCAATCCCCTCATTTGAATAAAGTCTCAAAAGCCTTAGGGAGAAGGAGGTGGTCATTTATGGTCTTATTATAAGGAAACAACAAAAAAAACTGTAAGAACAAAATAAAACATACAACAAATGGAGTAGGGCACACTATTTCTTACTGCACTGCACAGTTTCAATAGGATTAACACTGAGATGAGTCCCTAAACTTCATCGTCGTCTTCATCGCCAAAGCTTATAGGAACTAGTCCCGAAACTTCCATTTGCCTTTCAAAGGATCAAACGATACAAACTCAGCTCTCCTTGTGCCTCAGCTTTCCGCTTAAGCATCATCTTATATAAATTATTAAAAGAATTGTTACATTAACAACTCTACTAATAACAACTTCTTATAACAATTACCTACACATGGTTTTAGGAATCTATTAGTGTGGCTTCGCAATTTTACTAACAAATCCTTATTTGATATTTAAGAAATATAGCTATTTATGTTATTGTTATAGTTTGAAAATGTTTTATAAGTTTATAACCATGCTCTGCTTATGGATCGCATCAATCTTGTCTCAATATACTCCAACAATGGTTTGATCAAGCTGATCACCTTCTAATCCGTAACATTTTTCTACCTTCATGGTCAACATCAGATTCTCTTAACCTGCCCGTTTGACCCGCCAGACCATGGTGTTGAGTGTTTTTTTGATTAAAAAAACTTAACCTGTTTGACCCGCAGGAAGAAAATATAAAATTCCCGCCCAACCCGTTCAAAATTGCGGATAATATTAGTAATAATAATAATCTATCCATAATTAAAAGTAAATATTTTTTCTTTGTTTAAAAAAACATATATTGCGGGTTGACAGATATTTACAGTTGAAATTTGGATGATCCGATCTCCCGTATAAAAAACAATTGATCTGCATCTGCACCCGCGAATTTACATCAATTTACCCGCATCTGCTCTGCGGCGGGTCAAACGGGGTGGAGCCCACGGATAGCGATTCAAATTCCCAGCCCTATCCCTAGGTGTGATTAAGGCAGGAAAGATGAAGGTATTTCAGAAACTGAAGTCTCTTACGGTTGAGACAATAGAACTCATCTTAAGGGAAGAAGAAAAAAGGGTGTTTACGTCCCTCAGGCCGATCTTGTCAGACAATAAAACTCATCTTAAGACAATAAAACTGAAGATTTTTTTTTAATAAAGTGATTATTGTAAATTTAATATGTATTTTTGTTTTATGCAACAACATATGTTAAATAAATTGTATATATGTTCTAATATTCAATGATCAAATTAATTTCTTTTATAAATATAACTATTTAATATCAAAATATAATAATTTATTTATTCGGTGTCTCGCATATTTTTAGTTTATTTTAACTAATTTAAACTTAAACGAAGTAATACATCATTTAGCATGTTTCACATTGGTAAAATGTAAATTTTGTTTCTATAAGAAACTTCAATATAAATGAATTAAGGTCTTTGTTAAAACCATCTTGTATTTGATTATATTGCATGATTGATAAAATTATATTTGTATTAATGTAATTTTCACTACAAGAAAACATATTTTTTACGAGGGCGGTATTCGTTGTAAATTCGTCGTAATAGGAGCTTTACGACGAATTAACATCGATACGCGTTTCGTTGTTAAACGCTCGTCGTAACGGAGGTTTCGTCGTAAAGTCCTAGTTACGTTTACGAGGAAGTCAATTCCTCGTAAAGCGGAAGGAAACTATTCGTCGTAATGCCCTCGTAAATGGCGATGTAAATACCTCGTAATAGTTCGTTGTAAAGGCCACGTAAGGCTTCCACGTAAAGTCGATGTAAACTTTACGAGGACTTTACAACG
The DNA here is from genome assembly GCF_020379485.1 of Brassica napus. Lineage (NCBI taxonomy): Eukaryota > Viridiplantae > Streptophyta > Magnoliopsida > Brassicales > Brassicaceae > Brassica > Brassica napus. The sequence continues at coordinate 47,754,312 of NC_063451.1, read as the reverse complement.
ACTCCATGTAAATTCCTCGTAAATGTTACGAGGACTTAACGTGGAATTTTACAACGAATTTACATCTCCATATTTAAAATATTAATTAATTATAATAATTATATAAATTTTATAAAACAATAATTTTAAAATTTAAAATATTTGAAATAAAATTAAATATGAAACCAAATAATTTTTTTAAAAAAACTATAAATTCATTAATTAAATAGAATTTATATTTTTTATACAAAACAAAAGAAATTAAAAAAGGAAACTAAAGGCCAACATCATCGTCATCGAAGTAGTTGGCTGAGGGGTTCGGGTCTGTAGACGTTCCTGCTTCGGGATCCGGCTGGCTCATCCCGAGAGCTGTTCGTCTCTCCGCCAAAGCTCTCTGCAAAGTTGGATTTCCCACCGCAATCACATCCAGCAAACCCTCGAGAGAGTCCAAACGCTGCTGCTGGGTATCCATGCGAGCCTGCATCCGGTCGTTGTCCTGGTCCCGTCTCGAATAGTATGACGAAGTCGACCTTGCAACTTCGTTAACGGAACCTATTCCGACCGTCCTTCCCTTCTTTCTAGGAGCCACCTATATGTATATATATAAAAACGTATTTAGAGTTAATAATAAAATAATAAAAAAAATTAAAATTTTTAAATTTTACCTCCTCGAAGATCCGGTCGACCTCTTCGGTTGACAACTTGACGGGTAATCCATCTGCAGATTGTTGGGTAAGTTGCGTCTCTTGCTCTTCAACCCGAGACGCCACAGCGTTGAAGAGTTTCTCGGATGCAGGATCCACAAAAACCCCATCTGGTGAGGCGTGAGTCATCTTGAATAAGTCCGAGAGAGATGACAAAACTCCCGTCTTCTCCAACTAATAAACAACAATAATAAATAAATTAAATATAATTAATAAATACAAGTTTAAAATAATGAAAATTATAAATTTAAATAAAACTTACAGCTTCGAGACGAATTCCGGCATGGGGTTTTTGGCCGGTTCTATGAACCATGGGCAAATGGCCATCTTTATCCCTCGTTCTTCGGGAAGCGGAGCAGGAGTTGGCTTTGCGGATGGAGCTGGGTTCGTTCCAATAGGTGATGAGGCCATCCCATGCTTCCTTTGTGACCCCGCTCGGCTTCCCCTCATAGCCGTAAATCTCCCACTTGTCCTTCCAATCGGAGACGGTATTGCAAAGACGAGTTTTCGCCTTTGCAATAAATTCGCTCTTCACCCTCTCGGTGATTCCTACGGACCAGTTCCACCTTTGCTGAAAAAACAAACATTTTAAAAGATTAGAAAAAATAATAATTATTTAATTAACAATATAAATATTAATAATATGTAAATATAATTACCGCAAAACATTTAAACCACGTCGTCTTGACGTGATCGGGAGTCATGGTCCAGTTGGGATAAGAGCCGTCATAATATCCCTTCATCGTCTCTGAAACGCTCCGGCTAACACGGTTGTTAGCCCCAAACCTGCAAATATAACAAATTTGTTAAAAAAAATTGATCAAAGATTTTAAATTTTAAATTAATAATTTTATGTACTTACCAATAAGTACCCGGGGGTCTATCGGGGTCCAGAACGTGTAAACCCTCTCGTCCGGGCTGGGCAAGCAAATCCTCGACGGTGTATCTTGCGAATGGTGCATGAGCTGGCACCCGCAAATCGGGATGAACTGCAGCCGGTGGGGCAGGCTGATCCGGGGCGACAGGTGGAGCTGGTGGGGGAGGCATCTGAGATGGAAGAGGAGGAGGGGTCGAAGAAACTCTCCGAGATGTGTGAGAGTCCGGAACTGTCCCGGAAGAAGACGATGGACCGCTAGAGGAAGATCCATCGCCAAACAAATCCGCATACGTAGGTGCAGGAGCTGCTGGTCTCGGTCTAGGAGCCATCTAGAAAATTTTAAAAAATTAAATTAATATATATCCTAAACGAATTGTTTAAAATAATTTTCTAAACTAATCATCTAAACTAATTCCGTTAACTAATCACCTAAACTAATTCTCTAAACTAATCACCTAAACTAATCACCTAAACTAACCACCTAAACTATAAAAAAAAAAAAAGATAGAGAGAGAAAGTTACCTTAGAGGGGGAGAGGAGTTAGGGAGGAAGATATGAGCAGTGCTCGTATGAAAGACTTCTCCCATATATATAAAAACGGTTTCCTCGTAACTTCGTCGTAATGTTACGAGGAAGTTACCAGACCCGTGTTTTCGTTTACGACGAAGTTACCAGGCCCGTGTTTTGGTTTACGACGAAGTTACCAGGCCCGTGTTTTTTCATTTACGACAAAGTTACCAGACCCGTGTTTTTTCATTTACGACGAAGTTACTAGGAAATAGTATTTTATGTTACGACGAATTTACATGGAAATAATATTTTATGTTACGACGAAGTTACCAGGCCCGTGTTTTTATTTACAATGAATTTACGAGGAAAGTATGAAACCCCAAAAATCAAATCCCTAAACCCCAAAGTTATCATCTTTACCATTATCACTCATTAATACTTTCATCCTCTTTATCCAACTAAAACCCTTAACTTCAACAAAATAAAATTTTTTACCTTAAGAAATAGATATTATACAAGACAACTTATAGTACACATACATTAAGTATCTCACTTAAGCAATAAAAAACAACATTGGGTGCAATATTTTGTAAAGATAAAAACAACATTTGTTACATATATTACATCATTCTGAATCGTTTGAGTTCTCATCAACATCTGAACAGTCATCGTCGTCACTACAATCGAACTCGTCTTCACGTGCTTCATCTGTCGCATCTTCGGGAAGATCTTCATATTGATGGTTATTTGGGTCGATCAGAAGATTTTCATCAAGTTGTTGATCAGGAACCTCAACTTCATTAATAGCATCTTCTTCTTGCAATGGTGGTTCTTCTCCAGCAACAATTCGTCCACGAGGTATAATTTTGATAGTAGCCAACCAATTAATCCCAGAACTTCGAAGGCGAGGGTATGGAAGAAAGCTAACTTGTTCAGCCTGGAAAGCTAGGATGAAAGGCTCGAATTTGTTGTATCTTCTCCCATAGTTGACATCCACAACACCAATTGGTGTTGAGATATGGAGGAGGACTATCTCTGACAACTGTTGTCCGGTTTCCTCCACGCGGCACCGTTTCCAGAGCTCCATAATAATCAATTTCTGCTAGGATCTGTTGTCCGGTGAGATATGGAGGGGGACTATCTCTGACAACTTTTTTGTATCTAAACAATGTCTTATTTCTTCGGTACGGATGGGAGATGGGAAGAAATCGACGATGACAATCAAACCAACAACTCTTTCTACCATTCTTCAGTTGAAAAGCATCTGTCGATCCACGACAAATTGGACAAGATAATCTTCCATGAGTTGTCCACCCAGACAATATCCCATAAGCAGGAAAGTCACTAATCGTCCAACTCCGTATCTCGTAGATATTGCATCCATTAGCCATTTTTTTTAGTTGTATTTTTCAGTTTGGTAGGTAAAGGTTTAACAAGTATTTTACAACGCAATGTATTACTACGGATTTACAACTTTTTTACAAGGATTTTACATCCACTTTACAAGGAATTTAGTTAGGTATAAAGCACACTTAATACACGTTTCGACCAAGTATTAACGGTAACCCGATTCGTTGTAAAATACTTGTTAAATTACAACGCCATTACGAGGAAATATAAGGAAATGGGATTCCTCGTAAAGTCCTTGTAACATTACAGCGTCTTTACGAGGAAAGATAAGGAAACAGGATTCGTCGTAAAGTCCTTGTTACATTACAAAGCGTTTACGTGGAATTTAATTTTTCACGTAAAAGCGTTGTAACTTTACAACGACTTTACGACGAAACAGTTTCGTTGTAATATTACATCCGCTTTACGACGAAACTGCTTTTCGTTGTAACGTCGACGTAATCTACTTGTAAATTTACGAGGAATTATGTTCGTTGTAAAACTTCGTTGTAAAGCCAGTGTTTTCTTGTAGTGTTTACATTATATCAATCGGGCCTGGCCACATTGAGAGTTGTGAGAGAATAAGGGGTAGTGAAATTAGGTACCAATAATTTCTGCCGCAATCTCATGGCTTCTCTTGGCCTTTGGAAGAAGGTCGCAACTCCGCTGCCCTCTGGCTGGAAGATGGCTTGTACAACGGTGGCTGCGCCGTTTTCATCTACCGTCGAGAACTCTGATCCTATCAAGGCAGAGAAGGTGGGGAAGATGAAGGTATTCCAGAAGCTGAAGTCACTTACGGTTGAGACAATAGATCTCATCTTAAAGGAGGAAGAGAAGAAGGGCGTTTACGTCACTCAAACGGATCTTGTCAGATGGGCGAAACGTATTGATAAGAGGAACAACAGGCCTGAAAACTCTCGAGGTATATATATATGTCTGATATTGCAACAATTGAATTATTGTTATTATTTTCTTGTTTTGGATTTTAAGTTGTTTGAAAATGTTTTACGTGTGTGTAGATCTTTAGGTGGATGGATAAAAAGAAGATGGTGTTTTCTCCCTCGGAACTTGAGCTTTATGTGGATCTTCTGGGCAAGGTTAAAGGAGCAGCAGCGGCTTCAGCCTACTTTGAAAAAGTAGAGCCAAATTTCGATGAGATGGACGCTGATGCCGAAAATAGACCTGCTTATTTGAAGGTCTTGCATTGGTTCCGAGTTAAAGAACAGAATCAGACTTCGGGGGGCAAAACCACATGTTCTTAAGTTCCCTAAAGTTGATGATCCTCAATGGGCTAAGAATTCTACTCCTACTACTCCTGCTCAAAAGAGAAATCTTTTTTCCAAGCTCAAATCCTCTGAAACCTGTTGTGCCCACCTTTTGACAGAGATGGAGGACCAAGGGTTTTGCATCACCAAAGCAGATCTAAACCGCTGGATAAAACTCCTCCAAAAACAAGGACAAACACAGAAAGCTCTACAGGTTTTGTCTCTGTTATTTTTCCCATTGATTTTCTTATGTCTATTTTGGTTATTAAATGCTCTTTTTGCTTGTAGATCGACACGTTTAAGAACTGGAAATACGTTTCCTTTTATCATCAACTGCGTGGAACGTTTAACCATAGCTCTGTTTCTTGGGAGCCAAGTAACAATATCCCTGACGTAACTCAAGTGGCGACAACAGGCTTTTTGCATGGCTATGCAAATTCTACGTAGGTCAATAAGTTGTTTTTAATGCTTTGTTTAAGGATTGCATTAGTCTTGTCTCAATACTACAACAATGGTTTGATCAGCTGATCACACTGGTCAACAACAGATTCTCTTACGTGGTGTCATACCACTGATGACATTTACTCAGTAAAAGACTCATAAAATCATCACTATATATTCACTTTAAAATCATCACCCTTTTTTGTGTTTTTGGAGTGTTCTAAAGGGATGCGTTTAGAATTTGTATGTCGTTTGTAAGGTAAACAAAGGAGGATAAAAAAAAAAAAGTTAAGTCACTTCTTGAGTTAATTGATGATAGTTCATGAAGTCAATCCCATTTAGCTTGACGCAACACAAAATCTGCTCTGGTAGCTCCTCTGGTTTGTTCCCCTGTTCATACATACAAATCTTCAACATAAGCAATTTTATACATCTATAACAACTTTTTTTTGTAACAAAAAAATTACCTGAATTGTGAGGCCAACATCAAGAACACAGATCTTGAGTCTGTCTATGAATGTTTCAAACCCTTTCCGGGATATATAACTGAATCTATGCATATCAATATCAATCTCAAAGTAATTTTCACCCTATAAAGAGTTAGAAAAAAACTCAAGTCCATTAGTTACTAAACCATATTCCTAATCAAGAAGAATGATTAAAGAGTCTGGTCTCACCGAGTAGAACTCGTGCTGCGGACGCGAAAGAACAGGCTTCTCGTTGTAAGCCTGCATCAGCTTCTTCTCTGGACCACTCAAATGCAGATCATCCACGTTGGCAACACGTCCCAATATCTTCAGCCGTTCTCTGAAAGGCGCGGTTGTATCCATAGGGAAGCTTTTAACTTTCTCAACCTCGTCATCTATTAATCTCTGGCCCCCCAAAAAAAGAAAAGTGGACTCAGCACAAAGAGCATTGCACAGAACAGAGTCAAAGCTTTAAGTTTACCTGAATGCTTTCTTGGAAATGAAGCGGAAGGTCATTTGAATAATTATCCGAAAGTTTGAAGTATAAAACAATATTCATTCCTTCTCCATCAGTTTCGCCTTGGAAGATCGTAGTTGGATACAATGGAATCTGCTTATCACCAAGAGAAAAACAATCACTAAAAGTTCCAGAAACAGAGCAACAAAACAGAGTAATCAACTCGTACCTGAACATTAACAACAAGGAGAGATGGGAGTTTTGCGGATGTGGTGCTAACGGGAAGCTTGACGTATTGTGCGATATGGTTTATTTTACGTTCTGATAAGAAAACATCGACGCCAAAAGGGTTATAAGCAGCATGGCTAGCTGCAAACTCTTTCTTCTTGTCCCTAAACCAAAAAAAAAGTCAAAAAGTTTAGCCTCTTGTTTAAGATGGTTAAGCTAGTAATCATAAGTAATGGTTCACCTTAGATAGGTTTTGCCACGAACACGGAAGCTATTTGGCTCGATGGTTGTCCAACAATCTAGCATTTTCTTGTCGATTGGACAGAAAGGAACCTGAGAACCTGCTACTGGTCTCTTTAACTGTAGTTTGGAAAGAACTGAAACAAGTTTTGAGACAACAAGTAAGTTAATGATATGTGATCAAGATGTTAATCCAAGGAATCAAGTGGGAGTACTTACACAAGGCTCCTGAAGCATGACCTTCTCTCCATTTATAAGATAGTTTAAGAGACGCTTTTTTCCTGGAACTTGGAGGGCTGGAGCTAAGAGACCTTCCTTTTACAACACAAGGAACAACGGCTATTGGATTCAGACAAGGCAGACAGTTACTAGGCAAGGGTTCTTCTTCATCTGCAGATGATGAGTCTATGGAACCAGGCTGGTTAGTGTTTGACTGCGACATGGATTCGTTTGAGTTTGAGTCAGAGTCTCCTGTTGATGATGTGGTTATAGTACTGGAGACTGACGCACGCTCACCTCCGTTTAAAGACAAGCTATCTGAAAATGAAAATGAAAATGAAAATGAGAAATAAAGAGAGATGCATAGCTCATATCTATGTATATACACCTTCAGTGACGCTGTGGAAATCATCATCACAATCTGTTTCAAAGGCTGCATTGGACTCAAACCATGCTTCTTCTCCACTTGCTGTTGATCAAAACATATGTTCATTAGACAGAACACGTTACTAATCTTCAACATCAATCAAATTATTAAGATCACAGGACAGATTAGCTTGATTAGCCACCAAATGTCATTAAAAGGTTCACAGTGATCAATAAACAAAGATTTTAACTTTATTAATTAAAATCCATAATCAGAATCTAATCCAACAGATTCAGATAATAGATTCTACAATCAATGAAGCATTAGAGAAAAAAAAAAACCATGAATCCAAACCAAGCATCGCAACATAAAGACGAAACCTTTGAAGACAAATCCACCAAACAACACCAAAAAAAAAAAAAAAAAATCATGATCAAGACAAAGAATCAAGACCTCTGAAACTGGGAGTGGGCAAGTTGTTGGGAGGATGATCGAGATTGTCAAATGATCCGGCGGCTCTCTTCCTCTGAAGCTTTCGTCTTTTACGACTCTTCCTTCGCTTAGACCTCATCTTCGATCCCACACAGCTCTTCGGCGTCGACACGCAACCTCCCATCTCTCTCTCTCTCTATAGATTACAATTAGCTAACAAGCTTCCATCTCTCTGTCTGTATGATCAATGTCTTTTATGTAGAATCTGTCAACGTCGAATCCCACTATAAATGAAAAACCCACAAAATTGAGAGGGAGGAAGGTACTTGCTTTGAGGTAGATTTGGAGAAAGAGACAAACTATTTGGTGAAGAAAATGTTTTTTTTTTAATTACGAAGAACAAACAAAACAGAAGTCTTTTTGTTGGGTTTTTGGACATTCTAAAAGTCAATAAAATGGGGAAAATATCAACGTCTCAACTAGTTTTCTTATTTCTTTTGTAAATATCTATTTTTCTTTCTTTTTCATGTCTACCATTGAAGTAAACCGGTTTCTTATACCGGATCTTATTAAATTGGTAGGACTACTGGTCTGGTCCACAACCTTCATCATAGGCCTGGGCATTCGGGGTCCCAATCGGGTTTCGGTTTTATCCAATCGGGTTTCGGTTTTTCGGGTTTATCAAAATCAGCTCCATTCGGATTATATGAAAGTTCGGTTCAGGACCGGTTCGGATTCTATCGGGTTCGGGTCGGGGTTAGTAAATCTTCAAAAAACCGGTACAACCCAATATACTTTCGGGTTCGGGTCCCAATCCGCTTTTCGGTTTAAAAGTACCTGATTTTTACCTATTTTATAACCAAAACATGAGTAAAATCGGTTCTTCAGTTTTAAAATACCTGATTTGTACCTATTTTGTAACCAAAACTTAAGTAAAATCAAAAATAAGGAACATCAACCGTGATCATTCAAAATCAAACGAAAAGTAAACATATTTACTGATAAAAAAAAAACCAAATAAATAAAAGCATAAAACGAAAACAAAGTTCTCATGAAATGAGAAACATTGTTTAACGAAAACAAAATCTAAATCTAAATACTTCAAGATTCAACGGTCATCTTCAACCATCAACCTTCATGTAATAGAACCACCAACCTTCATGTAATAGATAAGTGTCTTAGATGTTCAATATTTCTTAGTGTATTTTGGATACATATTAGGAATTGAGATCTTGTTTGGTACAAGATCTTTTCGAGGTTTTGAATGTTTCGGGTTCTATCGGATATCCATTTAGATTCGGGTTTGGTTCGGATAATACCTATAACCCGAAATACCACAGAACAAGATCCATTCGGTATTTACGTCGGGTTCGGATCGGTTCGGATTCATTTTTATCGGATCGGATTCGGTTCGGGTTTTCGGGTTCGGTTTATTTGCCCAGCCCTACTTCATCATATGAATTGATTTATTAATTTGTTATTAATTCTGCTATATCTATGAATGATGACATTCTAATTCGGTCTGATTTTTATTTTGGTAACTGGAGTTAAGAAATCTAGTGACAACTTGCAGAAGATTGTAAAATGTATCATTTTAAAGCTAAAAATGAATTGATTTACACTTTTCTTAGTACTTCTATTAAATTCTCTTGAAATGATCTTAACCATGAGTATCACATAGCATTTAATCACACTAACAAAAAATAGAATTCAGAAGTTAATAAATTGAATAGTTCTAAACAATTTTTTTTTTAAATTAATGATTTATTAATAAGACTAGAATTATATAAAAGCTTATACTCATTATAAACCAATTAAGTCTGGATTTATTGAATAACACCCGGAATCATGTACACTTATGTTTATTATAATTCCATTTTATTTATGAAGATTATGCAGATTCATGTTTTCATATATAGTATGAAATTTCTCACTATGAAGAGAAGAGAAACATTAATGTAAAGAGTAAAATTGTGAAAAGGTAAAATTGTATTTCCAATGTGTGTTTACTTAGTGCAGATTCATCTTTTCTTCATAGTAAAATTAGTAAAATGTTGAAGTGACTAAAAAGCATATAAGCATGAAGTCAAACACAACAAAATACCACTTCTTAAATGGTTTCCTATCTAATAATAGGCATTGGTAAAAATCAGTTTCATATATGAAATAAATTGTCAACATATTAGACTTAGCTTACCCAAAACTGACAGTAGTGTTGACAATATAAACTTTAAAAGTCAAATAAGATAAATGTGGTTTAGTAATACCAAGAAAAATCATAAAGTTATGTGGTTTCATATTGGGTTTTAAAACTTTGAATTTCAGTATTATAAGTTTGAATTTCAAAGTAGAATAGCAAGAAATTAAAAAAGGGTTGATTGGTTCACCTTAATTCATTTGACCTTACAATTTTACGAAGTAACAATCTCATATTTACCCGGCAACGAGTTCGCCCTAATAAACCTCTCAGGCACAATTCTCGAGAAACCCCTTTAGTCACCGTTTCACGGCGCCGGCGGCGCATCTTCTCGCCGGCGTCGCCTCTGTTTCCTTCCTCCCATGCTTCTCTTCACTCTGGTCTCTGTCTACTCAAGTTCTTTTGGAGTTTTTGTGTTGTCTTTTCCGTGCTCGGCTCCTCCCTCCTTTGAGATGACTCGTATGGCTTTCTCTGGCGGATTGGATATCACCGGAATTGTTTGTTTCTCCGGGGGTTCCCGGTCTACATCTCGTCCAAGCGTTTCCTCCCCTCGCTGCAGCCACTACCTTGGCTCCTCGCTTGTCTCGTGCAGATCTGCGAGCCTTGTCTCCATCAACGAAACTCAGAGACTCTCAACCGAAGATTTTCGACGGATCTCTTCCTCCCTTCCACCACAAGTCCTCCTTCCACCTTTAGTTTCCGGTGACCGAACGTCTGCTGTCTGTGGGGCTCCACGCTTGACCCGCCGTTCAGATCTGGAAGCATTTTGGTTGATATGGAAAAGCTCACCTCAATTCACAACCACCACCTCCATCCCGACAAGGTCCCGTTTTGAAAGACTCTACTATGGATACGGCGAGGTCCGATGCGCTGACGACAGTTCTGCTCCATCTTCGATAGATGGTGTTGTGAGTCTTGTCGACTCCGGGGAGAATAACTTACCATCATCTGACACGCCGTGCTTCATAACCGGCGACTGCCCCTTCAACTCCGGCAAGAACCCTAAGCTTTCAAGTCTCCCGATCAAGCAGGCGTTGAGTTCAAAGCCGAGAATGTTAATCTTCTGGGCCTGGTCCTGTAAGATCTGTGAATCTGTTATTCATCTTGCTGGCCCCCCAAATCTTAAACCGTTGTTTGATGATTTGTTAAGTGTGGCAAAGATGCAAAGGATTTCCGGTGGGTTCACCGGGGCCTTTATCTTGAGCTTAATGCCATATTTTTCTTTACGAAGAATAGTTTACCGGTGGGTTCACCGGTTTGGTCTCTGTCATCACCATACCTCCTTTCTATGAAAGGAGAGGAATTCCCGAACTCGTTGTTGAGTTCCGGTTTCAGCTTCCTCGTCTATGAGAGCTGGTCTTCAAAGTCACTATATGTGACTATTTCTATGCTGTCCGACTTTGTCGTGAAGGCTACCCCGACGCATTCAAGCTTCGTCTCGAATCCGCTGTCATCTTCGTTTGAAGAATTATCTTGTTTAGTTTACATTGTTGTAGTTTATGTTTTCAATCAAAGAGGATGGTTAATTCCTTCTAATCGTTGTAATCAAGCAGTTTGAAGAATAATGAAATTAAGTTGTGTTTCAAAAAAAAAAAAACAATCTCATATTTATGGACCCTCATGACTCCATCTACATATCATTTTTTTCTTTTATATTTTCTCCAATACATGTTATACAAGTGGCAGTATAATTAATTATAAATATATTTGTAAATTTCCAGACTTTCCTGTTTCTCCACTATACATTTATTCAATCTATAACAGCCATACAAATGATTTGGAATCTTGAAACACGGTCCATTGTGTAATGAAAGAAACATATTCTTGTTTCTTTTTCTTTCTTTTATGTCGACCGAAATAAATTCTTTATACATATTCAATCAAATTTTCGCTTTATTTCAACGATGATTTCCAATGTAATTGGATTGTTGTGTTGTGGTAATAAAAACAAAAGGAACAGCAGATATATATGATGAACAAACAACACAAGTGTGGTTGTTCTTTGTTGGCAGAATATCGTTGTCATTTCGATTTGTTTAGAACTGAGGCTTTCATGTTCCACACACACCTTGGAGACTTCCACAGTCCTTTGGGTTATTTAGAAGAAAAATGTATATATAAATGGAAAATGTTCATAAGCAATTAAGCATAACTCGTAGGCTTTCTTTTTTATTTTGTTGACTAATGTTTACATTAGATATACTTTGAAGTTGGATAACTACTAGTCTACTAGTATTAAATTTATTGGCGTCAAATAATCTTAACCGTAAATGTATAATGTGTTTATACTAAATGCCAGCTTAGACTAAAAGATATTTTGCCATATGAAAAGTCACAAATGCACAACGTGTCAGTTTCAAGCATCATAGAGACGAGGGCGCCATATTGTGAAGAGCTTTCTCTTGCTTATCAAAAGTTTATATACATGCGCCGGGCCACCATTTGTGCTTATGTACTTAAAACCAATTAATAAATTATAAACCCTATAGAATCTAAATACTTAGTTAAAGCAGATATAAATATAAAATATTGATAATGATGTTTGCTGCAAATTTTGCTAACTGAATGTAGCACATAACAAAAGTTAACGTGGCAAAACGTATGTAGCAAAACCAAGTGCTCTTGGTCTAGTGGTATTGGAACTCCGGCTGGAGTGTCCGCCCTGGATTCGAGTTGCCTTGGCCACCTTCCCGCCTATAACCATGCGTGTCCGGATGGAAAGCATCGTAGGGATTAGTCTGGGCTTACCGCCTGGGAACCCCATGGTCATCAAAACAAAAAAAAAAAAACTTAGCAATATCACCAAGTTATTTGTAGTGACAGCGTGTGGTTTTCTTTTGTTGTATGTATGTTTTTTTCTTTTGTTGTATATGTTGCTTCGTAAGATTTAAAAATGTTCTATCTGCATTGAAAAGAAGGTTCCACCCAGCTCCTCGTCCTTCCTTCAGCAATCACTGCGTTTTGACTGTAAATTGAGAGTTCATGACTCACGGAAGATAACGAGCTACTAATAGTTGTATATAATTGATCAAAGCAGTTTAACTAGCTTAAAAAGAAAAAAATGGTTTTGTAAGAGAAGATATGGAGCGTTAAATTAAAGAAGTGGAAACATAACAACTTTCCCAACAAGGGCCATCAATTTCACCAACTTCACTATCTAAACTACCAGACCTGGGTTACAAGCTGTTCATTTATTTTTGACTAACGCGTATTCATTTTATACATCAAATTCCAACGTTTTTTTGGGTTCATTTTCAATAAAAAAAATGAGGACATGTGGTATTACATTTCAATCTCCATGAAAATGTAGAGAAAAAAATACATTTTTTTTGTATACGTCTAATTACAGCGTGGGAAAGTAGAAAACTCATGTTCTCATATGACCCGAGTCCCCACAAAAACTAACTTTCTCCAAGCTTTACTGATTGATATATATATTCACATATGTGGTCAATAATTTCCACGCGGCTAATAGAGGACTTAAAAGCTAATTCAATCTCTTATAAAAATATTGGACCAAACTCAACGTCTGATAAACATATACAAGTTTGTAACATTAGTTTAAAGGCCAATTTAGGTGAATAACCAAAACAGATAGAATAATTAGGTGATCATGCATTATTTTTATATATTTGCAAAACCATGTATAGAGAGATGGTGATTTTACGGTTCTGTCCAAAATTGATCACCGTTTGAGTCTAGCTTAAATTTATTTTCTTAAAAAAAAAAATTAAAATTGCATTAATTATCAACCCCAAAGGGCATCGGAACAGTTACAACCACGGCAAAACACCAGCGTTATGTTACAGAAAACAAACAGAGAACATCTATACCTAATCTAAGCAAAAAGGAGAGAGAGGTTGAAGGTGAGAAGACAAGGGGAACGAGTCCCCTCCTCCAGTGAACACCGACGGCACCCTTATCCGATTCCGAAGTATCTACACAGATCCACCACCGAAACCTTAAAATCTGCCATCCACAGAATTGTCCCGCGGCTCCAATTCGCCGGATACAAAACAAACCCTCTCTGCCGCAAAGAGGTTGAAATCTCACGCTGCTCAAGGTCCGAACCACCACATATTACCTTCCACCAAGGCGCTGAGAGATGAAACCAGATCTGATGGAGAAGAAGCACATGGAACCGCCATCCCTTATGAGCCCTCCGCCGTCTCCCGAAACTCTCTAGATTGGCGAAGACAAACTTCGGCCCCGAGGACTGACTTGCGGTTTCGTGACAGCGTCTCCGTCGTCCTCTAACAGAGATCAACCGCAAAGTCTCCGACGAGCCACCAGAGTAAAGAGTTTTTCTAGGGGTCCTTCGTACATAAGACCGAACCAAAACGCGAGGGGGAGAGAGAAATACCACCATCTATCACCGGCGAAGACCATTCCGTCACGTTGATCGGTATCCAGGAGGGGGAGGTCACCACGAACGCCGGCTAGACACCGAACATCAGTTTCTTCTAATAGATCTTCAGGAAGCTCAACGATCCGGGAAGCAACCATTTTGATTTCGATAATAAATTTGACTGCTGAGAAACTAAGAAAGAGATCTCTTGAAGTATATTGAAACAAAAGATACGTTCAATGGGTGCTTTTGGTTTTCGCATTAAACTGAAAGTATTGTCGGTTGCGATTTCAAAGAATTTCATCATTATTACGGAAGATGAATGTGTGAATAGCGAAAGGTTGTTTGTGATGTGAGGTTGAATAGGGTTAGTGTCAATATTAATAAACAATGCATAGTGCCATGTCCATTTAACTAATAAAATTTGTTTCTACTTATATCCATTGCAAATTCCCTAATTTAAATGCAAGAACTCAAGATAGCAAAAAAAGTTATCCCGAAACTATTTTGATGGAAACGAGTTAGAAGTAGAAAGATCAAGTCTTTTCATAACACTACCACTTGAGACCACACAATTTTGAACATAAACAAGCAAAAAGCATCTGATGAGATCAAAAGAAAGACATAAGATTATAAGTGGAAGAAGAAGAAGAGAAAACTGTGGAGCGAAATACACAAATCCATAGATAATATAAACATCTTTCTTCTTCATATCTCGCACTTCTCCGAACTCCGATCATTCACTGAAGCTGCGATTTGAATTCTGACAACTTGAGAAAACTCTCATTTGTGTAAGAGAATATTAGGTCGTACGAATTCTCAAACCTAATAACACATTCTTGTCAGACAAGTTACTTTGTTAAATATGGGCCTAATCCAAAATGGGCTATTAATACTATAATATTGATGTTGCTCCATGTTTGTGATTTCTGAGTATGATCGAACAATTATCTTCTTTTTATAATGATATAAAACTGTTTAGATTACCCATCATTATAAGACGTAAAAGGGAGGTCGACTCACTTTGATACTGACTCTGTGAGGATAATTTCCTCTGCTGCTTTGTCTCAGAACATGTTGATAATATTTTTTGAGCTTTCACATGCGTTCTATGTTATGTTGTAATCTTTGTAAAATGAACGTGTTGGTTGATACAAATCTTTTTCAAGTGGTCTGGATTGAGATACATATCGCCATCTCTTATACGATTCCACTAGATTAAGACCCGCGCCTTGCGCAGAATAAACATTATATATATAAATTATTTTATATATTATATGTTCTTACATATTATGAAATAATAAATATATATTGAATAATTAAAAGTCAGTAACTATTAGATATATAATTAAATTGGTGCGAAAATATAAATCAATTTTATTAATCCAAACAATTTTTTAAAAAATTTGATAGGATATGTAATCAAATTTAAATGATATTAACTTACACAATATATTTTTAATATTAATGTCTATTAAATGATGCTTTAATTTCTACTCATATGTTTTTTTTGATCATGTGTATCTTTAATAGAAAAAATTTTAAATTACTGATAACAAAAAAATTATTGTGGGATTAATAATTTTAGTAATTGATAATTTAAAAAACAATTATCAATGTTAGTTAAAAACTTTTATCAAAATTTTTTTATTCAAAGTAAATTTTGAAACTAAAATATTTATTTATTGAATATGGTTTATAGTTTAATTTAGAATGATATATATACATATATATTTTAAATATTAAGGATTAGTTAAATTAGACTTTTACTTATATGATTTTGTAATCATTTGTATTTTGTCATAACAAAAATTTTAAACCATGGATCGCAAAATTTGAATGTGAGACTTTTAACAGTTTTAGTAATTTATAGTCATTTTTTAAAATTCAAAATATAACATATATAGAAAAATCTAAATTTTTATAATATGGTTATTGTGTTTTTTTTAATTATTTTAATAGCTTAAAATTAAACAAATTTGATAGAAGATACATTATTTTTTTATCAGATTTTTATTATTCAAAATTATTAATTGTCATATATATTTTATCCACATTAGACAATTCCGTAATTTTTATTTAAGAAAATAATAAATAACATTAATAATGAATTTATGGTTAGTTTAATAAAAAACTTATTATATAATTAGATGGACCAACCTATTTATCTAAGAATCATACGTGGCTAAAAAAGAAGTTGTAATGTTTCACAAATAATACATAGGGGATACGCCCATACAATTAATGAAACATGCTCTATCCTACTATATAAAAGGGACTAATTTAAAGTTCAATTAGAGGTGCCACATAGGATGAAATATTCCCATCCAATCATACCTTCACGTCATTACGAATTTAACAACCTAATAATAATAATAATACTTAATCCTTTGGTCCAACACCAGCATAACCCAATAACGTATAAACAAATCTTTGAAATCTGTTTTGATAACAAGATTGCCCTTCTTCTTGGGACTTCATGGATTCAAATTTATAATGTGTCTTAATAATCAATAAGACCATTGAATATAGATTAAAAATGTTTATATTTGAAATTATATACCGTGTAACACGCATGTATCACAGCCACCGACGAAGCAAACAATTGTTTTTTAAAAGCACTATTACTAAAAAATATGTATGAACTTTACAATAAATAATACATATATAAACCGGAAAATCTATGGTGGTAAAAATCCCTATTTGTTTTACTAATTCAAGTCAATAGTATTAAGTTAGGAACATGTCCAGTTAATAAAGGTTGTGTCCAATTTAAAGAAATATAATTACATTTAGAAACTACATTTATATTCTATATATTTTGTAACCCCTGCAAATATATATTTTTAAATTAGTCTAAAATATGCCAACAAATTTAACTCTTGTCTCATGCATAAAAATATAAAGATGATGTTGTGAGATAAGAATGTACACACAAAATTTCAAATAAAAAATTGACAAATTATATAATTTTTTAAAAAATATTTTATATAATAACTTAATAATATAAATCATAATCAAAATATTATTCGTATCACATTTTTATTAACCGAAAAAACTCGTGCTTTCGAAACGCGGATCAAAATGTAGACTAATATAGCTCCTAATATTTATTTAAAAATTAAATTTCTCAAAAAAAAAGATTAAAGACAGCTATCAAGTCTGTTTAAAAAATATAGTGGTTTGTTCTTGCACCAGAATCTTGGTTATGCAATTCAAAACCTATTATGTTGTTTTGTTACTTTTCTCCTTAAAACAGAGACAAAGAGTAATGAACAAAGACAAATTATGAACTCTTATTATCGGATTGTTTTTTTTTTTTTTCTCTCGCTTCAATTTGATGATTATAACTAATTATTTCAATTCACACAAGACTTTCAAATTTTAAACGTATCACGTTAAATATAAAAATCTTCAACAGATTATAATACTTAAATGTTCTTCTCGATAGACAATAATATCAGAAAGACAAGTAGCACATCTCCTGCCACAATCACCGGCTGCACTGAAAGTTCAAAAAAATCTTTTGTCTCATCAATCCAAATCAACAAAATATACGAATAAATTCAGTAACATTGCATATTTGATACAAACCGGTTAACAACCTCAGCTCCACATAACATTCACATCATCTTCCACTCAGAAATTTGCAACGAGAAGAAAGGCGGAGACAACTATTACGTGTCAGTTACTCAATCAGTGGATTTCCACATTTCAAGATCTCTCTCTTTAGCTGACTCATTTTCTAATTCTTTCTTTCGTCAAAGGGTCATTTTCCTCAACACGATGGTCAAATCAAACCACAATGATCCTCCACCTGCTGGAGGTAAATCAAAATTACGATTTTACTGTGCGTTTATAGACTTCTCGAACACATACGAACCCAATCACCCCTCTCTGGAATCCAAGAAATCATTTGTCCAAAATACGGACATAACATCTTAACTATTAAGTGCAAAATCAAGCGTAGAGATAGTTTGATTTGGTAGGTTATACTACATAAGTAACACAATAAAACCTTAGTATTAAATTCTCGATCAATTTATCTGGTTTTTTAGTTCATAAGTTTTTTTCAAGGGGGCTTTTTTCAATGTAATTCATAAAATTTCCAATTAGTTTATTAATGGACGACCTAAACACACTTTTAAAAGATTATTTCCAAATTCAAAACACCATAATGCTAAACAATATCTCAATTACGAAGTTTTTTTCATATTTTTAATTTTCAACACGTTAATTTAATTTTCATTACTACAGAAAACCACTACACACAACCAAAAAAAATCAACTCCCCTCTACTTTTACATCTCTATTGATTGACTTCCAACAACATTCGCATAAAAAAATGAACAATCAATCTTAAAAATCTCAATGTCATATATTCCTTCTTATAATTACTTTAAATCTATTTTAACAACAACCAGAAACAGACACAACTATGGTTATACACAAATTTTAATTTCATCCAATATCCGCGCGTAGCGCGGACACGATCCTAGTTTTATTAAAAACGGACTCAAAATGTTATAGGTCGATAAGGAAAGAAATCAAAGATGTATTAAAATAAAAATCTCTTATACGATTCCATAGGCACATCCATACGATTGGGTGATTTTGAAAACATTAATAAGAAGATGTGATGTGCTCTATTTATGTATTTTTATTTTATTAAAAACGAACTCAGAATGTTATTGGTTGATAAGGAAATAAAATCAAAGATTGAGAGAATAATAACCACAGGAAAGTTAAAAAAAAAAAAGCATAATAAAGAGAAAAAGGGAAAATAAAAGAAAAGAAAAGAAAAAAAGAGAGATGGTCCTCTCAGTTTCTACCGGATCTTGCGCTCTGAGGGTAAAAAAATTGGAGGGAAATTAGCGGAAGCTTCGATCGAATCGGAATGGCTAGCTCCGGAGGTGGATTAAGCGTTGAGTCGTCGTCACCGTCTCTCCTTCGTGCACCCTCTAGGACCGTCACGCTTGGACGTATACAGCCTCAGGCTCCAACTTACCGTACCGTCTTCTGTAATGATCGTGATGCTAATCTCCCCGTCCGTTTCAAGGTAACGACGCCGTTTTAAGGCTTTTGGTTCATTTGAATTTTGGTTGTTCTGATTTATCTCGATTATAACGTGTGATCCTCTTTATTGTGAATTTGTTGTTTGTGTTCAGTTAATTTATGAGTTTTTTTTTTCTCCCCTAACGAACGTGGCAGGGTAATTCAATTTCTACAACGAAGTATAATGTTTTCACCTTTCTCCCCAAAGGTCTCTTTGAGCAAGTAAGTGTTTTTTTTTTTTTATCTATTTTGTTGTTAATTAGGTTTACTAGTAATGCAGCTTATAGCTGTAGCGTTGAAAGGATTTAAAGATTGTTTCTTTTTTCTTTTGTTAAATGACTTAAGATTGGTCACTTGCATCCATCAATATTTGATTAATGATTACGTTAGTGTTCGGGCTTTCAAGCTACAGAATCCTTGTAAAGGGGCCTATTGACTTTCATTAAGCTACATTTCTTTCTGATCGTTGACCTTTTTTTAATATCTACTCTGATAAAAACGTGCTTTCTGACAGTTTAGGCGCATAGCGAATATCTACTTTCTTGGAATCTCTTGTCTGTCAATGACACCAATAAGGTATATGTTAAACTCCATCAAAGTTGACTCATTTTTACTACTGACTTGTCCTTGTTTGATTATCTGGTAACACGTAGCCATAAAGCAACCAAAACATGTGTTTGTATTCCCATGAGACATTTCACAAGTTTTAGTTGACAAAGTCATTCTTTCTCGGTTTTGGGATTTCATTACTGTGCCACTTTTTGTATTTTAGCTGATCATTTGGCATGCCTTGACATGTTTACTATCATGTTTTCCTGTACTAGAAAATCATCATTGTCTCTATCTTCTTCAGTCAGTAAAGTATAAATGTAACTAGATAAACTGTTTTTTTTTTTTTATCCTGCAGCCCTGTCAATCCAATTACTAATGTGGCTCCCCTGTCGATGGTGCTCCTCGTCTCTCTCATTAAAGAGGCTTTTGAAGACTGGGTGAGGGCCTGACTGACTTCTGCTTCTTCTTGTTTTAACATTATAGAAATATATTCCTCTATGTGATGAAATGGAGTTCTTCGGTTAATATCCGTATTGGGTTTTAGTTAGTGAATGCTTAAGAGTTTCAGGACCCATCTACTGTTCAAATTTTTAAATCCTTCTGCAAATATTCTGTTGCAGAAACGCTTTCAAAATGATATGTCGATAAATAATAGTACAGTGGAGGTTCTGCAAGATCAGCAATGGGTGCCTATTCCCTGGCGAAAGGTGCAGGTCGGAGATATTATCAAGGTATATTTTCTAACAGAGGTCATGACTTACTATGTTATTGAACAAGGTTGTACTGAAAACTCTAGAAATTACCCCGAATTATAGTTATCACAGTAGATATCAGTTAACTCGGTGGCGTTTGTGGAGGGATCCAGAACTTGTAACTATCTTAAAACTTTAAATCTATAATCTTAGTAGATATTCTTTGTTGATATATGCAGATAAATAAAGATGGATTTTTTCCAGCTGATATTCTTTTCCTGTCCAGCACAAATCCTGATGGTATCTGCTATGTAGAGGTGCTTGTCTACTTTGGCTATGTCTATTGATTTTTATCTGTTAATATACATTTTTAATCGAGTCTTTTTGTGCGTACCCTTTTTGAGTGCAGACTGCAAACTTAGATGGGGAAACAAATTTAAAAATTAGAAAGGCCCTTGAAAGGACATGGGATTACTTGACATCAGAGAAAGCTTCTGAATTTAAAGGTTAGCCTTTTGGAGTTGATTATTATCTTGCGGAGATTTCCTTAGCTGAATCTGTGCTTATCGCCTTTCATCCATTTTATCTAAGGCCATTGTTTGTTAGCGTAATAGCGTTCTTATTATCAATTTTATCCAATGTTTCTCTCTTTTACCATGCAGGTGAAATTCAGTGCGAGCAGCCAAATAATTCCCTGTACACTTTCACTGGGAATCTTATAGTAGAAAAGCAGACTTTACCTCTCTCTCCGGACCAGCTTTTATTGCGTGTATGATCGACTGTTTCTACTTTTAGCTGTGTGTTCCTTGTCTGCCTTATGTCTACAGGATTTCATTTTGCGAGACCTTATATTGTTTTTGGGTTTATGTGTATCTTCTGCCTTCCTATTTTCAGGGATGCAGTCTTAGGAACACAGAGTACATTGTTGGGGCTGTGATTTTCACTGGTCATGAGACTAAGGTAAGCTGCCGTGAAGCTTGTTTGATAAGAAACTAGTTTTGAAAAATTTATTGGTATGCAAGCATTCAGGATTGTCCTTTTAGTGACATTCTCCTGTATTTTTTCTATGTATATAATCTGATCTACATGGTGGTGAATGCAATGCATGCAGGTGATGATGAATGCCATGAATATTCCCTCCAAAAGAAGTACACTGGAAAAGAAACTCGACAAACTCATTATTACTATCTTCTGTGTTCTTTTCATGATGTGCCTCATTGGAGCTACTGGCTGGTATAGCTTCTAATCAATCTTGTGGTTTATCCAAAACTATGTTGATATTTCACCGTATTTTTTTCTCATAAACCCACGCTTTGATTTATAAGAATCTGTTAAAATTTTGCAGTGCAATTGTGACGGATCGTGACCATGAATATTTGGGTCTGCATAAACTAGATTGGGAATACCGTAACCGAATGACGGTAATAATCTTGAATGATTGAATTGATTTTTAATATATAAATTGCTGGTGCTTATAGTAACTTTGGTGCCACAGATAGCATTCTTCACCTTTTTCACTCTGATCACTCTTTTCTCTACCATTATACCGATCTCCTTATATGTTTCCATCGAGGTAGGTCTTTCCAAAAAAAAATCTTTTAATTTCAATTTTTTGCGGTATAAACATTTTGAATGCTTCCTCTTTTTAATCTGCAAATGGAACACAGATGATCAAGTTCATTCAGTCAACTCAGTTTATCAACCGAGACCTTCACATGTATCATGCTGAGACAGATACTCCTGCCTCCGCCAGGACTTCGAATTTAAACGAGGAGCTTGGACAGGTAAGCTACTAATCCACTCACCAATTGCCATATGTTTGATATCAACGGTTTTGTTGAAAGAGTCGCGTGTGCTATTATTGGCATCTTCCAGGTTGAATACATCTTTTCTGATAAAACCGGAACTCTGACAAGAAACTTGATGGAGTTTTTTAAATGTTCAATTGGAGGAATAAGTTATGGATGTGGTATTACTGAGATAGAAAGAGGGATTGCTCAGCGTGATGGCTTAAAGATTCAAGAGGTATAATTTCTACTTGTGTGAGGATGTAGTGTTGTGTCACGCATTGTGGAGCATCTGATCCTATTGTCTTACGCCATGATTTTCTCAGGAACAAAGGTCGGCTAATGCTATAAGAGAAAAGGGATTTAACTTCGATGATCCAAGGCTTATGCGAGGAGGTTGGAGAAACGAACCCAATCCCGACCTTTGCAAGGTGTCTTTCATTTCCTTTAGATTTTACTCGCAATCTGTTCAAGAATTATAATAGCTAATGATGTGTTATTTGACTAGTTTAGAAATTATTTTTCTTTTTTCCATGTGTGAAGCTTGAGTACATGTTTTCTGGGGAATTGAGATATCCGCTTTTTATGATATCATCTAGGTGCTATTTCCTTTCCAGATGCGTTATAATTTCACTAACGTCTATGCATACGTTCTGTTAATGCTATGGAAACCATTTTTTAGTCTTGAGTTGCCTTCTCCTAAGACCAAAGGCCAGGACAATGGATGATATCCCTTCTGATAGTTTCTTTCATGATTAAGAGATAATATTTTAAATTATAACATAAACCTTCCTTTAAGTCGGTATTTTGGCTTTGACTAAGACATGAACTTAGGCCTCTGTTCTGATAGCCTTGAGTGCGAAAAAGCGTACATAATGTCATAAAACCACTTGCATTTACAGAATTTAGTTGACATAGCGCATGACTCTTAACTGAAATGTTTTGTATTACAATCTCTGTAGGAATTTTTTAGATGCCTAGCCATATGCCACACAGTCCTCCCTGAAGGTGATGAGTCCCCGGAGAAGATCTTTTATCAAGCTGCATCTCCAGATGAAGCTGCTCTTGTTACAGCCGCTAAGAATTTTGGATTCTTCTTTTACAGGTTATTCTCATTTACATTTCATTTTCCAGTAGACAAGTTGAAGATGCAAGTTATCTAACAAGAACAAACTTTTAAGTAGTTAGCTAGACCGGTGTTCACGTGTTTTAATGCATTTTTATATATTTCTTCCACTGTGTGCTGAGAAAAGTTGTTTTTGTTTCTCATTTCTCTGTGAGTTTCTTTGAGACAATTTTCATGTATTTTCAGGCGTACTCCAACTACGGTGTATGTTCGCGAGTCTCACACGGAGCAGATGGGAAAGATCCAAGATATGTCGTATGATATTCTTAATGTTCTCGAGTTCAACAGGTGTATAAGGCTTTCAGAGAGTTGGTTTGTTATCTCTTTTCCATGGTTAAGCATACTAATGAAATATTACACCATGCATTAACAGCACAAGGAAGCGCCAGTCTGTTGTGTGTCGTTTTCCAGATGGGAGACTCGTACTCTACTGTAAGGTAAACGGTTTTCTAGGTAGTTGGATGACTCTGTGTGCTTTGATAATCAAATTTGACCATTGCTTGGTTATAATGTCTACAGGGTGCAGATACTGTAATTTTCGAGAGATTGGCTGACGCTATGGATGATGTTAGAAAAGTAACAAGGGAGCACTTGGAACACTTTGGATCGTCTGGGTTGCGTACCCTTTGCCTGGCGTATAAAGATTTAAATCCTGAAGCCTATGATAGTTGGAATGAAAAATTCGTCCAGGCTAAGTCTGCTTTACGAGATCGTGAGAAGAAATTAGATGAGGTTGCTGAACTCATTGAGAAGGATCTTATCTTGATTGGATCAACTGCAATAGAAGATAAGCTTCAGGAAGGAGTCCCTAACTGCATAGAGACCTTATCAAGAGCTGGGATTAAGATCTGGGTGCTAACAGGGGACAAGATGGAAACTGCAATTAATATCGCATATGGTAAGTGTTGGAAACTTTTCCTTCTGCCTATTGTTTTTCCTTCTTCTATGTTTAATATTATAGTCCCTGATTCTTCTAATGTTTCAGCTTGCAACTTGATCAACAATGATATGAAGCAGTTCATTATCAGTTCTGAAACTGATGCAATCAGGGAAGCTGAAGAAAGGGTAAGTCATACTAATACCCTTTTTATTTGTGTGTATGATTATCATCCATGACAGTCCTAATGGTTGAAGTATATCTAACTCTAGGGAGACCAAGTTGAAATTGCGCGTGTTATTAAGGAAGAAGTACAGAAAGAGCTGAAGAAGAGCCTTGAAGAAGCTCAACAGTATCTGAATACTGTAACTGGACCAAAGCTGGCTCTCGTTATCGACGGGAAGTGTTTGATGTATGCATTAGACCCCACTTTACGCATTACTCTGCTCAGCTTGAGCTTGAACTGTACTTCAGTCGTGTGCTGTCGTGTTTCTCCTTTACAGAAAGCGCAGGTAATTTCAGATTACTTGTTTTTGATTAATCTTTAAATTTTTTTCTTGTGGCCGACTTTGATTCTTAATCACTGACACACTATTAATGTGAATTTTAGGTTACAAGCTTGGTGAGAAAAGGGGCGAAAAAGATAACACTTAGCATCGGCGATGGTGCTAACGATGTTAGCATGATACAAGCCGCTCATGTTGGTGTAGGGATAAGTGGGATGGAAGGAATGCAAGCTGTGATGGCTAGTGATTTTGCCATCGCTCAGTTTAGATTTCTTACGGATTTGCTTCTTGTCCATGGACGGTGGTCATATCTTAGAATCTGCAAGGTTGATATTCTCTCTCACCTCCAACTTTTTTTCTTACAGTATTGATGTTTACTAATGGTGTTATGTTTTGGCAGGTGGTCATGTATTTCTTTTACAAAAATCTTACCTTCACTTTGACTCAGTTTTGGTTCACATTCAGAACTGGATTTTCTGGTCAGAGGTTCTATGATGATTGGTTCCAGTCATTATACAACGTTTTCTTTACAGCTCTTCCTGTGATTGTTCTTGGGCTGTTTGAGAAGGTACAACGTTTTCTTCACAGCTCATTATATATTGGATCGGTTATTTCAGAACTGACATGTGCTTTTGCCAGGATGTGAGTGCATCCCTTTCAAAGAGATACCCTGAACTATACAGAGAAGGCATACGCAATTCCTTTTTCAAGTGGAGAGTTGTAGCAGTTTGGGCTTCTTCTGCTGTGTATCAATCTTTGGTATGCTATCTCTTCGTAACCGCCTCAGCTTTTGACGGCAAAAATTCATCAGGCAAAATGTTTGGTCTCTGGGACGTGAGCACAATGGTCTTCACCTGTCTGGTCATAGCCGTGAACCTGCGGATTCTCTTGATGAGCAACTCGATCACCAGATGGCATCATATCACAGTTCTTGGAAGCATTTTGGCATGGCTCGTCTTCGCTTTTGTCTACTGTGGTATCATGACGCCACGTGATAGAAATGTAAGCTTCACTTCACTCCCTTGGTATTTTACATCTTCTGGTATCTCATTTTTTTTTATTCTTTTGCAGGAGAATGTCTACTTTGTTATATATGTTCTTATGAGTACATTTTACTTCTACTTCACATTGCTGCTTGTTCCTGTTGTTGCCCTTCTGGCAGACTTCATCTACCAAGGGTAAGTAAAACTTGGATCTAACACTTGTATCTCAAAAGATTTACTGATTTGGGAACTTGGGAATATGCAGGGTGGAGAGGTGGTTCTTCACATATGATTATCAGATAGTTCAAGAGATTCACAGGCACGAGTCGGATAGCAACAATGCAGATCAGCTGGAGATAAAGAACGAGCTCTCACCAGAGGAGGCGAGAAGCCATGCGATCTCCCAACTACCTAGGGAATTATCAAAGCACACTGGTTTTGCCTTTGATTCACCTGGTTATGAGTCGTTCTTCGCGTCTCAGCTGGGTATCTACGCGCCACAGAAGGCTTGGGACGTGGCTAGGAGAGCTAGCATGAGGTCACGACCCAAAGCACCAAAGAAGAAATGAAAGAAGGAAACCAAATATTGGATATATATGAGTTATTGTGTTATATATATTAGGCTGACACTTTTTACAGTTCACAATATTAGATGGTATTAAATATAAATAGAAAACTTGGCTTAGGCGTTTTTGTTTGTAATTATGAACACAACAATTTTATTCGGTTTATAGCAAAGCTATATTTTATAAACGGTTCTGAAATGAAAATGGCGACTTCATTCCACTATGTACTATGTAAATGAACAGACACTAGAATAGACACTAGAATGATTATTCATAAGCAAGATAAAACGGATTTTTTAAAAATTATAAATGGTTGGGAACAAAAGAAAAAAAAAATGCAAATAAATCACAAAAAATAATCAGGGGTCTTGCGGGTAGTATCTGGTTCGACTTGACGAGGAGCTGGATCGAACTGGAGGAAGTTCTGATCCATGTTCTCTCCTATCTCTAGAATAGCTGCCATGTTTCCACACCGGTAGCAATAGTTTGGTGCACTAAACACCGTCACAACATTCTTGTCCTGTTACAGAAGAGAGTTCAATGATTCAATCCATAGTTATGAAAAAAAGAGAGACAGGACAACTGAGATGAACATACACATACCTGACACCAGTTAAAACCTTCCATGACAAGCTGATGAGCTCTTGATATGAGACTGAGTCCATTGTTGTGATTGAACTGAGTTGCGATGTCTTGTCCAAATGTATAACCAGCACCTCGTGGAGATATTCCCCACCCACATCGATCGTCAGGGTCAGACCATAGTAAATCACACATTGGTCCTTCATGTGGAACCTAAAGATCATCACACCATACATAAGAGTCAAAAACATGACCAATAAGATCTTCTTTTGCTCTTTCAGAATATAACTCTTCTAATCCGAAAAGAGAAGGTGTAATACCTCCTGTATACGATCCAAGCTTCGGATATTATCAAGGGTATCCAGAGAAGGTGAAAGCCCTCCATGCAAGCAGAAAACCTGTAATTGATTTTATAAAAAAAAGTGATTAAGTCAAAAGGTGGAGTTAAAGAATATGTCACAAACATCAAAGTGGAGAGAAGAGCTCAAACCTGACTCTCTATCAGGGCAGTAAGAGGAAGATAATCGAAAAGATCTGTGAAAAACTTCCAAACATTTGCGTTTCCGTACTTCCTCAAGCATTCATCATAGAAACCATACCTGAAACAGACAAGCAAAGTAAGAATCACACAGGGTATAATGCTTTTTTAGTATTAGTCAGAAGTAACAGAAGCTTACACTTGAGTAATCTGCCGACTCTCGTGATTCCCTCGCAAGATTGTAATCCTATCTCTGTATCGCACTTTCAGTGCCACCAATAGAGAAACCGTTTCTACTGAATAGTAGCCACGGTCTGCAAATAAAAAAAAGTGATTTGTTAAAAACCAAATGATAACTATATAGCACAATAATAATAACTAAGGCTACTCACCACAAGCAAACAATTGAATGGTAAGACAGAAAGATAACCAAGTAAGCTTAATGAGGCTAAAAGGCTATTATAGAAAAATCAAATCTCAATGTAATGAAACGAACAGCGCATAGAATCCAATCCATAATCTGTTCTTCAACTCCCCTAAACTGTTAAAAAGAATGTTCATTCCCATTACACAACACACAAAGCAACTAACTTTGGACATTAAAAGATGCAAACTTTTACATAAGATTCACAAACAAGAATCCTTAATCTGTACTTCAACTCCTCCTAAAGAGACCAAACTGTCAAAAACATGTTCATTCCCATTACACAACACACAAAGCAACTCACTTTAAACATTAAAAGATGCTAACTTTACATAAGATTCACCGCTAATCTGTACTTCAATTCTCTCTAACGTCACCAAACAGAATAAAAAGAATGTTCATTCCCATTACACAACACACAAAGCAACTCACTTTACATAACATTCACCAACCCAAAAACATAAATCTCAAAAAAAAAAAAAAAAAAAATACAGAGAAAGAGGACAGACCTACATAGTCTCCCATGAAGAGGTAGTTCGTATCCGGAGGATTACCACCGATTCGAAAGAGCTCGATAAGGTCATAGAACTGGCCGTGGATATCGCCACAAACAGTAACAGGACATTTCACGGGCTGAACGTTCCATTCCTCAACAAGGATGGCCCTCGCTTGATCGCAGAGCGTCTTCACATCGGCCTCTGATAGCGGTTTACACTCCATCAGCTGGGAGATCTGACGGTCTAGATCTCCGTTCGGCGGCATCGCGAGACCACCACCGATCCTTTAACTTATACGGCGGGTGGTGGATGAAGAGGATGATGAATCGCCAGAGAGATCAAATCTCTGGTCTTTTTTGGCCTGAGAGATGGAAAATGGAATTTCCTTTAGAGTTTTGTGACGGAAAGAAAAGAAGAAAATGAAAGAGGAACACTTGCTGCTGCGACCCGAGACGGGAACTAAACAGATGTAATAACCCGGTTAAGGTTCCGGTTTAGTTTTTAATTTTGATTTTGAGGGAATATATAGAACGTACAAGTTTGGTTGGTTTGGTTTGTTCGATTTGGTCTACTAATAAGTTGGTGAAAAATGAGAACTTGTCAACAGAAGACACACATAATTGGTCTCTACTAGAAACAAACAGATGTCGTGAACCCGGTTAAAGTTCCGGTTCAGTTTTTTATTTTTATTTGGAGAGCAAATGTAAAAGTACTATTGTTTGGTTGGTTCTATTTGTTGGTTTTAGGTTTGGTCTATTATGTTGGTGAAATGAGAACTTGTCAACGGAAAAAAAAAAAGAGGATTGGTCGTCTAATGGTAGTCTGCAAGGCCGTCAGATATTTCATGATATGGGTTTTTTATGTGGAAATGGGCCTGGAGAAGGTTAAAGGAAGTTGGAGCTAAAATTAAAATAAAAAAAGGGGGCATTCGGAGAATTGAACTCCGGACCTCTCGCACCCTAAGCGAGAATCACACCACTAGACCAAATGCCCATTGTTGTTCACTTAATCGATGACATCATAATGATAGTTAAGATGATTTATTTTGTAACTTTTGTTATATTCATTGGTTATGGTCAGTATTAAGATGATAATCTTTGAATCTATATGTTGTTCAAAAAAAAAAAAAAAAAAAATCTTTGAATCTATATAACAAACTCATTGGTTGGCTTAGGATTCGTATGTATAGCAGTGCAATGATTTCTAAGTCTGTAGCTTAACTAAAAGCCAAATTAATAGCCGTAGACAGAAGTTCAAATTAAAATCCATTCTCTTTTTTTTTTTATAATTCCTGATCATTGGGATGATTTGGATATGCATTGTGTTTGTTTTATTGACTTAAACATTGTTTTAATTCTTGTTACAAGTGTAAGTGTTGACGTTCTTACTGCCTTCCTGGTGAAGGCTCTCTGGCTCTTAGAGATTATGCTAAGGCTTGTTGGTAGAGTGGGATCATCATATGGCTCATGATTAGCTAAGCCACTTTTTTTGTGTGTTTGCGTTTGGAGCAGCCAGTTTTGGCCCTTGTGTGCACAGTTTTATTAATAATCTATGGTCTGTTTAGGGAAGTTGCCAACGTCGAGGACTCGTAGTTTCTTCCTTCAACAACTTTTTTTTGAATGATTAAAAGATTATTGATTCAAAATCCGTACATCTCCTATGACGAAGCTCAACCCATGTTAAATCCTTTTTATTTAGGAGAGTAGAACACTCCTAACGGAAATAAAACTTATACCATTTAGATTCATATTAGGTGATCCAAGAGTTTTAAACATAATGCTAACGATGTTCAACAAATATATCATCTCATGTTTATTAGTCTCTATATGAAGATTATATAATTCCAATTAAATATATATATACATGTAGATTTGGTCGTATATATAGTTACACATAGTTTAGCAATTAGTTAATAACTTAACCACAATTTCCTCAACAAGATATAAAGTATATTATTGTACCATTGGAGTTTTGAAACACAAACATCAGCCTCCAAGGTTTTTGCGGATACTAGCAACATATCCTTCCTGGTCATTGATATGGTAAAGCCTCTTCAAAACGTCCTGTGGAATCTGAAGTTTTGAATCCAAAGAGACCATAGACACAAACTGTGTCCCAGGATTCTGACTAGTCAGCCCAGAGACAGCTAAAGCCGAGCTCACTGTATCGATGTTATACAGAAAATGTATCAATCCTTTGGGAAACATGAACGTCTCACCCGGATGAAGCTCCTGGGTAAAGACCCGACCCGACGTGTCCACGAACCCGACCAGAAGCACACCGTCTAGGCAGACCGTCACTTCGGAGGCGCGTGCGTGTACGTGCGGTGGGACGACCCCGGAGGCGCCAAAGTCAAGCCTGCCCATCGTTAGGCCCATTGTGTTGAGACCCGGGAGGTTGGTGGTTGTAGTGAGAGTGACGTTGGTCATAAACGGGTTGGCCCCGGTATTTCCGGGTTTGGATAACGCGGAGGTTGTGAAGTCGTAGACGGTGACTTTTGTTGGATCTTTGCATAGATTTCCGTTGAGGAAGATGTGTTGGTGAGGTGAAAGAGGAGGAGATACGCAGTAGTCCTGGAGCGGGTCCGGGTCGGAGCTGACCCGACGACCCATCAGAAGTATGAACGCTAATATTAAGTTTATAAGCATAGGATTAGTTCTTATTGTTGGGTTTTACATTTAGAGATGAGTTTTAGGGGGTGAGTAAGTGAGTGTATAAATGATAAATTTGAGAAAATGATGTTTAATAACATGCAGTTAAACTATATATCTTCTTGTTTTTATATATCTTCTGCTCTTTTTAATTGTTTGACATATGATATTTGTTTATTAGTTGTATCCTTGAAGAAGCAAGAAAAGTGTGGTCAATTTCATTTTGGTGCGGCAAAATTTTTGTTTAAGCAAAAGCTATTGGTGAAGTTTTGTTAGCCGTTAAGCAAAGAAAACGAGGACGAGAACTCTCCTCCATCCAATGAATCTTATCAACAACAACATTGCTATCGTTTTGTCACATCAATCGGATTTTAGATTTGCGTATTCCTGTTTCTGTATCAGTTTCTATACAAACTGAATACTAATAACCTCGATCATATGTGGAAAAAAAACTAGGATTCGTAGCACTAAGTGATTATCTAATGAATATTCCATCCCACCTTATAGAGTTCAATAATGTTAGCAGTCAAATGGAGGTTTTTTGCTAGCACTTTTATTCAAGATATTAATGAATGTGCTTGTCAGTCAATGTTTTAAAAAATAAATAATATATTGGTTATTCGTGATTAGCATGCATTTTAAAAAATCTTGCTAATCGAATTATGAATCAAAATGAGTTTCTCATTATGATTTGAAAAAGAGTGACACTAATACAAATGCCTTTTCGGTCCATACTAAACAGAAGAAAATGTTTTGTGACGGTCTTGCAATATTGAACCCAAAAGAAAAACGAGATAACAACAAAACTAATATTATGGTTCGTCACCCAGTTAATGAAAATATTGAAGATCTAA
The DNA here is from genome assembly GCF_020379485.1 of Brassica napus. Lineage (NCBI taxonomy): Eukaryota > Viridiplantae > Streptophyta > Magnoliopsida > Brassicales > Brassicaceae > Brassica > Brassica napus. Next base: position 47,722,562 of record NC_063451.1, on the reverse strand, counting down.
ACTATATACATGATACTTATCATCTTACATGAACAATAGCAAATAACAACGTAGAACTTTTTCTTTGAATAGAAACGTAGACGAGACTTTTTAGAAAGAAAGAAAAACGCAGAGGAGACTAGCTAGTTTAACGAGATATGATCTCCTCTGTGCGGATAAAATTTTAAATTAATTTTTCCTTATAACAAAATTTCGATAAAACATTGTAAATGCAGCGAATAGTACTGTTGGAGCAAATAATAGTAGCTGTTAAGTATTTGAAGTTGTCTTTGTGTCATGTTTGATTCAGTCTTTGATCGTGTCAATAAGATCCGAGTATCTCGGTAGTAGTTGGTCCTAGTGGTCTTAGTTGTCAGTTTGTTTCAGCTTTTGTAGAAACGAGTTGTTCTCTTTGTAAGGCGTTATATATGGCCATCTTTTTATTGAATAAGATCAGAGTTTACAAGTCATTTACAGAGCAATAGAGATTACAAATTGGTATCAGAGCTCTGTTCTCGACAATCAAAGCCGCATCTTTCTAAACTCAAGAGTAAGAAGAGAAGATGAAGGTGCCCCAGTTTGATGGACATTTGGACCATTGGAGTGAGGTCATGGAGAATTTCTTTCGAGCCAGAGGATTGTGGAGCCTGATTGAAAACGGGCTAGAGGAACCAACAACCACCACGATCCTCACCACGGAGCAGAGGACACAACTCGACAACGCCAAGATGAATGACCACAAGGTCAAACATTACCTCTATCAAGCCATTGATAGGGTCACATTCGAGCAAATCCTCAACCGAAGCACTTCCAAGATCATATGGGAGTCAATGAAGGGAAAGTTTGGAGGAAATGCCCGAGTGAAGAAGTCCTTGCTACAGAAGCTCAGAATAGACTTCGAGCTACTGGAGATGAAGGATGATGAAAAAGTGGAAGAGTATTTCACTAGAGTCTTAGCCGTCACCAACCAAATGAGAAGTAATGGAGAGGTGTTGGAAGACATGAAGGTGGTTGAGAAGATCCTGAGAACCTTGAGCGAAAGGTTCATGTATGTTGTTGTTGTCTCCATTGAAGAATCAAAGGAGATTGAAAGAATCTCAGTGGATGAGCTTCAAGCTTCATTGGTGGTCCATGAACAGAAGTTCAAGAAAACAGAGAAGGGAGAAGATCAAGTGTTGAATGTCACCCATGGAAGAGGAACCGGAACCCGAGGGAGAGGTTTCAATGGAAGAGGTCGTGGCCGTGGCCGTGGAAGAACACCTTTCAATAAAAGCACTGTGGAATGCTACAAGTGCCATCATTTGGGTCACTTCCAAAACGAGTGTCCTAAGTGGGCAGAGGAAGCCAACTATGTAGAAGAAGATGAGGATATGCTGTTGATGGCATATACTGAGGAAGAAGATATCAATGAGGAGAACGTTGATCAAGTGCTGATGACTCACTCGGGAAAACAAGATGCAGTGAAGAAGAAGGTGTGGTTCTTAGACTCTGGTTGCTCAAATCACATGAGTGGGGATCAAGACGTGTTCTCATCCATGGACACAAAGTTCAAGCACTCTGTCAAGTTGGGAAACAACATGAAGATGGAGGTTGTTGGGAAAGGGAACGTGAAACTGGTACTAAACAACAAAGCTTACATCATCACAGATTTGTACTACGTACCGGAGCTCAAAAACAACCTGATAAGTCTTGGACAGCTGCAAGAAAAGAAGGTCACCATCATCATTCAACACGGAGCCTGCAAGATATATCATGAAGAGAAGGGCCTAATCACAGAGAGCAGAATGAGTGTGAACAGAATGTTCGTGCTGGTCGATCAAACAGATGAAGCCGAGAGAGGAAAGCAACAATGTCTTCTCACAACTACAGAGGACATGTCACGACTCTGGCACGAGCGTTATGGTCATCTCAGTCATCGAGGGATGAAGACTCTACAGAGTAAAGGGATGGTACGTGGTCTTCCTGACTTTGATTCTCAGAACTTTACATGTTCAGATTGCTTGGTGGGAAAGCAACCGAGGAAACCAATACCTAAGAAAAGCACATGGTGGGCTAAGGAGGTACTGGAGCTGATCCACTCTGACATATGCGGGCCAATCAATCCCATCACCACTGGTGGCAAGAGATACATCCTATGTTTCATTGATGATTGCAGCAGGAAGGCTTGGGCGTATCTGTTGAAAGAGAAGTCAGAAGGATTCACTCAGTTCAAAATATTCAGAAAGAAAGTTGAAACTAAGAGTGGGAAGATCATGAAGTGCTTAAGGACCGATAGGGGAGGGGAGTACACTTCACGAGAGTTCTCAGAATTCTGCAAGGAACATGGGATTTGAAGACAATTGACCACATCCTACACCCCTCAACAGAATGGGATCGCAGAGAGAAAGAATCAAACCGTGATGAACATGGTTAGGTCTCTTCTATCCACCAAGAAGGTACCAAAGAATTTTTGGGCAGAAGCTGTCATCTGGACATTCTACATCCTCAATAGGTGTCCAACTGTCTCGGTGAAGAACATCACACCGCAGGAAGCTTGGAATGGAGTTAAGCCAAGTGTGGAGCATTTGAGAGTTTGGGGAAGCATTGGTCACGTGCACATCTCAGATGAGAAACGAAGTAAGCTAGACGATAAGAGCATGACATGTGTTCTGTTTGGCTTCTCTGAAGAATCAAAAGGGTACAGGATGTACAACCCCAAGACAAAGAAGATTGTGGTGAGCAGAGACGTGGTGTTCAAGGAAGACAAAAAATGGGACTGGGAAGAAGAAGAAGAACACACTGAAACCGTACTCACCTGGAATGATGACGATCTAAGCTGGGAAGAAAGTGATGAAGAAGGAAGCGAAGGTGAAAACGAAGCCGAGGTACCACAAGCAGATGCTGAGCCAGAGCCACCTATGGAGCAGCTAAATGATCCGGTTGTGGGGATCAGGGAGGGAAGAGGAAGAAGACCTCCACGATATCTGAGTGATTATGTCACTGGCTTTGGAGAAATAAACGAAGAGGAAGAAGAGCTGGTTAACATGATGGAGCTGTCTTCTTCTGTTAACATGATGGAGCTGTCTTCTTCTGATCCCACAACCTATGAAGAAGCAGAGAACAGTCTGAAATGGAGAGAGGCAATGGATGATGAGATGGCTTCTATCGAGAAGAATCAGACCTGGAAGCTATCAAAGCTACCAAGTGAAGCGAAGTGCATTGGTGTCAAATGGATCTACAAAACTAAGTTGAATGAGAATGGAGACGTAAGCAAATACAAGGCGCGACTGGTGGCCAAGGGTTACTCTCCAGAGCAAGGGCTTGACTACACTGAAGTTTACGCACCAGTTGTTAGAATGGACACCATTCGAACTATCCTAGCCACAACTGCACAGGAGCTTGGGACGTCTATCAGTTAGACGTAAAGTCTGCCTTTCTGCACGGGGTCCTCGCTGAAGACGTCTATGTTCAACAACCTAAAGGCTATGAGGTAATAGGACAAGAAGACAAGGTCTACAAGCTCCACAAGGCATTGTATGGCCTAAAGCAGGCTCCAAGGGCGTGGTTCAGTCGGATTGAGGAATACTTCAGTAAGGAAGGATTCATGAAGTCTCAAAACGAAGAAACCTTGTTTCTTAAGGTTGATCGTGGTAATATCTTGATTGTCAGTGTGTATGTGGATGATCTTATTTACACAGGAGATGACATGAAGATGATGGAAGATTTCAAGAACTCAATGCAAAAGGAGTTTGATATGAGTGATTTGGGGAAGATGAGATACTTCTTGGGGATTGAAGTGTTGCAGACTTCAAGCGGCATTCATATCTCTCAAACAAAGTATGCGCTTGAAGTTCTGAAACGCTTTAAAATGGAGAGCTGCAACGCAGTGTACAATCCAATGGTACCCGGGGAGAAGCTCAACATGGATGAAGAGGGGGAGCGAGTTGACGCAACCTACTACAAGCAAATCATCGGCAATCTTATGTATCTGACAACAACAAGACCAGACTTGCAATTCTCTGTAAGTCTCTTAAGTCGCTTCATGTCAAGTCCCACCACGTTACATGTTCAAGCAGCCAAGAAGGTGTTGAGGTATCTGAAGGGGACTATTGACTTTGGGATTTGGTACAAGAGAGGAGGCGGTGGAGAACTGTTAGTTTACACTGACAGTGATTTTGCAGGAGATGTTGATACTAGGAAGAGCACTTCAGGATATGTCTTTCTCATGGACAATGCAGCAGTAGCATGGCTATCCAAGAAGCAACCAATTGTGACACTATCCACTACCGAAGCTGAGTATGTTGCTGCTTCTGTATGTGCCTGTCAAGCCGTGTGGTTCAGAAGAATGATGCAAGAGTTGGGACATGAAGCAACAGAAGGTACCACGATATTGTGTGATAACACATCGACAATCAAGCTATCAAAGAATCAGGTCTTTCATGGGAGGTGCAAACACATTGGAGTTCGCTTTCACTTTCTTCGTGAGCTGGTGAACCATGGAGAGATAAGCTTGAAGCATTGCGGATCACACGAGCAGGTTGCTGACATATTTACAAAACCATTGAGGCGTGAAGTATTTGAGAAGCTGAGGAGTAAGCTCGGAATTGGCTCTGTTTCGAGGAAGCTAAGTCTTGTGGACCAAGCTTAGTTTAGGGAGGGTTTGTTGGAGCAAATAATAGTAGCCGTTAAGTATTTGAAGTTGTCTTTGTGTCATGTTTGATTCAGTCTTTGATCGTGTCAATAAGATTCGAGTATCTCGGTAGTAGTTGGTCCTAGTGGTCTTAGTTGTCAGTTTGTTTCAGCTTTTGTAGAAACGACTTGTTCTCTTTGTAAGGCGTTATATATGACCATCTTTTTATTGAATAAGATCAGAGTTTACAAGTCATTTACACAGCAATAGAGATTACAAATAGCTCAGCCATCTGACAAAAGTAAAATCTACATGTCAAGACTCAAGAGTAAAGCATAAAAACGTGAAAAGACACATGCAGCAGCGATTGGGACACTACAGTAGCCAAAGATGACAAAAGAGAAAAGATACAGATCCATTCCCCACATGAAGGGCCAGCCAAAACGAACCCAATGGTTCTTTTTTTGTTAATTTAGCAATTTTTAAAGAATGCCAAACGTGAGGAGTATCCTTTGGGTATGATTTTGTTGTCGACAATTATTAATGCTTTTGTTGGTATATACATTGCACCTACAAGCTACAAAAGTGAATTCATCCTTCGAATGTGGTTGGCTCTGTCATTAACAGTACAAAAGAGGTTATAATATGATCCTTCATGTTAAGTTGAAAATAACATTTTTCAAAAAAAAAAAAGTTGAAAATAACTTTTACCAAAAAAAAAGTTGAAAATAATACTTCTATTCGACACTCAATTTTTCTTGTTGGAGCACACTATTTCACACAAATTTTCAAAACATGTTAAAAATAAAACATTATGAATAATTGGTTTGAGTATCCAAAATAATGGAAACTCTATGCTAAAGCAAGAGTTTTAGCACAACATCTAGGCCTGAGATTTTTATCCGAGATCCGGATTCGATCCGAGATTCAATCCGAAAATCCGGATATCCGAATGGGCCGAATCCGGATCCGGATAGTAAAATGTTGGATCCGTCAAAGCCGGATCCGGATCCGAATATCTTAATTTTTAAGTCCGGATATCCGGATCCGTAAGTTTTATTAATAAATATTTCAAAAATAGTAATATCTATATATAAAATTAATTTTATTTAATATATTATTTTTATAATAGTATATATAAATTTTATGTAAATTGTGTAATATTATACATAGAAATAATTAAAGACATTATATATATTTTTATTTTTTAATTATTGTTAATATTTTATATATATTAATATTATTTTTTATTTATTTTAAGGATTCAAATCTGGATCCGGATATCCGCCGGATATTACAATTTTTAGAAGGATATCCGACACCCGGATATCCGAGAACCCCGGACCCGGATATCCGAGAAATCCGGATCCAGATACCTTAAAATTGTCCGGATATCCGATCCGTCTCAAGCCTAACAACATCTAAGAATTAAAGAAAATAAAAAAATGTAAAAACCATGAGAGAGAATAGAAATGGAATCTGACTGCAGAACTTCTGACACGTAACTTCACATGGTTACTTGTCAAGTTACAATTGGTTTTTCTTGCTAAAAAGAAAAAAAATTTATCAAATAAAAACATATTAAAATAATAATACTTGTTGGTTTAGATATTCATTTTTGGTATGGTAGTATGGTACCAAGGTTGCTCTAAGATATCTTAAATGGACTTTTTCATTTTGAAATATCCATAATTAAATATTATCCGTTTACATACTTACATTTCTACATGTAGTAGGAATCACATGTCGAAGACTCTCCGATGGAAGTGTTCTTAGTATCCACAATAACTTGGGGGGGAAATAAGGAATAATATCTTTGTTCAGTGGTTGATATTTTTGAAAAGAGCTCTCATACGCTGTTAATTTGGATTACTAGCTAAAAGAATCATACGTCAATCTAAGATGTACGGTGCTTTGGCGGGCTTCGTCACCCACACCTTCTATACACCTGAGTTTGGCATGTGATCCCAATGCTCAGTAGATCGAGTAGGGTCCATTAAACAGTACATTTAGATTATTTCCAGTAACCATAGAATTATAAATGGACAATACAGCATCCACGTGAATATCTATATAGTTACTCGGATCCAAATGTTGTTGTAAAAACACATTCTACCGTCAAAAAAGCACTGAAGTGAGTGCCAGAGACAGCGGATCTATAAAGACTGTTTATGGAGATATATGCCCTAAAGGAAGGGAACAGGAGTTGCCCAATTCCAGCTTTACTATTTATTTTCTCCATTTTCTAAGAGCAGATTTCTTGCTTGCTCTTTACACGACTACACATGCATGATATCAATGATGCATATCCGCTTCTTCTTTTTTTTTTTCTTTTTTTTTTCATATCCGCTTCTTTGTAGTATATATTAATAGTAATATTGACTTACTGTGGTTTGTTTTTTCTTAGTTAAGCTGTATTAAACTTTTCATAAAAGAATATGCGTGTGTTAATAAATCAACAAGTGACTATTATAGGTTTTATTTCAAGAAAAGAACTGATAAACTGTTTAAGCTCTCAAATCTCGACAATATATATATATATGTGTGTCGGATTCAGACGTTATTCATTAGTTGTTTGGTGTATTTGGAAGAAAAACATGAGCTCTTTGATTCTTGCATTTTCATATCTAGCGAAGTTATTTATGATAGATATTTGACTCTTGAAATGCATGTTCGAGTTTTATCATAATAAACTTATCTGAATGTATTTACAAATTACTATATGAGTAGATATTACGAAGGGTTTTTCTCTTCCTCGATTTAAACCTGAGAACATCTTCAATGTATTACTCCATTTTGGTTATTTTTTACTCCAAAATGGAGTTAAGTTTTACTCCAATGTATTATTTCATTTTTCACTCCAAAATAGAATATTCCTAATTTATTATATTTTATTTTTATTTAAAAATTAGTAATATCACCTTTCATTTATACTATTTGCAAAACAATCCATTTTCAGATTGTAACAATTATATTAAATAAAATATTAACCACAATTAAATTTTTATTATATAAATAAAATTACTCGGTAAGGTTTAAAAAGAAAACATCTATTACATTAAAAATTACATTACATAGATTAAACACAATAATACATCAACTTAAATTATTCATTAGAATTAGTATAATTTTTCTTACAAATGATCAACTAATGCATTTCAAAGTAAAAAATGAGCTTCTTTATCTTTGATTTTTTATATGTATGATCTGTTATATTTTATATTATATATATTTTTTTGCATAAAAAGTTCATTAGATGGCTATATATATAATTAAGAAATATTAACAATAAATTTTATAACATATAGTAAAATAATATTATTATACTTATTTATAACAATTTTATTGAAAACGAAAATATTTAAATGTGGAGGACCATTTTATAAATAAAAAAGTTTAACCCTATTTTCGAGTAATGAGTTGGTTTACTCCATATTTAGAGTAATCATGTCATTTTACTACAAAATGGAGTTTGAAGTGAGGTAGGAGTAGCCCTGGGACGGATCCAGATATCCGGGAAATTTAGGGTATATGGATCCGGATATCCGGGAAATTTAGGGTATCCGGATCCGGATTCGTGGTTTCTGGATATCCGGGTTTCGGATATCCGTCTCGATATCCTATTATCCGCGGATATCCGGATCCGTTTCTGTCAAAATAATTAAAAATAATTTTTTTAACAAAAATACTATTTTTTAATATAATACATAAATTAAATATTTATAAATATATTTATATATGTTTATAATATTGTAAAATCTAAAATATAATATTATAAGATTAATTCATGTGTAAATATTAATATATCAAATATAAATATTAATAAAATTTAAAAATTTAATGTATTTTAAAAATATGGATCCGGATCCGGATATCCAGACCTAAAAATTAAGATATCCGGATTCGGATTCGGTTTGAACGAATCCAAGATTTTATTATCCGGATTCGGATCTGGACACCCCGAATATCCTATTTTCAGAGCGGATCTGGAGCGAATCTCGGATAATAAGTTCGAGGTCTAGGCAGGAGATGTTCTAGGAATTCTAAACCATAACTTTGTTCATTGATAATTAAAATCTATACTAATAAAAGGGACCTTTTGAGGCTCCATAGAGCGTCCACATCAGCGAAACAAAATTCTCCCGAAAGATGACACGTGGCATTATTATTTAAAAAATAGAAAATAAATAATAAGTAAATTTGTAATATAAGGAAAAATAAATAATAAGTAAATAAATAATATAAGAAATAGAAACATTGCATTGAACAATAATAAGTAAATATACAATATAAAGAAAATAAAAAATAAGTAAATATATAATTAAGAAATAAAAAAACTAAATTAAATATATATCTGAAAAATGAATAGTATAATAAATAATAACTAAACACACAATATAAGAAATAGAAATATTATATTAAATATTTATCGTAATATTAGAATAAATAAATATAAAATAAAAAAATAAGTAAATATACAATGTAAGAAATAGTAACATTACATTAAACAATAATATGTAAATATACAACATAAGAAAAAATAAATAATAAGTAAATATACAATATAAGAAATATAAATATTACATTAAACATATATCATAATATTGTTATTTGATATAAAAAGAAGAAAATTAGAATAAGTAAATATACAATTAAGAATTGAAAAAACTAAATTAAACATCTATAAAATAATAACTAAATACAAAATATAAGAAATATAAATATTATACTAAACATTATCTTATTATTAGAATAAGTATATATAAAATACAAGAAAAATAAATAATAAGTAAATATAGTATATAGAAATAAAAATATTACATTAAATATATATCGAAAAATAATCATTTATATAAATCTATACTAATAAAAGGGACCTTTTGAGGCTCCATAGAGCGTCCACATCAGCGAAACAAAATTCTCCCGAAAGATGACACGTGGCATTATTATTTAAAAAATAGAAAATAAATAATAAGTAAATTTGCAATATAAGGAAAAATAAATAATAAGTAAATAAACAATATAAGAAATAGAAACATTGCATTAAACAATAATAAGTAAATATACAATATAAAGAAAATAAACAATAAGTAAATATATAATTAAGAAATAAAAAAACTAAATTAAATATATATATGAAAAATGTATAGTATAATAAATAATAACTAAACACACAATATAAGAAATAGAAATATTATATTAAATATTTATCGTAATATTAGAATAAATAAATATAAAATAAAAAATAAGTAAATATACAATGTAAGAAATAGTAACATTACATTAAACAATAATATGTAAATATACAATATAAGAAAAAATAAATAATAAGTAAATATACAATATAAGAAATGTAAATATTACATTAAACATATATCATAATATTGTTATTTGATATAAAAAGAAGAAAATTAGAATAAGTAAATATACAATTAAGAATTGAAAAAACTAAATTAAACATCTATAAAATAATAACTAAATACAAAATATAAGAAATATAAATATTATACTAAACATTATCTTATTATTAGAATAAGTATATATAAAATACAAGAAAAATAAATAATAAGTAAATATAGTATATAGAAATAAAAATATTACATTAAATATATATCGAAAAATTATCATTTATATAAATCTATACTAATAAAAGGGAGCTTTTGAGGCTTCATAGGGCATCCACATCAACGAAAAAAACTTATTCTAAAAGATGACACGTGGCATTAACAAAAAATAAAAATAAAAATACATATAAAGAAAAATAAATAATAAGTAAATATATAACATAAGAAATAGAAATGTTACATTAATAAAAAAGAGCTATTGAGGCTCCATAGGACGTCCACATCAGCGGAAAAAAATTTATTCTAAAAAATGACACGTGACATTAACCAAAAAATAAAAATAAAAATAGATATAAAGAAAAATAAATAATAAGTAAATATATAATATAAGAAATAGAAATGTTACATTAAACAATAATAAGTAAATATACAATATAAGGAAAATAAATAAAAAGTAAATATACAATATAAAAAATAGAAATATTACATTAAACATCTATCATAATTTATAATCTGATATAAAAGCAAGAAAATTAGAAAACATAAATGTATAATTAAAAAATAAAAAAAACTAAATTAAACATCTATCTGAAAAATGTATCTACTTTTGAGGCTCCATAGGGCGTCCACATCAACGGAAAAAACTTATTACTAATAAAAGGGAGCTTTTGAGGCTTCATAGGGCATCCACATCAGCGAAAAAAACTTATTCTAAAAGATGACACGTGGCATTAACAAAAAATAAAAATAAAAATACATATAAAGAAAAATAAATAATAAGTAAATATATAATATAAGAAATAGAAATGTTACATTAATAAAAAAGAGCTTTTGAGGCTCCATAGGACGTCCACATCAGCGGAAAAAAACTTATTCTAAAAAATGACACGTGACATTAACAAAAAATAAAAATAAAAATACATATAAAGAAAAATAAATAATAAGTAAATATATAATATAAGAAATAGAAATGTTACATTAAACAATAATAAGTAAATATACAATATAAGGAAAATAAATAAAAAGTAAATATACAATATAAGAAATAGAAATATTACATTAAACATCTATCATAATTTATAATCTGATATAAAAGCAAGAAAATTAGAAAACATAAATGTATAATTAAAAAATGAAAAAACTAAATTAAACATCTATCTGAAAAATGTATCTACTTTTGAGGCTCCATAGGGCGTCCACATCAGCGGAAAAAACTTGTTATAAAAGATGACACGTGGCATTAACAAAAAATAAAAATAAAAATACATATAAAGAAAAATAAATAATAAGTAAATATATAACATAAGAAATAGAAATGTTACATTAAACAATAATAAGTAAATATACAATATAAGGAAAATAAATAAAAAGTAAATATACAATATAAGGAATAAAAATATTACATTAAACATCTATCATAATTTATAATCTGATATAAAAGCAAGAAAATTAGAAAACGTAAATATATAATTAAAAAATGAAAAAACTAAATTAAACATCTATCTAAAAAATGTATCTATACTAATAAAATAGAGCTTTATACTAATAAAATGGAGCTTTTGAGGCTTCATAGGACGTCCACATCAACGTAAAACATTTCTTCTAAAAGATGACACATAGCGTTAACAAAAAATAAAAAATAAATATACATATAAAGAAAAATAAATAATAACTAAATATATAATATAAGAAATAGAAATGTTATATTAAACAATAATAAGAAAATATACAATATAAGGAAAACAAATAAAAAGTAAATATACAATATAAGAAATAGAATATTACGTTAAACATCTATCATAATTTATCATCTGATATAAAAGTAAGAAAATTTGATTACGTAAATATATAATTAAAAAAAAAAAAAAATTAAACATCTATCTGAAAAATGTATCTATATTAATAAAATGGAGCTTTTGAGGCTCCATAGAGCGTCCACATCACCGAAAAAAACTTCTTCTAAGAGATGACACGTGTCATTAATAAAAAATAAAAAATAAAAATACATATAAAGAAAAATAAATAATAAGTAAATATACAATATAGGAAAAAATAAATAAAAAGTAAATATACAATATAAGAAATATAAATATTACATTAAACATCTATTATAATTACATTAAACATCAATCATAATTTATCATTTGATACATGGTTATTTTGGTCATTTCTTTATTGATGAATATTTTGTGACAAAAACTTAAAAACGACTATTTGAAAGAGTTGCCCTACAAATTAAGAAAATTTAAATAATAAGTAAATATATAATATAAAAAATGGAAAACTATATGAAACATCTATATGAAAAATGTATAGTTTTCTGTGTTTTTCTAAAGAAATTACTATTCACACAAACATACAATTTAGAATTTTGTTGTTGTTCAGAATACAACGTCCAAATGAATAACTACGTAGTTAACATTTCAAAATTAAAATAGCCCCGCGTGTAGCGCAGATTAACTCCTAGACATCTATCTAAAAAATCTATAGTAAAATAAATAATAAGTAAATATTAAAATATAAAAAATAAAAATATTACATTAAACATATATCATAATATTATAATTTGATTTAAAAGAAAAACAGTTAGATAAGTAAATATATAATAAAATAAATAAATATACAATATAAGAAACGGAATAACTACATTAAACATCTATTTGAAAAATGTAGAGTTTTACATTTTTATTACTTCCAAATATTTTTATAAGTAAATATACAATATAATAAAACTAAGCATACAATATAAGAAATATAAAATTTACATGAAACATCTATTATAATATTATCATTTGATATAAAAGCACGAAAATTAGAATAAGTAAATATACAATATAAGAAAAATAAACAATAGGTAAAATACAATTAATAAATTTAAAAAAAAAAACTAAATTAAAAATCTCTCTCAAAAAATGTATAGTAAAATAAATAATAAGTAAATATACAATATAATAAATAGAAATATTATATTAAACATCTATCGTAATATTAGAATAAGTAAATATACTATATAAGCAAAATAAAAACAAATCTGAGAGACATACAGTAAAATAAATTATAAGTAAATATACAATATAAGAAATAAAAATATTACATTAAACATTTATAAATAATATTACCATTTGATATAAAAGTAAAAAAAAAATAGAATAAGTAAATATACATATAAGAAAAATAAAAAATTGGTAAAATACAATTAAGAAATGCAAAAACTGCATTAAACATCTATCTGAAAAATGTATTATTTTACGTTTTTATTATTTAAAAATACAATAAGTAAATATAAATTTTAAATATTATAATAAGTAAATATAAAATATAAGAAAGAATAAATAATAAGTAAATAAAATATATAGAAATAAAAACATTACATTAAATATATATCGTAATATTATCATTGATATAAAAGCAAGAAAATTAGAATAGGTAAATATAAAAAATAAGAAAAGATAAACAGTAAGTAAATATACAATATAGAAAATGGAAAAACTAATTAAACATTTATCTGAAAATATATAGTTAAATGGAATAATGTATATTTAAATAAATAATAAGCAAATATACAATATAAGAAATATAAATATTACATTAAACATCTATCGTAATGTTATCATTTGATATAAAAACAAGAAAATTAGAATAAATAAATATACAATATTGAAAAATTCTCTAGGACAGCCCTTTTTAAGTTTTTGGTACAAAATAGTTATAAATGAGAAAAATGACCAAAATAAGTCTTATTAAAGAGTAAAAATACATTTATACCCTATGGTTAACTAACATAGACTTATGGCTTAGAGTTAAGGGGTGGGGTTTTGAGGATAGAGTTTCAAATTTTTAAAAATAAAAATTAAATTTTTCAAAATAAAAGGGTCTATTTTGGTCATTTTCCTTATTGAATGTTATTTTGTGACAAAAACTTAAAAGATCTATTTGAGAGAATTGTCTTACAATATAAAAAAATAATAATAATAAATATACAGTATGAGAAAGAAAAAACTATATCAAACATCTATCTAAAAAATGTATAGTTTTTAATTTTTTCTAAGGAAATATGTATTCACACAAACATACAATTCAGAATTTGTTGTTGTTCAGAATACAACGTTCAAAAAAATAACTATATGGTTAACATTTGAAAATAAAAATAGTCCCGCGCGTAGCACGTATTAACTCCTAGTTATTATAAGAAATTAAGCTTTTTAGAAACCGAAAAGCCCACGTGGAGCGAGATTAAAGGACATCTATAATTTGACGGCGTCACGTCAACGTGCACTTAAAGCACCGTCGAAGGTAAAAGAAGTTAACGGAGATAAATATTACACGGATGAACTAAAAAAACAAACTTTATTAATCTAATCCAGAGGACTTCTCATCTTCTGCCGTCGAGCCGGCGATTCCTCCGGCGCCGACGAAGACTCCGGAGACGATGTCAACACATCATCATCTTCATCGTCTATTGGAGATGAGAGTGGCGAGGAAGAGATTTCCAGGGGAGACAACGGCGGAGAAGAGTCCGACGATTCAGGCGAGATAGTCAACGGCGGAGAAGAGTCCGACGAAACAGGCGAAATAGTAAACGGTGACGGTGGAGGAGGAAGCGAGGTGTTGACGGGAACAGAATCTTCCGGAAGCTTCCGTTTGTTTGCGTTGGAAAGTTTAACGTCTCTGGTTAAATAGCTTCTCAGGCGCTTCACGTCGGCGAGTTTCACCGGTTTTAGTAAGAAGTCCTCCGCACCTTCCTCAAGACATCTGCCGGGATCAGTTTAGCGTTTTTTTTATCAATCAACAGTTTCTCAAAAACCTAACAAAAAAAATGTTTGCAAATTTATTACAAAACCCACCTATCGATTCTGGTTAAGACATTCTCTGACGACATTATTACAACCGGAACTTGTCGGAAACTGGACGATTCCTGTTTCAGATTACCGAAAATACCACATTGGTCCGAAAGGATTCGAAAATAAATTGTAACTTTTTTTTGGTCAAAAATAAATTGTAATTATAATCTGTAAAATAGTGGGAAAGTTCAGACCTTGATCTTTTTGAGGAGCTCGTAGCCAGTCATTCCAGGCATACAGTAATCGGTGATGATCAGATCAACTTTCAATCTCTAAGAATCAGTAACAAAAAATAAAACTAAAATCAACATTTTTCATTTTGCTAAAATCAAATTTTGATCACTAATCCTATAAAAATATCTTCAAGTTCCAAGACTTACATCTAGTTCTGCAGAGGCTTTCTCGTTATCTAGTCCTAGAAACTCCAGAGCACGCCATCCGCTATCTACCGCCGTGACTGAAACAGAACCGCCGAAGAAATATTTCTATTTTTAATAATTTTCCGGCGAAAAGATTAAATTAAATTAATTAAAAAATAGTTAGGCTGACCTTTGCAGGAGGTAATACGAAGCAATCTCTCAATGACAATCCGATCAACGAGGCTGTCATCAACAGCCAGGACATGAACTTCATCTAAATCCAACGGCGGAGATTCCATTCCTCCAATACCGACCCTCATCGTCTCTGAACTCCGTAGGCAAGAAACGCCACCGTCTCTGGCCATAGATGAGTAGACTGTAGAGTAGTAAATGAGAGGAGAAGGTCAAAATAGGCAGAGAGAGAGAGAGAGAGGGGAACAAGAGCTCACGCCTGTTTTCTTTTCTTTTCCTCGTTCAGACAGCTTTTATATTCCTATTTTTTTCTCTCACTCTTCAAAAATTATAATCCAACTTTTTAGTGTCTTTTTGTATTCTAATTATATTTTTTTTCTTATCCAGCGATGAAAAATCTCCAACAAAATCTTTGGTTCACATTCATGTGAAAAAATATAATTTTTATTTATTTCTGTCGTGCTTTTCGGGTTGAAAATTGAACTTTAATTTTGTAAAAACAAATAGTACAATTGAAATTTTTGAAATCGCCTAAAACATAAGAATAAACCCTCAACAACGTCACAAGGTAAAAAAAGGTTATCTCTCCCTTTGCGCTCCGCCTCGTAACCCTAACCACCGTCTCTGCCTTTATCTTCGGTGGCTCAGCCACTGATCTCTCCGTCACGCTCGCGACGAGATACTCACTAACTCTCTCCTCTTTTCATCTAAATCATGGCGGATCTCCCAGAAGATCCGGTGTCATCTCCAACTTTCAAAACCTCTCATGAGCTTCTCCACTTGTGTAAAATGGACTCTCTAATGCCTTCATCTAGCAGGAGCCTTCAACACACAAAGGAGCTTCCTTCCTCGCCATCAATTTCATCGATTTTGTTTGGAGAAGATGCCCTAACTGTTCGTGCTCCCCTTCGTGAGCAACCTCCATCCTCTACGACAAAGGTAACAACCAGGATTGTTCCATCTCCAAAGTCGATCTCTAGTGTTTTGTTTGGGAATGAAGCACTGGATGTCGGAGGATTGTCGCGCCAAGCCTCTCAAGCGCATCTAGGAGCTTGGGCATCGCCGCTTAAGTTCTCAGATACCTTTAGTGGCTCTGTCGGTAAAGTACCCTGTGTCTGAAGAATGGCCAGCTCTGGCTGCTAATCTCAGCATCTCTCGTAAGCAAAGTGCTCGCATCTCTTCCTCTCAGCCTTCAAATTTGGAAGATTCCTTGTCGCCATCCTCTGCAGTAGGAGATGATCTACATGCTATCTCAAGCGAGTATCCATGGGAAGCGAAGATGCGATCAAAATGCAATCTCCACAGGGTCACCACCCCCACCTACTTGGAAGACGGCACTCCAATGGTATGCATTCTGCCATATGTTCTTCTGAAAGGATTAGATCATCAACGTGAATTCATTGTTGGTCAGTTCAAGAACTGTTCAGCACCGCCTAGAGGGTTAATCCATGGAATGGCTACCCGAATTTGGGGTAAAAAGTGTAAGATTTTCACTAAACAGCTTGCTGAATTTTCTTATCTGTTCCACATACCCGACGATTTGACTAGGAATTGAGTTATTTCACGCTGAATCTGGTATGTGGATGATTGCTTAATGTTTGTTTCTGCTTGGAACCCTTCAGAAACAATCTCTCTCCCTGAAATCAAGACAATTCCAATATGGTTGGCCCTTAAGAACATCCCTTTCCAGCTATATTCCATTGAGGGCATTGATTGGATTCCTTCAGGCATCGGGGAACCAACGTTGACTGGCAAGCCTTGGTTAGATCCACCATCTATTGGAGAAGCAAAAATCTTAGTCGAAGTAAAGCTAGACAGGTCGTTCCCTAAACGTGTGGCTTTACAGGACAAAGAAGGAACCATAAGTTTGGTTGACATCGTTTACTCTTGGCTTCCCTCTAGCTGCACAACTTGTGAACAGTTGGGATATAAAGCTAATCGTTTCTTAGGTGAGAAATCAACAAAGGTTGCAACTAATGCTCCAAAGAACACCCAAGTTACTGTCTCAGAAGTCTTAGCTACAAGTAAAGAGGTTGATGCTGCTTCTACTCATTCAGCTTTGCTTCAAAATACTGCATCAACGGTTCCTATTCCTACTTTCTCCACTGCTACTACTACCTACCTTGCACTTCCACCTTCGTTGGCAATAGAGCAAAGTCCACCTAAGATTACATTTGAGGCCAATACCAACCAACTGGCGGACATCACATCTGCTTAACTTGACCTTCATTCAGTTACTGCTCTTACAAACACTGAGACATCAACTGAGACTGCTACTTTCTCTCCTTCTGGTGATGAACAAGATTTAAATAAATCTCCAACCACTCCTAAGCAAAGTACTGAGTCTGCTACTCTTATTGATGAAGATAACAACATGTGCTTAGTGTTGTCTTCGGTAAACACAACTGATCCATGATGTGATAGAAACAAATTGGATGCTACTGCGGGTTTAGAAGTGTCGGATCCGACAAATGAGATTGACTCGTCTAAGGAAGCGGCTGAGATTGCCTCTGTCAACGACATTGTCTCTGTCTCATCCTCCCATGCTGTAAACTTACCTCTGGATAAAGTATTTGCTTCCTCTCCACCAATTTTTGTAACAGGACCTGGTACAGCCGGTGCTTCTTTTACTTCAGATGACGACTTGATCCATAGAACTCGGGGAGATAGACTCATTAAACCATCTCTTAAGGGTACAGAGTTTGAATGAACATTGGTGGGAGGAAGAGGTAAACGGGGACGTGGTCGTGGTCCTAAACATTAGAATCATCATCATTGCCTTCATCAACCTTCTTCAACTATTCTGCCATGTTATTTGCATTTCTCAATTAGTGTCTTCTCATTCTCTTACTACTTTGCAATCTAAATATCTTTGGTCATAAGTGTGAATCATTTGTATCAAACTTTTGAATTTTTAATAGAAAACATTTTCTCAAAAAAAAAAAAAAAATTCTGAAAATCCGGCGGGGGCCTATGCGAATATCATTGAAAAAAATATTATTTTAAATGGAATAAATAATAGAGGAGAAATCCGTACAAATGAACAGAAAAAAAGATCGTGAGATATTGACCAATAATATATCGTCTTCTGCGTATGTGAAAACCTAAAAATGGATTAAAAGTAGCTGAAGATGAGACGCTGGTTTGGCAACCATTACATTCACATAAAGCTATCTGAGTAACTCAATCAGTGCTCCAGCTCGATTAGGATTGTTCTTACCAGAGTTTTTACTTCTTACTGTTAAAACAAAGAGGAAGGTGGGCAAATAATAATGCGTTTGACGTCCACATTAAAATTAGGATCCGCGGGGCCACGAAAATCTAAAACCGGAGCCCACTAATATTCGTTCGAACATTTCTTTTTAAGGCATTGGACTTTTCTTCTTTTTCTCCAAAAAAAAAAAATTTGCTGTTTCACTCTTTTAGACACCACAGCCGCACAGCGTATCAAATCTTAGAGATTGCTTTTGCTTTGTCTTTCCCACTCAAAAATAAAATAAATTATGTACAAAATGTTACTGTTTTTGTTTCTAACAAAATCAAATATTTATCTAATTAATTTTTTTTTGTCAACTTAACTTGTTATAAGGTTTAGTTTAAAGATATTTTGGTTTTAAAACATCTTTTACAAGTAGAAAGAGAAATTCCCAATGACGTGTGAAAATCATATATTTTACAATGGATATGCTCATCTTATTATATATTAAAATAGAATTTTTAAAATACTTTAATCATAATATCTTTTGATATCTTTTCATTTTAATTTAAAGTTTTAACAAATCTGTTTTAAAAGATTTTTAAAAGATCTTCATTTTCGAAATTATATTTAAATACTTATACTTATTTTGAAATTAGTTTGAAATATTATTATACATTAATATATTCAGTTATCGTTTATAAAATGAAAATAAAATATTCTAATATATATTATCTATTATATAATCATAATCAATCATATTAAAAGAAAATTATTATATTGAGGTAAATATAATAAAATTGTATTAAAATTATAAAACTATAAATTTTATTTTCGTAAGTATAAAATATTTATGTTCAAAAATAAAATCTAATACATTGGTAAAATGGGTTAACATCAGCCAACTATATAATATATGTATAAAAATTAACATGTATTTCTTTAAAGCTAATAATATAAAATCTTTGTAACTACTTTAATCATAATATATTTTCATTTTAAATATAATATAATATATATTATATTTTCATAATATAATATATTTTCATTTATATATTATATTTTAAAATTCTAATAAATCTGTGTAAAAATATTTTAACAATAACTTAATGTATTTTAAGTTATCATTTATAAAATGAAAAATAAATAAATTATATCCTACTTTATCTACTTTATAGTCATGATCATGTTAAAATACAATTATTATACTTAAATAAATATGATAAAAGTATATTCAATTGATAAATTTATAAATTTTATTTTCATAAAGATAAACTGTTTATTTAAAAAATATAGCAAATTATATAATACATGTCTAAAAATTAACACATCTTAGTACTTTGTATATACAATAATATATTGTCTAAGATGAATAAGCATAAAAAATATTGGTAAAAAGAAATCCAACTTTGAAAGACGGGTCAGAATTTAACATAAATTAAATAAAAAATAATTTTCAAATATGTTTTCTCGTAAATATATTAATTTACTTAATAACTAAATGCAAATACAATAAGATAAAAATATAATAAGAATTGACAAATTCATATGGTTTTAAGCAATTGATTAATTATAACATGTAAATTATAAAATTATTGTATGTGAAATAGTTATATAAATATTTAAGTATACGGTTAACGCTAAAATATATACACTTATGTTCTAAAAAAAATAATTTATGTATATAAAAGTGAAAATAAACACTTGCGCGCTTGCGCGGATCAAAATCTAGTTTTTCTTTTAAAAACAAACTGCTAAAGTTAAGATTGATTTGTGAATTATTTTTCAAAAGATATGGGCCAACGAATGATAGATCAAATCTTCATGATGTCAACAAGAAATCGAGGGTTGAACAAAAAAATCCATAATAGTAGTGATCGATGTGCGCATATACATTCAAAGTTTAATTTTGTCTAGGAACTTTGTGCATCAACCAAGAAATGAAGACATTGACATTTCCCCCTTTAAATTTATTTTGGTACTTGATTGCGGTTTGGAGCAACTTTTAATTCAATATACTATTGTAAGTATTTGATAAACAAAAAAAAAACTATTGTAAGTATTGTCTAAGTCTGATTCAAATCATCGTGCACCAGAAGATAGTTTATCTACCAGGGTAGCACCAAAAGTAAGTAACTAATTAGTTGACCTAACTGTACTATACACAAAGTAGTATTTGATAATTCCAAAACAATGCTGACATTTTAGGTTTCTCCGTTATTGGTGTATTTTTGTATTAGCCCACGGAGAGTGGACACTTTATTTGGCAGATCGTAGTAATATAATATTTAAGCCCGAAACTAAAGATTTTAGTAAAGCCCAATATTATCTGTGTCCGACTGATATACTGTATGTTTATACTTCTGAATGGTCATTCCTGAAATTTTTCATTTTGAACGTTTTGATCAGTTTTCATTAATAAAAACAATTAATAAATGTTATGTATCCTTATAAGTTATAAGTACTAAAACTTTTTTTGTAAACATAAAACATACATATAGTACCTATCGTTACTAGCTTACTAAGCAATCAACGAATTTGTCCGTGAAGGCCCCCAAACCGCATGATGGAAGTACCAACCTGGATCTGGATGTGGATAAATTCATTGGCCCTTAATTTTTATTTTTTTTTATTTTTTTAACTAAACTTTAACTTTTCATTAGCCAAATAAAGGTACGCATGATTTTACACCACAGTGTTTCAACCACACTTACAACAAAGAGATTAGTATCATCTAGAATCACTACATGGATCCTACACTACCAATCTGAAACCTTTGCTGCAATTTAAACCCCAATGAACACGATACTACTCCCACGACCTAGGAATAGCCGGTTCTTAACCACCTACTTGGACCAAGAAGACGAGAGCCTTGTAAACTGATAGATGTTCATCGCTAACCAAGATACCACATTGACGCTTGGCATTGGTTTCCGAAGGATCCGAATGCTACACCGGACCAACACCTCTCGGTGCATCTCTTGACAGGACCAACACCCTTAGTCTGAAAGCTTCGCTCCTAAGCCAACAAAACACTTCTACCTCCTTCATTCGACCCAATGGTGCGACCAACATTTACTAATACAAGAGGATAACCGATCTACTCCCGAGTACATTCAAAGTTTACCTACTGATTCCATAAGATCAACAGTTAAGTACATGAACGAGTAGTTTCTTCACCAAAGGTGCATTCTCGAGCTGGCGACATCGTCTTGTTGTTCAATGCTGCGACCCTCAGCCAAACAAACGGACACCACGATCCGTAATGAAAATCGGGTCTTGACTAACAGGCACGAGCCGGTGTGTAACATATCCAAGCTTTCCGGGGAGCGAAGCCCTTACCCTTCCTTAAAATAGTATCTTTTTATCGCTGGGGTTTAGGACTGTCGCCACGATCCGTCTCTATCTTCACACTTCCGTTTAGCCACCCAAACGGTGGAGCCCTCGGTTCGTGTGGTCTCCGGGGAATGGGAAACCATACCCTGTCGGCTTGCCTTCTGATATCTCCTCCTCTCATCTCACCGCCGCGCACAGACCTAGATCCATGAGAAGGGAGGGGTCTCCCGAAGTCACGCGCCGTCGCCAAACCGGATACGCCGGAGATCTGAAAGGGGAAAAACAGATCCGGTTTCTCCGCAACCCTAAAAGCCGACTCTCGCATCACCGTCGTCGCTTCAACCTCACCGCTACTCCAGGTCACGATGGGATTCGCCACCGTTAGTCTTGATTCAAGGCTTCTGATGGATCTCCCTAACCCAGAATAGATCGAGTATCTCGGCCGAATAGACGAGCAAGGATACAGAGAGCAAAGGAAAAAACGAGATAAGGGGAAAGAGGGTTCCTCCGGCACCGGATTAACCGGGCCGGAGTTAGGGTTCACCGGAGTTTAGGTTTTGTACTTCTGGCTGTCGAAAGAGAAAAGAGGGATAGAGGACGAAAGTTAGATAGCTAATTTGCTAGTCAGTGTTTTATGTTCTCTTTGTCCATTGGCCCTTAACTTATAAGTTTTTTGTTTACGTGTTTTGCCCTGTCTATATAATACCTGTCAGTAAGGCTGGGACGGATCCGGATATCCGGGAAATTTAGGGTATCCGGATCCGGATCCGGATCCGTCGGATCCGTGGATTTAATATCCGGATCCGGATTCGTGGTTTCCGGATATCCGGATTTCGGATATGCGTCTCTATATTCTATTATCCGCGGATATCCGGATCCGGATCCGCAAAAATAATTAAAAATAATAATTTTTTTTTTAAAAACTAAAATTTTTAAAATAATACATAAATGAAATATTTATACAAGATTTATAAATATATATATATATGTCTATAATATTGTAAAAACTAAAATATAATATTACAAAATTAATTTATGTATAAATATTATTATATAAAGTATAAATATTAATGAAATTTAAAAAGTTAATGTGTTTTAAAAGTACGGATCCGGATCCGGATATCCGGACCTAAAAATTAAGATATCCGGATCCGGATCCGGTTTGGACGGATCCAAGATTTTACTATCCGGATTCGGATCCGGGCACCCCGGATATCCTATATTCGGAACGGATCCGGAGCGGATCTCGGATCGAATCCGGATCTCGGATAATAAGTCTCAGGCCTACCTGTCAGTAGTAGCTAAAGCACTATCCCACAAAATTATCGGCGATACGTATAAACTATACAGAAGTTTTTTGGGGATCACACGGCTGGCTGGCTGGCTTGGAGATAGGCATCGTGCAATGACAATTATTTATGTGCATGTTCTGGGAAATTCCAATAATGCTATCCTCGATAAGCGTTGCTATATTTTTCTTGTGGATATTAAAACAAAAATCGGTAACGAGGCTATTACAAGTTACTCTCTATATGCTAGCAAGTAACAATGCAGTGAAATAGAATATTGAAGTAATAACTGTTTCTTTGAATTTAGTCAATATGTGTCTCAAAAGAAAAGAATTTAGTCAATATTAATAATACCTTGACTAATAGAAATTCTGACTTCTTCATTTAGATCTATATAATCATTGTTTGTTTTATCATTTATTGATCCATTAGCTATATGGTATAGTTTAAAAACATTGGTCTTGTCATTCTTGGTGGTCTTCTTTTCTTTTCCTATAAAATATACTGAAATCCTTACTAATAAAAGAGACTAATCGAGGCTCCAGAGAGCATCCACATCGTTTTAGAAACCCTCTTCGAAAATAAGACATGTGGCATGACTAATATTATTAACTTATTACATTAAATCACATTACCATATTACACATTATTACCATATATACATTAAATCATATGAAAATATAAGTAAATATAGATTTAAATATGTAAATCTATAATATATGAATTATATATACAGTAATAAGTAATTACACAATTTAAGAAAATATATAATATACGAAAATAATATTAATAAGTAAATACATAAATAAAATGGACTAATCGAAGCTTCAGAGAGCGTCCAGTCGTCCACATCGTTTTAAAAACTCTCTTCGAAAATAAGACATGTGGCATGACTAATATTATTACCTTATTACATTAAATCATATTACCATACTACGTATTATTACCATATATTCATTAAATTATACGAAAATATAAGTAAATATAGATTTAAATATGTAAATATATAATATACGAATTATATATACAATAATAAGTAATTACACAATTTAAGAAAATATATAATATACAAAAATAATATTAATAAGTAAATACATAATATAAAAAATATTAAGCATTAAAAATTTATCTTAAAATGTAAATACACAATTTAAAAATATAGAAAAAGTACATTAAACCTTAAAAATCTATCTTAAAACGTAAAATATAAATATTACATTAAATCTATCTATACTAATAAAAGTGACTAATCGAAGCTCTAGAGAACGTCCACATCGTTTTAGAACCCTCTTCGAAAATAAGCCATGTGGCGTGACTAATATTATTACCTTATTACATTAAATCACATTACCATACTACACATTATTATCATATATACATTAAATCATACGAAAATATAAGTAAATATACATTTAAATATGTAAATATATAATATACGAATTATATATAAAATAATAAGCAAATACACAATTTAAAAAAATATATAATATACAAAAATAAAAATTAATAAGTAAATACATAATATAAGAAAATAGAAAAAATATATTAAGCATTAAGTATTTATCTTAAAATGTAAATACACAATTTAAAAAATAGAAAAAAGTACATTAAACCTTAAACATCTATTTTAAAATGTAAAATATAGATATTAAGTAAACATATAATATATGAAAATAATATTAATAAGTAAATACATAATATAAAATTGGAAAAAGTACCTTAAGCACTAAACATCTTTCTTAAAATGTAAATTAAAAAATTAAAAAATAAAAATACTACATTAGATATCTATCTTAAAATGTAAAAATTAAATATATTTAAATATGTAAATATATAATATATAAAAAGTAATAATAAGTAAGTACACAACTTAAAAAATGAAAATACTACATTAAAAAATAATATAAAATATAAAAAATGTAAATACTACATTAGTCAAAATAGTGTTGGTATAAATTCATCTATCAATAATAGGAATCTAAAAGAATGTGAAAGAATTATATTTTCATTGTAACATTGCATTAGTTTTTATGAAATTGTTAAATTTATAAGGATTTATCATTTTACAATTAATTATGTGTTTTTCATATTAAAAACTAAATGTTTTTCATATACCGTCAACATAAATATAAAAATCTATTTTTTCCAAAGAAGCCATGTGGTATTACAAAACAGACGATAAATAAATATAAAATATAAAAAATAAAAAATAAATATATAATATCAGAAACATAAATATTACATAAAAATATCTTAATATTATCATTTAATATAAGAAAAAATAAAAATATATAAGAAGTAACTATTCAATATAATAAATATAAATATAACATTAAAAATCTATCTTAATATTATCATTTAATATAAAAACAGGAATATTAGAATAAGTAAATGTATAATATAAAGAAAATAATCAATAAATAAATATACAATGTAAGAAATATAAATCTTATATTAAACATCTAGCATAATATTAGAATTATTAAATATACAATATAGAAAACAAAAAAAAATATATATATATATATATATATATAATATAAGAAATAGAAAAATTACATTAAAAATATATCTGCAAAATATATAATAAAATAAATAATAAGTAAAGATTGCATTAAAAATCTATTATAATATTATCATTTGATATAAAAGCAAAAAAATTAGAATAAATTAATATAAAAAATAAGAATAGTTAAATAATTAACTTTTGAAAATCAATATAAAAGCTAGAAAAAATAAACAATAAGTAAATATACAATATAAGAAATAAAAAAACTAAATCACACATCGAACTGAAAAATATATAGTAAAATAAATAGTAAGTAAATATAAATATTACATTGAGCATCTAGCATAATATTAAAATAAGAAAATATATAATATAAGAAAATATCAATAATTTCGAAATATATAATATAAGAAATATAAATATTTCATAAAACATCTATCATAAATTATAATTTGATATAAAACAAGAAAATTAGAATATATAAATATATATATACAATATAAGAAAAAAATAAACAATAAGTAAATATAAAATATATGGAAAAACTAAATTAAACATCTATATAAAAATGTATATTAAAAATAATAAATAAATATACAATATAAGAAATAAAAATATCACATTAAGCATCTATCATAATATTAAAATACATAAATATACTATATAAAAAAATTAAATATACAATATAAGAAATATAAAAGCTACATTAAACGCATATATCAAAAAAATTGTATATATATAGTATAATAAGTAAATATACAGTATAAAATATACACATCTATCATATTAGAATAAGTAAATATACACATCTATAATATTATTAAAATAAATAATAAGTAAATATACAGTATAAAGAATAAAAATATTACATTAAACATTTATCATTATATTACCATTAGATATAAAAGTAAGAAAATTAGATTAAGTAAATATACAATATAAGAAAGAATAAATAAAGCCCTTTCTAAAAAAACAAGAAATAAGTAAGAAAAAAAAATAATATAAAAAATATAAATATTACATTAAACAACTATCATAATATTAGAATAAGTAAATATGCAATATAAAAAAAATAGTAAATATGCAGTAGAAGAAATACAAATATTACGTTAAAAATTGATTTTAATATTGTTATTTAATATAAAAGAAAAATATTAGAATAAATAAATATATAATATAATAAAAAACTAAACAATAAGTAAATATACAATATAAGAAATAAGAATATTACATTAAACATCTAGCGTTATTAACTATATATCTGAAAATGTTAAATAAAAGGGATAATTTGAAAAATACTCTATTTGCAGTTTGAAATTTGAAAATTACACCTTTTATTTTATTTTTTGAAAACTACATCTTATTAGATGTGAAAAACTGTTTTATCCACTTATATATTTTAATAAATAAAATTAAATCCGAAAGTAATAATAATAGTATAATTATTTATATTTAAGATAAATCTATGTTTGAGATGAATGTGTTATTTATTATTTAAAATTTTAAAATAACAATTTTTTTCTTATAATTAGTTTTAAAAATAACAATGATGTTATGAAAGAAACAAGTTATGATGTGTTGGTATCTTTATTAAGAAGTTTATCTGTATAAGCTTTAATTTTTTTTAGACAAACAAAGTTGCACAACAACCCTAATACCCCATATACAAAAGTAATCACGTCATTTCCTACATATATATATATATATCTTTTGTAAATTTATTCCTCTGATATTTTTTTTTTAAAACGTTTCTCTGAATTTTAAACAGAAAGATATGCTTTGTGCAAGAAGAGAAAATGAGAATTTAAGAAATTGAGTTACACTTAATAGATGAAAAAATAAAAAAAAACTTATGAATGAAAAGAAGAATAAACTATGAAACAAATAGACAATGCTTTGTTACAGAGAAGATACTAACCCACGAGAAGCTGGTTTTCTTTTGTTTTCAATAAAACTGTAAGATATGCGGTGGTGTGTAGATATATTATTAAGATTTTGATTTATCTTATTTTTTTGAAATTATTAAGTTTGATTAATATTCAAATTGGACAATTTAGTCAATTTACATATACAAAAGTGTAGTTTTCAAAAATTATAAAAAATGGTGTAGTTTTCAAATTAAAATCTCATATAAATGTATTTTTCCAAATTTTTCCTAAATAAAATAAATAATAAGCAAATATTATTAAAATATATTTTAGTATTAGCATTTGATATAAAACAGTAAGATTAGTTAAATAATTAATTTTTGAAAAATAATATAGTTCCGCGCGTAGCGCGAATTATTCCCTAGTTTATATATATAAAACACGGTTTGTTTCACTCCTAGGCTGTCCACGTCATTTTCCATGTCAGTAAATCGGGCGACGTCGTGACGACACGTGTTCCAGATTCCAAACGCGTCGTATCATTTAAATGAGTGGGCAATTGATATGGGTTTTGTGATGTGTTTTGGGTCAGCCCAATAGAAGTTAACCCTAATTCTCTCTTTACCCTGCTTCTAATCCCTCATCCCCCTCTCTCTGTTTGGTCGCGTCGTCTGATCTTCTTCTTCATCTACTAGATTCGATCGGTGTCATTAAATTTCTTGGTAACTCCATCTTCTTTCACTCCTTCCAAGATTCTTCATTCGATGTACCCATCTTACTTTCAGTCGGTGAATATACATATATAAATAGGTTAGTCTTGATTCTTAAAGTTTATTTCTCACAATCCTATTAACTCTAAAAAAAATTTGCAGAGCACAGTGGCAAACTCCTCTCGCTATGAGCTCTGTCTATGCGAGGAAGCCTAAGACTTCCTGGAGGAAAGACAATCGTTGGAAACGAATGCATCACAGTAGGAGGAGGAAAGCGCCGGTGGCGACGGCGAAATGGAAGAGGAGGATGAAGGCCGTGAAGGATGAAGATAAAGCCATTGATGATGGTGGAGAGGATAGAGAGAAGAGATCATTAATGGATAGTGGGACGAAGCTAACGCCAGTGACAAGGATATCTATGGAAACACCGAGGACGCTGAGCTCAAGAATTGGGACACCGAGTTCGTCCAAGTTAATCAGCCTATGCTTTTCGATCTCATCTTGGTAAGTATCCAATTAGGACATCCAATTATGGTTTGGAGTATTTTTGAATTTTAGCAAAGATTGCGTCTTTTGATGGTTTTTGATCGAATACGGTTTTGAGTATGATTGATTTTGTGGAAAGATTGACTCCTTTGATGGTATCAAATTTGGGTTTCTGATCGAATAGGGTTTAGGGTATATGATGGATCTTGAGTAAAGATTGAGTCTTTTTTGATGATTTGTTTTGTAGGCTGCTAAATATCTGAACATCACTGGACTTCTTGACCTGACGTGCAGGACTGTGGCGTATATGATCATAGACAAGATTCCAGAAGATATGTGCACTAACATCAAGAATGACTACACACCTGAGGAAGAAACTGAGGTTCGCAAGGAGCATGGGCCTTCGAGTGACTTTTGGTCCCTGGTGGTTTAGGATAGTCTTCTATTAGATGTCTTCTTTCTCTCCTCTTTTGGTTTGAAGTTTGTCATTCTTTTGGTTTGAAAGGTGAGAGGTCACTGTGAATAATACATGCAAGAATGTTTTGTTTTGTTACATGCAATCAATCATCGCCTCTGCGTCTGTTCTAGAATGTAGTTTGTATCAGATCTCTTACAGTAAAAAGTTTTTGTCTGGTTGCAGATGCTCAAAACAGTGGGAGAAGATGAACTCAAGGCTTCTTCTCGGTTACTATCTTTCTTTGTGGATCACCTTAATAATATGTTTGTAGTGTTGGACACAAATAATTTGATTCTCTGTTGCAAAGGTTACATTGTTCATCTAACTTGATATTGAAAAAAGTTCTCTGTTATTTGTTCAAAACAACCCCATATACAACTTCAATAAATTAAGACTGATTGATTGATCCCTGATTAGTACTAAGATCTGCAACTGTTATGTTTGGTCAAGTGTATGAAATCCAGTTCTAATTGGTTTCCACTGTCGACTAATTAGAGAAAAGTCACTGAAAAATATCTAAAACATGAGGATTAAACATGTTATGTGATCTCTTTGATTCAGAAAGGCATTATGGATCGTGAAAGCTTTCATTCATTAACTTATAAAAATATCATCTAAACCTAACCACTGTAATTAAGAGTTTGTCTCAAATAATTTAAAGCATTCAATTTTATTTTTTAGTTTGTGAATTTCAGATATATCAAATCATTATGCTCTGAACAATCATATTGAATCCAAATTTATGTTCGTTATATTTTTCTATATACAAAAGCAAGACAAAATTATATATGTCTTCTTGAAACTATTAAATTTCTGACAAAAAACACTGGCTGAAACATATTTTTCTGTTAAATAAAACATATGACTGAAACACACAAATTGAACTCTCCTACGAAAATGACAGTGAGCTTTTGTTCATTATTTTCGATAGTTTGGTTTGGAACCGTGTATTATTAGATACACCATGCAAACTTATCTTATGTATCATTAGTAAAAACAAAAATATTACTCAAGTTCCAAAGGTGCAACACTAGACACAAAATTAATAAAAGGCAAAGATATTTGAAAATACTCCCAGCACAAAAGAAGGATAAACACAAAGCTATCCGACACTAAAATTGAGTTACAAGAGAAACTAGCTTCTGACCCGCGCGGGTGTTTGTTTTCTTATAATTACATATTCAAAACATAACAATTTAATGGTTTCATTTGGTTTGGATCCGTTTTCAATTATTATAAAACCCGAATTGGAACCAAATTATAAATAGATTGGGTTTGGTTAAAGTTAAAAAACATCAAAAACCTCTAATTAAACCCAAAAACTCAGGTAATTCAGGAGTTTTGGTTATCTTTTACTTATGAATATCCAAAAATCCTGAATCCGGATAGTTAATATTTATCATATTTTTAATATTGAAGTTCCGCTTGGTTTTGGTTTTTCGAGTTTAAAGAAATATGAATCGATTGGGTTTGTACATAGGAATCAATTGGGTATTTCTTATGTAGATGATATATAGATGCTGTGAATCATGAATAATACATAAAACCAATTATGTTAAAGAAAATTACACAAATTTTCTCATGTGTGATTTTTTAGTTGAATCATTATTTTTAAATTATATAAATGTATCTAATACTATTAAAACATGAGATATTTTTCAAAATAATATTAAAACAGCTTTAAAAAATGTCCTCCTATCAAAATGCATTTTGAAATGTAAATTAACTAACATTTCAATTTCTAGAATTTTATTTTATTATAATATCAACAAACTTCCTCCTATCATAATAGATTGTATTAGGGGTGGGCAAAAAAACCGAACCGAACCGAGTCAAACCGAACCAACTGAACCGAAACCGATTCAAACCGAACCAAAGTCTATTTCAAACCATTTGGTTGAATATTTCCCCAACCCGAATGGTTTGGTTTAAACCGAACCAAACCGAGAAACCGATGTGTTTTGTAATTATTTAAATTAAAATATTAGTAATACCAATATGCTAAAATTCTAGTACAATACCACATATTTTCCATTTTTTTCATTCATTAACATATATTCTTATAACCTAATATATAATCATCAAAATATTTGATTTAAAAAAAATAGAAAAGTTTGTATGTTTATATTTTTGTATATGTAAACATGGATGTTAAATCTAAATCTAAAACCTAAAGAAAATTTTATTAAAAACAAAAGTTCTTCTCACAACGTCACATGGAAGATGATTCATTACATGCTTTTTAATAATGATACAAGAGACATTACTAATGATGTTGGTTCTTTTATTTTAGTTAACTTTCATTTTTTTTAATTCTTATACTAGATCTTGATCCGCACAGCCGTGCGGGTTTTATTTTATATACTAAATCATTTTAGTTTATAAAACAAAATTTATCAATAAATTAATATAGTTTAGTATTATGTATTATATAACTGTATTATACATGCGTTTATGTGATTTATGATATTATTATTATAAAAAAAATCAAGTTTTGTATTCTTGTAACAAATTTTGTTTTGAAAACATAATTATGTAACAGTACTATTTTACATATTTTTTATTTCTAAATTTTAAATATATATAAAATTTAAATCAAATTGGACATACTGTTAAAAACTAAATTAAATTAGTAATAGATAAAAAAATTTGGGATACTGTTAAAAACATCAAATTTTTAACACTATAATATATTGTGCATGTAAAATATTACGGTGCAATTAGTTAGTCTGTAATTCAGATTTGGTGTATATAATTTGTTTTATAAACACAATATACATAAGGTGATTAATTAAACCCATTTGGTATAGTGTTCGTCGTTAATCTAAGGGGTTAGTCGAAATTTGATTTATATTGCATGTTCAGAATAATAACAATAGAATAATGTATTGGTCGAGAGACTGGTTTGATAATGGTTTACATCCTGGCTATTTATAAATTGATTTTACATTTAATAAGGATTAAAAATTGTTCATGTTTACCATTCCGGTTTTGTAGGAGTTATGGTTATATTAGTTGTGATATATTATTAAACCATGTTATTAGTAATAAATGAATGATAACTGATTTCTAATGAGAGTCTATTTTTAAAAACAAATCACACATGAATCAAGGTTGTGACTTCTGTTTTAATATATAAGATACTTTTTGTGACTTTAAAAAAAAATTGTTTCAATTCTATATTGAATTTAATTCACATAATTTATGTTTAAATAATTTTTAAACATAATTTCTCTTTAAAAAATTAAACTAAGAAGAACCTAATTAAACTGATCCAAAAAACAAACCGAACTGAATACAAACCGAGCCGAATATAAACCAAACCGAACACAAACCGAACCGAACCAAACCAAACTAACTATGGTTTATTTCAGTTGGAAAAATACTAGAACCGAACTATCCAAACCAAACCCGAACCAAACCGAGAAAATAACCGAAGTCTCCACACCTAGATTGTATGACCAAATGTAATACATATAAATTATACATTAACAGAAAGTTATGCATATATCAGTTGAACAACATATATTGCACTACATAAACAGAATTGATTCTTTTAGGAAAAAATAATAATTGATTCTAATGTATTTTGGTAAAACCGACCTGGTTTATAACTTTATAATAGTTAACTAGATTAAGATCTGCGCCTTGCGCGGGATAAACATTATATATATAAATTATTTTATGTATTATATGTTCTTACATATTATGAAATAATAAATATATATTGAATAACTAAAAGTCAGTAACTATTACATATATAATTAAATTGGTGCGAACGTATAAATCAATTTTATTAATCCAAACAATTTTTTTAAAAAATTGATAGGATATGTAATTAAATTTAAATGATATTAACATACATAGCATATTTTTAATATTAATTTATATTAAATGATGTTCTCTACTCATATGTTTTTTTGATCATGTGTATCTTTAATAGCAAAAAACTTTAAATTACTAATAACAAAATTTTCATTATGAGATTAATAATTTTAGTAACTTATAATTTAAAACAATTAATCAATGTTAGTTCAAAACTTTTATCAAAAAAATTTACTTAAAATAAATTTTGAAATTAAAATATTTATTTATTCAATATGGTTTATAGTTTAATTTATAATGATATATATACATATATATATTTTAAATATTAATGATTAATTAAATTAGACTTTTATTTATATAATTTTTTAATCATTTGTATTTTGTCATAACAAAAATTTTAAACCATGGATCACAAAAATTTGAATATGAGACTTTTAACAATTTTAGTAATTTATAGTCGTTTTTTAAAATTCAAAATATAACATATACAGAAAATTTTTAATTTTTATAATATGGTTATTGTGATTTTTTAAAATTATTTTAATAGTTTAAAATTAAACAAATTTGATAGAAGATACATTATTTTTTTATCAAATTTTTATTATTCAAAATCATTAATTGTCATATATCATTTAGCCATATTAGGCAATTCCGTAATATTTATTTAAGGAAATAATAAATGATATTAATAATGAATTTATAGTTAGTTTAATAAAAAGCTTATTATATAATTAGATAGACCAACATATTTTTCTAATAATTCTAAGAATCATCCTAGTGATGACACGTGGCTACAAAAAAAAGTCGTAATATTTGACAAATAATATACAGGGGATTCGTTGGTAGATAAGTCAAACCATATCGATCAAAACTAATAGCTTATAAACATACATACGTGTTGACAAATCCAATGTAGCTTATGGTAAATATGGAGGAGCGATTAATATCTATATTATTAAAAGAGAAGTACCAATTTGAAAATGTTCTTACTTCATTAATTAAATTTTTTTTTTTTATCTTTTTCAGTTGCATTTATGAAATATCCTAAAACGAATAAAACTGCCTAATTTATTACTTGTCTTTTGAGTTACATTAATGAAATATGATTAAATGAATTTAAACTTCCTATTTTATTGATTGTCTTTTCAGTTATCTTAATGAAATATCCTTAAATAAATTTGGACATAATGTCATTTAATCAACCAAAAAACTCATGAGTTATCATTACGTGCATAATTTTAATATCTATATTATTAAAAGAGAAGTACCTATTTGAAAATGTTCTTACTTCATTAATTAAACTCTTTTTTTTTGTCTTTTTCAGTTGCATTTATGAAATATCCTAAAACGAATAAAACTGCCTAATTTATTACTTGTCTTTTCAGTTACATTAATGAAATAGGCTTAAATAAGTTTAAACTTCCTATTTTATTGATTGTCTTTTTCAGTTACCTCAATGAAATATCCTTAAATAAATTTGGACATAATTTCATTTAATCAACCAAAAAAACTCATGAGTTATCATTACGTGCATAATTTTAATAATGAAGATTTTTAAAAACGTGCATCATTAAAATGTTACCTAAAACATGCAGCACTAATATATAACATGCATCAATAAAACTAGAATTTGACTCACACAGTTGTACGGATATTATTTTTAGTTGATTA
Organism: Brassica napus; assembly: GCF_020379485.1. NCBI lineage: Eukaryota > Viridiplantae > Streptophyta > Magnoliopsida > Brassicales > Brassicaceae > Brassica > Brassica napus. Next base: position 47,687,668 of record NC_063451.1, on the reverse strand, counting down.
AATTTTAAAATAATTATTTATTCAAAAAATATTTAAGAATGACTATGTTTTTAAAAATTATATGGTATTATTTGCTCATAACTCATTTGTCATTTGATAAATTGTTAGAAAATTTTTTTTAGAATTATATAACTCAGTTGTCATTTGCTAAATTTATGGTTTTTATTTATATTTTTTATTATTTAATTATAATATTTTCATTTTATATTTGAAAGATAAATGAATTTTCTTTCAAACAATATTTTTTGTAAATGTATTTTGTTTTTAAATAATCAGTTAAAATTGTTATTATCATTGAATATAATTATTTTTGACATAATTTGAGTTTTCGTTTACATCAAAACTTATCATATTTTAGGATAATTATAATTTAAAATGTAATTTTCATATTTTTCAAACAAATTCTAATTTTTTTAAAAAAATATTTTGTTATAATTGTTAAAAAAATATTGAGTTGCATTTCAAATAAAAAGGTAAAGATATTAAAAATATTCTAATTAAAATATGTAAAATTTAATATAGTTTTAAGGAAATTGTCAAAATAAAAAAATTACACATAAAATAATCATGATTTTTGTTAACTGGGCGGATCATTATTTATATGATATCGCACACGAAAGAAAAATTTCTATTTTTAAAATTATCTAATTAACTCTATACTTATTTTATTTTTATTTTTTATATTATATCACACATTCGTAAAAAAATAGATAGTTTAAGATGCAAAAAAAAAAATATTTACTTAATGAATATAATATGAACGAATATTACAAATACATCATTTAATAAAATAAATAATTAAAAACTGAAAATTTATATCCGCGCTGGCGCGCGGATCAGAGTCTAGTTTTCTATTAAAAGATAATCCATATACGTTCGGTTCGGTTACCAAACCAGAATTGGTTAATAATTTTATGGATAAAATTTGAAAAAACTAACGTACAAAACCGGAATTGGTTAATAATGATACAAGAGACATTACTAATGATGTTAGTTCTTTTATTTTAGTTAATTTTCATTTGTTTTAATTCTTATATACTTTTTGTGACTTTTAAAAAAAATTGTTTCAATTTTATATTGAATTTAATTCACATAATTTTTGTTTACATAATTTTTAAACATAATTTCTCTTAAAAAAATTAAAGTAAGAAGAACCTAATTAAACTGATCCAAAAAACAAACCGAACTGAATACAAACTGAACTGAATATAAACCAAACCGAACACAAACCGAACCGAACCAAACCAAACTAACTATGATTTATTTCAGTTGAAAAAATATTATACCCGAACTATCCGAACCGAACTCGAACCAAACCGAGAAAATAACCGAAGTGTCCACACCTAGATTGTATGACCAAATGTAATACATATAAATTATACATTAACAGAAAGTTATGCATATATAAGTTGAACAACATATATTGCACTACATAAACAGAATTGATTCTTTTAGGAAAAAAATAATAATTGATTCTAATGTATTTTGGTAAAACCGACCTGGTTTATAACTTTATAATAGTTAATTCGTTGGTAGATAAGTCAAACCATATCGATCAAAACTAATAGCTTCTAAACAGACATACGTGTTGACAAATCCAATGTAGCTTATGGTAAATATAGAGGAACGATTAATATTTTCTATTAAAAGATAATCCATATACTTCGGTTCGGTTACCAAACCAGAATTGGTTAATAATTTTATGGATAAAATCAGAAAAAACTAACATACAAAACCGGATGCAAATTAAGAAACCCTAGTTAACCGAACTCGTGGCCTTCTCCTAACTAACGCAGCCGCGATCTCCTGAGCCACCTCACTCCAGCCAAATCGTGATTCATTCTCAATCGGTCACTCCTGCGGTCGTCTAGAAGAGAAGCAAGGATTCGATTAATCGGAGAGGCAACCTGCGGGGACCACCTTCAGATACTCTAATTATTTTCTTGGACCTACTTAAAATATGTAAACTAAATCAACTTAGAGCATGTTTATCCGAGTTTTTAGTGAGGTTCTTAATGTGTGGTTCCCCACAAAACTTTTAAGGATCGGTTACAAAAACTACTAATTAAGAACCGATTTTAGTGAATTTCTTACACTATTCGCGAGCCCCACTGAATCGTGACGGTTCGCGATTGGTTTACTTTTTAATTTTTTTTTTTTTTTAAAAAACCTAAGCTCAGGGATAAATATGCTCTTAGGTCTTGTCTGAGTTTTTCACTTAGACCATTTACAGTGACTCTGTTGAAAAATAAATTCAACAGGTTAATTGTTTAGTAGTGTGTTGAATAATGAGTTGAAATCTATGTGGATTAAACTCTGTTGAATAAGTTCAACGGGTTGAATCGATGAAAGAGAGGGTAAGAAAATACACGTGTTGCATTTGTAATATTATGTATTAATTTAGTTTTTAAAATAATGAAAAAGTAAAGATATGTGCAATAATGTTATTGGCCACTGAAAATTATGACTTTTCTTTTTCATCCTAGCTATTTGAAGCCAATTTTCTATAATAAATTAACTTCTTAAAAAAATTTATCTTATATCAAAATTTATCATTTATCATTATCTATAAATAGAGATTTGTTTTATTTAATTTAGAGATAAACTAAAAAAATATATAATTTTATCATTTTACCCTTAAACTCTTGATTATATCTTTAACTAATTTCTTTACCGAAAGAAATTTGTATAAGTCATGTCTATTATATTAATTAAGTTATGGGTGTTCTATTAGTTGTGTTGTGTGTTTATTATTGCGTTGCAATGTATTTTAAGTTGCTGTAAAACTTTTTTAATAATTTTAAATTTTAAAACAAAATATTTAAATACTATCTATATTTTCTATTTTTGTTATTTATAAAAATGTAATTAAAATTAACAAAATATAAGTGTTTTCTTTTTTAAGATTTCCCTTTAATTAAACTAATTGAGAATTTTTATTACTATAAAAAGATGAGATTGAGTGTTGAATTTTATCAAGCAAAACTATTGTAAAATATAAAATTGAGTGTGTTGAATTGTTAGGTGGAAGAAAGCTAGGATGATGCGGAGTGTAAAAAGTAGAAATTAGGGTGTTGAATCTTTTATACCAGTGTACATAGTCTTAGAGTATGATTATGGTGGTGGGAGGAGGGTTCTTACGCATGGACCCCACTATATTTTTGCAAAAACTGTGTTTTAATGTAGCCAAATACAGGGGTTTATTGTACTGTTTGCGGACCCCACAGACACGTGACGGTCCACGATTGGTTCATTTTTATTTTTTTTTTAAATCAAAAAACAAAAAAGAAAAAAAAAATTAAGAACCCCAAAAACGTTTTTACCGATAATCATGCTCTTATACATACATATTCTAATTTTCATTTAAACAGAAAAAATCAAACGTAAATAAGTAGAATTCATGAAAAAAATGATTAGATATGGATTTGGTGTAATGAACGATGTACTGACACTATTTAAGACTCTAGTATATGTCTTATATAGAAATATAATCTCTTGCAAGTTTTTTTTTTTTGGTTAAAATGTTAAGAAACTCTCTTGCAAGTTCTACATGGTAAAGTATTTAATTAGTAGAAACATATTGAGTAAGTTAGATTATTATTATTTTTGTTTAGAGAAATTACGTGAATACGTCTTTGTTGTACTTTCGTATGTATGTATTTGTTTTTTTTTATATTAGAACGCATGCAATATATTAAAAATCGAGATGCATGAAGAATGTCTCAACTGTGGCTACATAGAATGAGTTAGAACGTACTACTCTCTTTACATGTTTTGAAGCACATTTGCGCGCTCTCCTTTTATATATATAAACCAATTAATAGAGTTAGCCTGTCGACACTAGAGTTAAACCTTAGAATCAACATGGTAGAAGGAATGGATATTTACGCACCGTAGACTAACTACCTATGTGCCGGATCTGGGACAACCTAATGAAATATTGGACTTGGTTCCAAAATTTTAGAAGTTTCCTGCATAGGTAAAAAAACTCTAAATTATGAGAAAATGAATTATAAATTTTAATTAAAAATATTTATGATTCCCAATATTTCAGATCAGGTAAATGGTTTTTGTATCGATGTTAAATTGCTCGATAGCAATAGAAAGGCATATAATATAATTAAGAAGGTGAGGTGGAAATAGTTCGTAGACATATATCATATATATAAATATAAATATTATTATATCGAATGTTATAAAAACCAACCCACCCACCTAGTAGCCACACTTTAGAGAAAAAAACATAATAGGTTTAAATTATTCCAGATCTTATTGGATATATCATATAATAAGATGATTGTTGACAGCATACTTATTTGGCAATTATTCTTTCCCTCAATTGATTAGTAGTACAAGTTCTTATAAGAAATAAAATAAAAGACCTGATAGAGAGGAAAGAGCTTTTGATTGCATGCGACACCAATTGTTCCGCCAATCAAGGATCGTAGGTTGTACAAGTGAGCATAATCACAACACCTAATGTTTCAGTTAATTGTCTTGATCTATCTTTTAAGTTACAGAGCAGTGGGGTCTTAATGGAACATCTGTCCAAACCAAATGCCATTTCATTAGAATTATTTTTATCATAAAAATAAGAGTATTCTCATGACTTGATTCACCTGAAAAAAATAGAATAATCTGTACCCTTTTAAATACCATTTTATTTCTGTATAAAATAATATCTTCTCATGCTTTATGAAGATTTGCCCAAGATCTTGTTTTGAAGATTAGCTTAGGAATAATTTTTTATTTGTTGTATAGTATAGATGCTTGCATCATTTCCCACTTCTTGTATTCCTTCATTTGGCAACTAGCAATTCTTCCTGATTAATTTAATTATTTAATTAGCATTCAATAAACATGGTCAAGATAGGCTTTTCTTTCTTTTATCACTAGACAAATAAGAATTGGTATAGGTGGAAGACATTGCGATTAGTTACAAAGAAGCTTCAATCCATCCTTCATCATCAGATCTATATACGAACAACTTCAGTTGATGGGAAATTTCTAAGCATATACATGACTAAAAGAATATCTCATAAATTTATAAACTAACTATTATTTTTTAGTTCAAAACACTGGACGACAAATCATTTGTACTTTTTAGTGTACATTTTAAATAAAAAACTGCCAATTAGTCGCTTAGAAATGATCCTGGATGTAAAATAAATTGTGGATGTGCGTGCCAAGCATAGTACTTGATTTTTAAATTTTGGTAGGAATCAAATAATATCTATAGTGACTGGGAACTTACGGTCAAGTTGGAAAGACAAGAGTTTTGGATGTTACTACATTTCAAGTTTGATGTACCTGCCATGTGAAACTAAGTCACATTTTCCTGGTCAGTCTATACAGATATGAACCACTGTATTTCAACCCATTTGAATATCCGGAAGAAGATCTATCCGTGGACCGCACCTCCTACCCGGAAGTTAGGTCTGTATGATTCGGATTTAACCATTTTCTTTAGCGAAAAAAAATATTATCTATCCTTCTCCTTGCAGTTTGGTTATATATTTTGGGATATATTGATTAGCTTTAATTCTTCCTATCTTTCTTTTACTTCAATTATTTTTAATATGATATTAATCTTCTCTTTAAGCTTAGAATATAACTTTTGTATTAATTGTCACAAGTAGGTGGTGTGATCGCTGCATGCCTTTTCATATACACTTTAAAATTCATCATATCTCAACTGAATCTAACTATTTTATTCACGCACTAAACAGAAAGTATTTTTCCCCACTATTTTAATCAAGTTTATATATTTTAAGCAAATATATAAAATATTATGCTTTATATGCATACGACAAAAAAACAAGTTGACAAGTTAAGTCTTTATACAGTATAAATATTTTTCTACCCCATTCTATTGCATATCGTTATGTAATGTACGTAGGCGCGTGGTAATCCGGATATATATTAATAATAACAATTCCAATTAATTTTAAAGATGATTTTCTTATAAAAATTGTGTTTGTTCATTAAAGTGACTTTTGATTAAGGGTTGTGTGTTTTAATTTTAAGAGTTGTATTGGTTTAAAAATTGTCAAAATGTAAAAGTATATATCTTTTCATTTAACAATTTATCTTTTAATCTTAAAAATTACATTAGTTTAAAATAACTTATCGAAATGTAATTTAAAATGTAACTTTTCATCTTAAAAATTGCATTGGTTTAAAATAAACTGTCAAAATATATAAATATGTACTTTTTCATCTTAGTGTTTTTTCATCCTAAAAATTGCATTGGTTTATAGGATACATATTATTAATTTAGGAAGGGTCTACAACAATTTAGGAAATTAATAATAAACAATTATTCTTCTATAATCTTATAGTTCCCACTTGTTAGAGATACATGACTTTTCACTTCGAACAGTTGCGTCTTTCACCATGTTTATGATAGTATCATCTTAAAATAAATACATTTGATTTGAGAAGTTTAGACTATTCATATAATTATCATTTTAGAATAACTAATTTTAAATTGAAAAAATGGAACTATTTAAATTGAAAAGTTGTGACTATTCATATAAGTATCATTTCAAAATAACTAATTTTAATTTGAAAAGATGTAACTATTTAAATTGAAATTTTATGACTATTCATATAGGTATCATTTCAAATAACTATTTTTAAATTGAAAAGATATGACTATTCAAATAAATCTTTCAAAATCTATAAATAGTCTTTGTTCATGTCTTTCTCAAAGTAAAATTTTCATTATTCAAATAAAACGATGAAAACAAAAATTATATGCAGTTACCTGGTCACGGCGCTACACTGGAGACACGGCTTCGTCGTTGGAGATCAATAGCGCTTGTGAGTGGTCATTCGTGGACATAAGAAATGTATGATGTGAAGAAGAGACGCACAAAGCCCGAGCCACCGTCATCACCCGTGAAGTTGTCGTGAGTTTAAGTGTTTTTATCTATGTTCCTTGTGCATCAAGCAATCATTTATCATAAGTTGTAATCATATTCTATTAATTTATCTTATCTTATGTATATTTCATTCTAATCTTGTGTGTCGTAGAAGAGAAGCCCACGGCGGAATTCTTATTGTTTTTGGTGGTCAAGTCATATTCCCGTTCCATATCAAATTGGGAGTAGAACATCAGAGAGAATGACATGTTAAATTTTTTCAAAGAGGTGCCATTGTCATTTGAGAAAATGTATTGGTTCGGGTCCTTCGGGATGATAAAAAGATGTCGTCTGCTTCAACAATCATAAATGTCATTCTTTAAATTAGCAAACAATCAAATTTAAATGTGTTTGATTATTTTAACTAGCTCAAAAATATTAAGTAATATTTAAAATTCAAAATAACTTACATAAACTAATAAAATAAGTATATTTTTAATTGATATTAACATATTTGTATTTTATTTGTAATCTAAAACTATAAAATATACATTTTTAATATTATATACAAATAAATATAAAAACATATATTCTACATTTGGCGTGAGAACTTTTCAAAAAATAAAATTACGAAATTTTTATATAAGAATATAAATTACAAAGTGGAATATTTATTTTATATAAAATGAGTTTCCGTGCAATATCGCACGGGTTCCTGGCCTAGTTTGTATAAAACTATTCCGTGTTTTTTTTCGAATACAACTATTCCGTGTTAAAAAAAAAAAAAATATTTCGTGTTTAGTGTAATATTTTGCGTAGTATATATAATAGTACCTATCAAGATTTATTTTCCAAGATCATTTCTCGTCACACGTTAGATTCAAACAACTAATTTTATTATAAACCCTTAAAAATAAAGTCGATGCTGTTCATGGCATATAAAATTCCTCCACGATATATAATAGTACAGATGCAATGTATCACTAGTTACAGATTATTAAACTAAACATACTCCATCTCTCGACCTTTGCTATATAAAGAAGATCATTTACACATCTTCTTTAAAGTTAAATTAAACCCACCAGAATACATACATTCCGACAATGTCTCGTACATGCGAAAGCTCCTCAGGCTCGTCCTCCGACAAGACCTTAAAACTGTTCGGCTTCGAACTCATCAGCGGTAATCGCTCGCAGGAAGTCACGACAACAGATAGCGTCAGCTCTTCAACGAACAACACGGCGCCGTTTAAAGCGAAAAGACTCGAGTGCCAATACTGTGGCAAAGAGTTTGCAAATTCTCAAGCCTTGGGTGGTCACCAAAACGCTCACAAGAAGGAGAGGTTGAAAAAGAAGAGGCTTCAGCTTCAAGCTCGACGAGCTAGCATCGGCTATTATCTAACCACCCACCAACAACCAATAACGAAGTCGTTTCAGAGACAATGCAAAACGCCGTCGTATTGCGCGTTTTCTTCCATGCATGTTAATAGTCAGATTGGTGTGTTCAACGAGGAGTGGGCGTCGATGTCGTCGCAGATTAGCTTCGGTAATAAAGACACGTGTCAAGATCTTAATGAGCAAAATGGTGAGATGGGTAAGATGTACGGTGTGAGACAAAACATGATTCAGTTCCAGAGAGCAGTGCCGGTCCTGAGATATTTCGGGTCCAATACGAAACCAAAAATGTGGGCCCAAAATGACAATAAAAATTTTAGTTACGAAATTAAAAGTAAATTTACAATATTTTTAAGATTGAAAAAGTTTATCAATCCTAGAAATTATCTATTTACTCTTTTTATATTATAGACTAATGAAAAAAATATTCAAGGTTTTATTATGTTGCAATTTGATTAGGATCCATTCTTACATTTGTTACAAAAAAACAGTATAAATTGTAAGCTTTCAAGTGTATAAAATTATAGGCCCCATACCAATGTTTCTTGAGTATCTGCTCAAGACCGGGCCTGCCAGAGAGATCTGACTTCTCGTTCTGACTCGAAGAGAAGCATTCAGTCCTTGGATCTTCATCTGGGGTTTGCCGGAGATATGGCTTAACAAAGAGTGATATATATGATTAAAGAATGTTTACTAGTGATGTACTTAAGTATTTAATTGGAAAAGATGGAAACAAAACGAGACAAAGTATTCTTGATGAAATTTGAGTTTTATTTATTTAGGTTATGTATGGTTTATTTTACAATTAATTCCAGCAGTTGATGTTGTAGAGTCGCAGAACAAAACAAAAAGAAACAAATCTCCAAGCCTATTACTTATATAGAAAGTTTCCAATCACCGTCATCCAATTAAAAAAACCAAAGTAGATTGGATAAAGACTTCAAGTATTGATAACAATATCATTTTATTGTTGCTTAGATTGTTAGTCAAATACTAGTTGAGAAGGTTTTTAACTTTTTATCATTAGTTATTGTGTGTTGTGTTATAAATGGTGCATTGCTTAATTGATGGAAAAAACAAGTTGAAACATTCATTTTTTAAGCTGACGTTCACTTTTTTTTTTAGAACATTCACTTTCTTGTTGCTTAGTAAATTTATGGTCATGACGTACGTAGTTCTTTGTTGGTGCAAGCATTTATATATAATGTACATACATGCTGCCAGGCTGTACGTATATATCTCCGTTACAAGTAATGATTATACGTGCATGTGTACGTACGCGTTTAAATCTTATTTATTGTTAAATTTTAGACATTTTGCTAGAAATTACATGTCAAAGATTTTAAAATGATATAGTGTACTATTAAAGAAGCGTAAATTAATACAGTACAAGCTTATGAACTTTAACAACATTTTGACCAAAATAAAACTTTAACAACATTCATATAATTCGTGACAAGCTTGAAAATAACTAGCTAGCTATCCCATAATATTTGGGGGTTTTTTTTTGAAAGTTCATTTGGTTTTACTAAGCAAATTTATGAAAGATGTACCAGAAGGTCCAAAACTACTTTAATATTGTAATATGGATTTTACGTGGGATGCTGAAGTGGAATTTGCAATTACTATTTTGAACTTTGTAATATTAACTTACTACGTATATGTATATAAATTCTGAATCTTCCAATATCTTGTTATTGAAATTTTCATATCCCGACAAAAGAATATAAATTCTATATATGTCTATATATTTATTACCTGATCAGCTGATTAATTAAACATATTTATACTATTAAAGCAGAATTCCTCGTAGAATTTTCTCTTACTTTTTAGAATTAGTGACAATGGTATGCCATTGCCTTTTTAATTTTTTTTAAAAAATCACTTGTTTTGTTAGCAAATAACATTTAAACAATATTTAATAACACTAACACTTTGATACCATTTTTGATATCCCATTAATTTGCTTTAGATTTTTTTATAACAATTTGTTTTAGATATTACAAATATCCCATTATAATTTACTAAAAATATATATTAATACCCCAGATTAATGAATCAATACATGATAACTTTATGTTGACAAAAAAAACTTACGTGACAATTTAAATAGTTTAACCCGCATGTTATATAATAACTTTTAAAAGATTTACTTTATGAGAATAAATCTTTTGTGACATTTTTTTATGAGAATAAGTCTTATGTTGAATTCACATATTATGTTAATAGTTTATGAGAAAAAGAAAAAAAAAAGAAAAAGAAAAAGAATTTTACCAAAAAACAAAATTATGATAAAAAGAAGATATTGGATTCTATTTAAAAAATACAAGCCACGTGAAAATATTATTATGCTTTATGAGAAAAAGAAGATTATTTTTGAAAAATATTACATCATATACTTGGACTGCTAAATCCTTAGACGTTTATATCAACCTTTACTATTAATCAACCCAAATGATCGTTTTGTTTTCGGTGATGACACAAAATTCTATAGCAATGTAAAACTATATCATTATCACTATGTTATCTTTTTAGTTTTCCAAATAAAAACCTGGTACACATATAGACGTATATATATTTGATAATTTTAAGAAAATATCTAAACTATTTTGTATGGAATAGGTTGTATAATATATAAATGTTTCATTAATGATTCCATAAGATATAAATTTTTGGAAAAGTTTAACATATAGAAAAACTTACAATTCTCAAACAAGAAAATAACGAACTTTTTATTAGTTGGAAAATAATCCGAAATATATTTTCTATACCATATTTTTAGAAAGACTTAAACTTATTTAACAAGAAAGATTTTATTTCCATATTTTGTTTTTGAGAATATTCTCAGTATATTGAATTTATAATCCTCATTACCTACAATCCTTAAACCTACGTAAGAATGTACACATCACCATCTCAATAAATCAATCTAAACTTATATTGTTGTGCATTTTGAAATTTGATATGGTATAAAGATTACTACAGTTTAAATTCAGTACTATCAAATGATTTATTATTAGAAGTATAATATATATATATATATATATATATAATAACTAACATCGAATATTAATACTTTTTATGCTCAATATAGGTATTTGAGGGATAATTCATAATTAATAACACATATTGTTACAAATTATTAAAAAAAATCCACAACTCATATAATTAGCTCATTTCAATTATTTTAACAAACTATTATTTGTTTGTTTTATACCATAATTAATAAAACATCTCTATATTGTAAACAGTGTAATTATCACAATTATTCAATTAGTTAGGTTATAAATTTATTTGGAAGTACAAAAAAATGTTTATAACTTTTAGAAATTTACATAAGAAAAAAAGCGCGGATCAAAATCTAGTCATACTATTAAAACGAGGATTTTCATGAACTGATTTATGTTTTTTTTTTATGAAAAGAAAGTGAGAGGGTGAATACTTCTGCTAAGAACGAATAAGTGAATTTAGTGGTGACATTTCTTGAGTTAGATTTTATTCTTTCAAATAGATCTGGTGTAAGATCGATTCGAAATCTTATATATTAAAACAGAAGTCATGACTTCTTTTCATGTGTGATTTTTTTTAGATTGGACCATTCCTATAAAATATCATATTTAACATAAATTTATTATTATATCTTTTAATATCTTTATCTTTTTATTTGAAATATAAATGAATATGTTTAAAATGTTCTAACAAAATCTTTTTAAAATCTTCTTAGAATCTTTTTAAATTTACTTTCAAAAATTAGTTAGTTTTAATTTAAATTATCATAAAATATAATTAGAAATTAAAATTGAAAATAGTTTTGGTTTATAAACGAAAATTAAAATAAAATGAAATTAATTAATTTCACATATACATTTACTAATAATTTTAAAAGAGTTTGTTAGAAATAAATATTTATTTTAATTTTAATTTTTTTCAAATTTGTTTTCTAATAAAATAAAAATCATGATTTTTTGATGAGTGATATTTTTATTCGGACCATCATTTAAATTTTATATTAAATGTATATCACTAATGCGAATATACATAATATTTTTAACTACTTTAATCATAATATCTTTTATATCCTTTAATTTTTTTTAAAAAAATTAAAAATTCTAACAAATCTCTTGAAAAAGATTATAATAAGATCTTAATTGTCATAAGTTGAATATAAATTTAATATAAATACTTTCAACTAATTTTGTAATTAGTAATGAAATGTTACTAAAAGAATAAAATTATATCCTATTTTATCAATTTTATAATAATATCTATCATTTTAAAATAAAAATGTTATATTGAACAAAATATGGTAAAATTATTTTAAATTGATAAGTTAACATATTTTATTTTCATAAATATAAAATATTTATGCTAAAAATATAATAGGTTGGTAGAACGGGTTAATATTAGTAAACTATATAATACATGTATAAAAATTTAACTTATCTTAAACTTTTTAATATACAGTAATTTATTATATAAAATTAATAAACATTAAAAAATTACTGAAAAATCTAGCGATTTGAATTACGGATAATGATTACAATAAATTAAATACAAAATTATTTTCATATATGTTGTTTCATGCATTAAAAATTTTAGTTTAGTAATCAAACGCAAATTTAATAAGACAAATATATAATAAGCAACATATATATGTGATGATTTTAATTTACAGCGTGAAAACTATAAAATTATTATATTTGGTATAATTATACAAACATTTAAATATGTGAGTAACATTAAAAATATATAATAATTATGTAAAACAAATATCTATATATATAAATGTGAAAATATATATCCGCACGGTTGTGCGGGTGGAAATCTAGTTCCCATTAAGTCTGATAAATATGTTCATCAATTCATAATTCTGTTATAATATATGTATAAATGTAGTCGGCAGGTTATATATTTAATCAATGCATGCGTATGACTTCCGACACCAACGGAACTTATGTGCGTATTAGATGCTTATCCCATTTATTTATACTTTCAGTATGTGTTTATTTAAGAACGGTTTTCCTTTATAGTCCATTTCGAATGTTTCCTAGTTTTGGTAAGTTTTTGCTAACTTCGGAACATCGCTACTTCTATGCGAGGAAACTACTTGTATGAGTTTCGTTCGAGTTGTGATTTGCCTGAAAAGGCTAAAACAGTTGTCAGTTACATTATTTTTTATTTTCTAGAAAATTCTAGCTGTTGTTTGGATGTATGGTTTTATTATTTATTTTCAGTTTAAATCTTATATATTATTATATTTTTTGTAACATATATCCTTTTTTTGGTCAACAACATAGTATATCTATTACTAATCATCAATACCCAACCCACAGAAATGCAATATATATACCATGCTATACATAACATCGACGACAAAACCGATCATGAAAACCGGTAATGAAAGTCCAAACCCTAGCATAACTCATTAAATAGAATCTTCAAGAAGTATACCACCATGTGAGTTAGATTAATATTCCATTAATATATATTGAAAAACAAAAAGTGTTTTTATTGTTTTAACTATCTCTATATTGACAATAAGTGAAATATTCCATTAATATATATTGAAAAACAAATTGTTTTCTTTGTATTTATCCTCACAACATGCAACATGTTATCGCAGCACATGAAATGTTATCGTAGCATATGAAATGTAATCATAACTAGATATCTATTTAAATAATAAAAGCTCATTTTAAAAATTAAAAAAAAATATTTTTTTCCAAAAGAAGAGATAATGTTATATATTGTCATGAGAGACAAAGATAGATCAAGCCATGTAAGGTTAGCTTGCTGGTCTAAATTTGATTATACATTTTCCAACAAGACTTCGCCATCTGTACCACCAATCCTCTTTCAGTTATGGTTATGGATTATAATTTAGTAAATGGTATTTCCACCCATTATAAAATTTACAATTATTGATATTATGGCTCTCTTAAAAGCAAGTCTATTTTTGTAAAAAACAGTACTAAGACCATCTCCAATAGTACACAAAACTTTACTTTATATTTAACTATAAAATAGAGCAACTCTAGAGTTTTGCTCCAATGATTCACTCTATAATAGAGTTACTATATAATAGAGTGAAATATAGAGTAATGTTGCTTTTTCACTCTATATTTAGAGTAAAAAATCAACATTACTCTATATTTCACTCTATTATAGAGTAGTTTTATTATAGAGTGAAATATTGGAGCAAATCCTATAAAGTTACTCTATTATTATTATTATTATTTTTTTTTAATCAGGAGGGTTCGGGCCTTCGGCCTTACTCCCCTCTAGGCCCAGAGCCAGCCTGCGTCTGTACCGGTTAAGGTTCCGGTTAAGTTACTCTATTTTAGAGCGAAAGATAGAATAAAGTTTTGGGTAGGAAATGCTCTAATCGGTTAATCGTTACATTTCACCATAAAGAAAACTAGTATATATTGCAATATTTATATTTGAATTCATTATATTATAATTATTATTCAGGTGTAACTGTTTGAAAGACTCGTTACGTGTTTACTTACGAAGTTATCATATTTTGAAAGGAAGATATTTGTTCGGCTCGTCAGTCGTCAAAGAAGGACAAAAACTATCGGTTACTTTATTGGTTTGAATTATTATTATTATTTTTTTTTTGTAACTTAAAATTTTTATGTCAAATGGAAACCAAAACTTTCATTTTTTTTATAACCGTGGGGATCCGACGACCGAGGTCAACCGACTGGTTTGAATTATTCTCGATCCAATAATTAAAGTACTGACGTTAAGATGTAATTATAAAAATTGATTTAAAATGAATCATTTGATGTAAAATAATGTGGTAGAGCACCCATAGTTCAGATATTTTTTTCCGAAGAAGCTCTCATTGCTGAAGACGTGTACTAAGTGTCAAGTAAAATTAATTATCTTAATTAATACATAGTTGGCCATTTCCGTGCATCATTAGTTGCTAAGTAGTAAATATCCGATTTTCACTTCGTGTGCAGACATCAAATACACCCCAATGTATATTGTTTTCTATGCAAAGAACATTATCACTATAATTAAGTGCTCGATCAATGAAAGACAATTTGATCAGTGAACGATTACAAAATGTTAGTATTAAGTTTTTGGTAGATCCGAAAGAGCTTTCTTGAGCCTTTTTTTTTTTCATTTTAAGAGCTTTTTTGAGCCATAAGTCATATATTCCCCATTCCTGTCTTCCTTTGTTAAGGGGGAATCCGTATACCTAAAATTTTCAAATCTGTTTATCATTAGCAAAATCATATAGAAGTTTAATAAGTTTATACTTATTTTTTATGCAAACCAGCTTCCATTGAAACTTTAAAGTGCAAACCTTCCGTTGAAACTTTCATCTTTTCTTTTCATGATCCGTCAAGAGCTGTATTATACAACCAATAATCTAGAAATGAGGAACCAAACTCGTCACACAATCTCTTGATCTATAAGTTTTTTTTTTATGTTATCGTCTTCCAACACAACGTTAAGTATACACTGATGGTCGGTTAGAAGAAGAGATGTATACATCACTGGCCATTCATAGTATTCAGTACTTGATCCATTGTATCTGCTTTAATTTGAAGCAACAATATAGGCTCGTTTTGCCATTTACTGATAAAACATCTGAATTAGATCTTTCAATCGGTTTGGTTTAAAGGCTCTGTAGCTGAGACATTGGCTTCATGCGACCGGATGTGGTATTCTCAAACTCGCTGTTGCCAAGAGACAAGAAATGAAGACTATCCGGAGCAGGTACTTTTACGATCACATTATCCCCTGTATATTAATTGAGTAACATTTGAAAAGATGTAACTTCAATTTTGTATTAATTAAAAGAGGTCTCAATGCATATGTGACACTCAATTAGGTAGTCAATTACATTCAATTGAAAAATAAGTAGGTTCACATTCGATTTTTATATGTTGTTAGATACATAAGTTGGTCAAATTATATGATATAATGATATAATATGCTATTTTCTTTCCTTAAATAAAACATACGGAATTACCATAAATGACTAATATATATATGACAATTAATAATTTTAATAATAAAGATTTGATAACAATTTATATCTCCTCCATCATTTTTGTTTAATTTTATATTATTAAAATAAATTAAACAATCAAATTAGCTATAAAAGTAAAATTTAGATTTTTTCGTATATGTTATATTTTGAATTTTTAAAAACGACAATAAATGACTAAAACTTTTAAAATTATTATGTTAAAAATTAATGATCAATGGTTTAACATTTTTATTATAAGAAGATACACATGATTTTAAAACCATATGAGTAAAAAATATCATTTAATAATAATAAAAAAAATAAAATATATATATATAGATTAAACACTATATACCATAAGATTACATAAATATTTTAATATTAAAACTTTCAATGAATTTTCAAGAAAATTTATAAATTATAAACTTATTAAAGATTTCAGATTGAAAATTTTGTTATCGATGATTTAAATATTTTGTTATAAAACGATATGAATGATCATAGAACCGTATGATTATAAAATCTTAGTTAATAAATAACTATACAAAATATACTATTCTTAGAAAAATAAGTTGGTCCATCTTAACTTATATTACACTTTTTATTAAACTAACTATCGAATTGATAAATAACGTACCAAAAAATGTTTTGCACTTTCCTTAAATAAAAGCTACGAAATTACCTAATATGATTAACGTATGTGAAAATTAATTATTATGAATAATAAATATTTGATAACAATTTTTGTATCTTAGTTCTTTTTTTAATTTTATATTATTAAAAGATATTAAAAATCACAGTAAATATATAATAAAAACATTTATTATTTTTCTTATATGTTATATTTTGAATTTTTCAAAACGTCTATAAATTATTAGAAATTTGAAGATCCACACTCTGAAAATTTTGTGATCAACAGATTATTTTTTTGTCAAAATAAGTTACAAATGATCATAAAATTGTATTAATATTAACTTTTATTTAATATTATAAGAAGATACACATGATTTTAAAACCATATGAGTAAAAGATATCATTTAATAATAAAATATATATATATATATATATAGATTAAACTATATACCATAAGATTACATAAATATTTTAATATTAAAACTTTCAATGAATTTTCAAAAACATTTATAAATTATAAACTTATTAAAGATTTCACATTGAAAATTTTGTTATCGATGATTTAAATATTCAGTTATAAAACGATATGAATGATCATAGAACTGTATGATTATAAATTCTCATTTAATAAATGACTATATAAAATATACTATTATTAGAAAAATAGGTTGGTTCATCTTAACTTACATTATATTTTTTATTAAACTAACTATCGAATTGATAAATAATCTACCAAATTTGTTTTTGCACTTTACTTCATTAGAAGCTACGAAATTACCTAATATGATTAACGTATATATGAAAATTAATTATTATGAATAATAAATATTTGATAACAATTTTGGTATCTTAGTTCTTTTTTTTTAATTTTATATTATTGAAAGATATTAAAAAATCACATTAAATATATAATAAAAAAATTTCTTATATGTTATATTTTGAATTTTTCGAAACATCTATATATTATTAGAAATTTGAAGATTTCCACTCTGAAAATTTTATGATCAATAGATTATTTTTTTGTTATAATAAGTTACAAATGATCATAAAATATAACGCATATGAATTTTTATTTAATAAATATTCCAACTAAATAATATATATACTAATGATTTAAAGCAACAAGATTAGCTGATCAATTTAGTCGTCCAGTTGAAATCTTTCAAAAGTATGTGAAAGACTAAAGTCAAAGTAAATATGGATTTAGAATAGTAGTTATATTTTACTAACCGAAATACCAAAAAAAAACGAACCGAACCGAAACCAACCCGATATCCGGATTGAACACCCCTAATCCAAATGAAGCCAAACTATTGTTTCATTCTCCAAAATATAATCAAAATAATAACTTAATCCCGCGCAAAGCGCGGATCTTATCCTAGTTTGATATTATAAATCGATCACAATTTAAATATCAACGAAAAATGATTTGTGGCTCTAGGTACAAGTGACCGAAAAATAATTACAATCAACTAGAATAGTGGCTAATTTATGTTATTTAAGATATTATTAAATTTTAATATGCTTGCGTGATTTGGTATGTCACCTAAAAGTAACCTCTGGCCATATGTATACTTCAGAAGAAAGCGTTAGAACATCACTAGTGACTTAGTGAGGAGGTCTCAAAGACTACTCACCATTAAAATAAAGAAAAAGAGAAAATAGATAGAGTGCTTTCACCAATCTCTCTCTCAAAATCCTCCGACCTCTCTCTATAGTTTTTAAAAAGTGAATCGTCCGTTCACCGACTCCGGCGGCTTCCGTAGAGCAGGAGTCGGGTATGATCTTTGTACTTTGTCTATTCGGCGCATGCACAATCTTACCAGTTTAGTTTGAGGTCTGGTTTTGTTTGAATCTAGTTATGTATAATTGATTTTGCATGTTGTGTTTGAGGTATCTTTGGTCTTCTCTGGATCGATCTTTGACCCTTCCCGATTTCTCGAGAGCGGTTGAATCCGGAGTAGTTTAGATTCACTCCTTGTCTTTTACTTTCAGATCCGATCGAGATCTTCTTTCGTCTTTCTCCACTTTGGCGTTTATTGTCGTCTCTCCGCCATTGCCTAATCCGGTCAAAGCTCAAGAACTTGAAGAGTTATGTTGCGCCGGTGATTGGAGCTGTTCTTAATCTACTGGGCTATTCAATATAGGAGGTTTCACTCTTTGATGGTTTTGTCTTTATGGCTCCATCATCTTCTCTCCCAAAGATTATCTGGTTCAAACCGACATGCAAGATTGTTTGAAGGATTCTGAGTTCTTAATTAGATCTCTACTTGTATTATGTTAGTTTGTGTATGTTTTAGACTCTTGTTCAGTGTTTTCAAATCGTCTCCCATGTGTGGACAAATGACTCTGGAGACTAATGTTAGTCTGCCGGCTCTGTTTACCGGGATTTCCTCCATCAATCGCCGGTCTTTGTGTAAAAGTTATGATAATATAAATATCTTTTAGTGTTAAAAAAAAAAGATAGAGTGCTTTCATGGAGAGACTTCTTTTAAATTTTGCGAGATTCATTCTACATGTAGCAATCAATTAGTAGCACTTGTAAAAAAATAAGAAAACAATTATTTAATTGAAATAATAATATTTTGCCTTTATAGAGGGAAATTCAG
Organism: Brassica napus; assembly: GCF_020379485.1. Lineage (NCBI taxonomy): Eukaryota > Viridiplantae > Streptophyta > Magnoliopsida > Brassicales > Brassicaceae > Brassica > Brassica napus. The sequence goes on along the minus strand of NC_063451.1, from coordinate 47,668,170 downwards.
TGCTCTTATAATCTCTTTGGACTCATTGTCAAAAAGTAAAAAAAAAAAAGACTGTAATTGGGCTTTCCAGAATACCGTTGTCTTATATAGCAAAATTTGATAATCATATGATTAACTCAGAATAGACACTCCAAATGGTAAATAAATAGTTCAACAAAAACCAAATGTTTCAACACCTAGACAAGTAACATGCATATGATCCTGATAACGTTAGATGGATATTTTTTTTTCTAAATATTATTTGAAAAATGATTTAAAAAAAATTAGTTATATGTTACTATATTTTTTTTTACAAGAAAAAATAACATAGTTTTTTGACTATAATGTGTTTGAATGAGCATGCCGAGCACATCCAAATTAAATACAATTCATGAGTAATGCATATTGCACCACAATTTATCCCTATTCAACTACTTAATTGCAGAAAAAACTAAATGTTTAGAATAACAAATATATGTATGCAGAATAAATTTGTTCTTGTATATAATGATTTGCAAGAGAAAAAAATGCATCCAAAAGCATGTGGATGCCCAACAAGATTAATTTGTTTTATCTGTGTATTTGGAACAACCCTTGGAAACTATAGCTTTCATTTTATATAACCAATTAATAGATTTAACAGCCAACACTATAGTTAAACCAGAATCAACATGGTTGATAGAATATTTACACATTAAACTGTGATCAATGTTGAAAATGTACCTATGTAAACACTAAGCCGTGATTAATGCTTGATATACAATAATGACTTTATTGGTCATCTATGCAGATATTTCGAGGGTCAGCTAGCTTCAATATCAGAGGTCGATGATCAACTTGATGTGGAGACGTTACAGAAGTGCTAAGAAGGTTCTTGGTTTTTCTATCTATCCTTATGTTTGGTTTATGCATTCAACTTCTTACTTGATTGTTTTTCCACAGGTTTGAACAAATAAAACCTCGCGCCACTCTTCCACCTCTTCGTGATCGACGAGCTGAGAGACTCCACTACCTCGGGTTCTCTTTTGGTCTTACTTTGGATCTTTTCCGATTCTGGAGGAAACATAAATTTGCTCCATTCTACATCAGTCAGCTACCAGTTGAGAATTATCTCTATTCCTTTCTACTGAATGTCTTAACCGTGGCTTGTATGGTAGCTAGTATTAACACAATTTCTATATTTGGTAGGATCAGAGTGCTGTGACTGATGAGCACACATGTATGCTTCTGAAACCATAAAACAACGATGAGTTTGAAGCTAGTGAGTCAAATGAATTGGGCTTCTTTGCTCCCTTCTATAAAGGTAATAACCAAACTTTTCTGTATCTTCCAAGTATGCCATGTGCTTGGTTTTAATGGTTACGCCACTTCTGCTTTCTAGTTCAGATTTCAGGGTAAGGTTCTCTAAGCTGTTGAGTGATAAATTCAAGAAGATGGATTATAAACTTGCAATGAGGTTAACACTAACCCTTTTCTTGTTCCATGCCAATCTTCTGCTTGCTGAGAACATTGGGCTTGCAAAGATAGATGCTGCTAGGATGGTTTCTGCTGCTGTTGCTGCACGCACACGTTCATGGTTCCTACAAGCTTGGGTAGCTTCGTATTCCTTCTTCTATTTAACTTAGATGGATGATCAGAATCAAACACTAAAGTATACTTTGTGTCCTGTGCAAACTCTATGTTACGGCAGGCTCTGGAAATACAGGACAAACATTCTGAATCGGTGGCAGAACTATCGAAAATATGTCTCATTCATCACAATATTTCGTCCTGAGGAGTACTCTGTATGTGTTATCTCTCGTTCTTTTCAAGTTTTCACCATCCAGTCTCTGCTTCACTTTCCCATTGTTTTCACTAAACTTCCTCTGCTTGTTTTACTTAGCCATCAGGCTTGTCTATGAGGTGCAGTAGCTGTTCCTGAAGACCTCAACAGAGGTTGAATCCACCTTCCCTCGGTTGGAAGAAGTAAGTTCTGTTGGCAAAACTACCACATTACTTCTACGTTCTTCTGAAGGTTAACAAACACATACACAAATATCTGACTAATATAATTGGTTGCAGAGAGTGCTTGAACCTCACAATGTATCAGTAGACGAAGATCTCAGGGAATCAGCAAAGCAAGTCGAGGTATTAGCTTCTGTTCAAACTTATGTTCTTGTTTTTGTCACCATGTACGGTCGAATAAATCATTCACACTCGATGTTTGGGTTTAAAAGGAACACATGAGGTCGCAGATAGAGTTTCATCCTGGGCTGCTTGAACAATTTGCTATTGGTGGCAAAGAAGCTGATGCTTTGGAAAAGTCTAAGATTTCTTCAAGTGGAGGATCATCACTTCATCAGTATAGAGACTACCAAATCTTCTGATTACAAGGTAAAGCAAAGTGGTTTTGATAAATCTTCTAAAAAGAGAGGCAATGATAAGCAATATTCCATATCCCACAAGAAGACAAGAGCCTGATGTAGAGCAAATGTGTAACAGAGACCATAAAATTTTCATCATTTGTTTTTTTTTGTTTTTTTTTTGAATTTGTAACCAGATGTTACAAACAAAAAAGAATTTGTAACCAGAACTTGAATATTTATTGTAATTTTATTTAGCCATAATACAAAATGTTTCATTAACTATGCTTCTTTTCGTGGTCTGGTGGTATGGTGGTAAAGGAACCTCGGCTGAGGTGTCCGCCATCACGACTTCGAGCCCCGACCACAGCGGATTTAACATCCCTTCCCTTGGGGCGCTGGACTCCAGATACCAGAAAAAAAAAAAAAAAAAAAACTATGCTTCTTTTTGGTGGTAGTGGTTAACGTTTCGAAATTGATTGATCTAGTTATTAGCGTAAAAGGCTAAAAGCATTGATTAAAATCGGTTCAATCGTAAACCATATAATTGGTTTTGGTACAAGATGTTTTTTTTGCGTTACCATTTTAATTTAATTACACGTGTCACAGGAGGTAGTAAGTTGGGCACTAATGTCCCACATCGAAGACACGGAGACTATATCGTTACTTTATATATGTCTAGAAAGCATGAGTGGTCACGACCTTACTTGAACAGGATCTGTTCTATAGGAAGTACCTCTGTGTCTTTGATTTTTAAAGAGACATGCCCTATTATCCTGGTTGATGAATAATGGCCGTGCGATCTGAGTGTGATTGACGGTTACGATTGTCTTCGGACGGTTGTCTGATAGGTTCATTTTTTTTTCTTTTTCCCCCGAAGACTTTCAATTTCTTATACTTTCAACCCCAAGATTTTACTTTTACTACATTTAGCCCAGACGTTTTTAAACTGTGCTTAAACCCTCACAGCATTTCGGTAATAGCTCAAAACACTTGCAGAGGAAAATATAGTTATCTTCTTATCATTTTTTTATCGTATCAATGTGTATGGTTTGAATAGATTCTTCCAATACACCAGATAAAGAACCGTTAAGTACTAAAGATCTGTTAACTTTTTTGTTGTTGTTGTGGTTTCAAGATTACTATGTTGTGAAGCCAGTTGATATTTGTCAGAAAGATAGTAAAAGATATGTTATTTATTTGTTCATAGGCTTACAAGCTTTGTTTCTTCTGAAGTCGAGTTTACATCAACAAAACCACACGTTTGGTCTGGTCTAGTCTTACAAACTTCGATTGATCTCTCCATCTGCGAAAATATGTACATCGTAGATAGAGAAAAAAAGAAGAAAGAAGCTTTGTTGAGCCCTTCTTTGTATAGGAAGCTAGCTATCCGCTACTTATTTCTTCATATCTTGATCCGTAGACTTCATCCTCTGTTATAACCAGAAAACAAAAAAAAAGGAAACAGATCCAAAATTTATTCAGAACAGTTTCGGATTATTCAGCTGGTAGCTTCGGAGATGCTCTGCAGAGAGGGCTTCCATGCTTTGGACTTTAAGAAAGAAGCTGAACTCGTTAGCACACGATGCTGCTTCCCTTGTTTCTTCTCCTGACCCAAAAAAAAAAACACAAAATCCATTAACTTTGTTTTGTCTGAAAACAAAATGTAAGATCAAATCTGTTTGTTATTATATTTAAGAAAAAACAATCTTTAAAACATTTTAGCCAAACTCAGTAGTTTTTTTTTTTTTGGAACGTAAACCCATTTGTTATGAATCTACCGGAACATTCTTCTCCAACAACTTCTTCACCGTAGTCATCGCCTCAGCGTGGTGCTTCTTCGTCTTCGCGCACTTCTTCTCCCTTAAGACCTTCATCACTTCTGTTAAATAATATCACAATAATTCATCATAAGCTTCAGTCACACGGTTTGAAAAATAAAAACAGAGGAAAACAGAACAAAAAGTCTACGGGAAAAAACAGAGGAAACAGAGCAAAAGGGCGAACCTTGGGAAGTAATTAGCCGGTAAGCGTGACCAAGCACGAGACTGTCCGTCGGCCTGAGAAGCTGGACACGTGTAAACCTCACACCCTTCTTGTGTTTCTTCTCGTCTCTCTTCACAGTCGCCGGAATATTCTTCTCTTCCTCCTCCGTCAAAGGAATGATGAGACACACGTAGTGGCCAGGGTACATACTCATGATCTCGCTCACGGAGATGGAGCTATAGTATCTGTCGATTTTGCCTCCGGGATGCTGTAGAACCAGCGCCGCCGCGTTTATCGTCTGACAATTCCCCATTTCCAAGAAGAAAGGAAAAAAAAAAAACAGAGTTGAAAGGAAGACTCTGTGAAAAGAAAGGAAAGAGGAACAGAGGAAAAGAAGTGTTCTTTGGGCGAGTGTTGGTCCACACTCTCACTTTAGCTTTACTTATACACATGGGAAATGTTAGTTTTATAATATGATAATATTGTTGGAGATTTAAGAGTACAGTTATTTAATTTTATATTTGAGCTTCTGTCATTTATCAGATTGTACTTTTTTTTTATCATGGTTTATGTAGATTTGATTGTAAATCTATGAGTGTGAGACTGAGTGCCATCCACACCAAAAGTTTTTTATTTTCATTTTTGGGAATAGCATAGGAATAGGATGGTCGGTTAGCATGGACAGGTGCAGGCACCTGAGTTAAGAGACATAACTTAGATATCAACACTTTTGGTTTGTGAAAATTTAACTTTTTTTCTCATACCTTACGTCTCTAGATTTTTTTTTTGATCTTTTTCTACTAAAAATAAGTGTATTTTTTACATCAAACTAATCGAATTTTATGAAATAAATGGTTTCATATAATAAGTAATTCTTTTCAGAAAGTTTTCGATAAAGTTGCATGTATATTCTGAAAAGAAAGAAAAAGTTGGAAACTGAACACTGTATACGGTGTTACAATGTTAAACCTTTGATCAAATGACGTGGTTTGTGAATGTTTATAGGAATAAGAGATAATCATACCACGGCACATGAGATAATCATTATCTAGAGTTGTTACCTGGTCTTTCTATCTGCCAACTTAAATGGGACACCAAAACACTAAATTTAGTATAAATTTATCTCTAACATAATACTAAATATTATACAATTCCACCAAATTTAGTGTAACATTATTCATTACACCAAATATTTAATATACATATTTTATTGTGTTTCATTTAATAATATAATGCGGTTATTATTATTAATTAGTTAAAATTTATAACTAAACATAAATATTGTATTATTTATATTTTAATTATTTTTACATAATCAAATATCTTATTTTATTTTCAAGTAAAAAATTACTTTATATTATTAAATATAAAATATAAAGTTATATTATATATTATTTATGTTATTTTATTTTTAATAATATAAAATTTTAGTTAGCATTTTATAAAATATAAAAATTAATAACATAGGCTGGATAAAATTAAAATGCATATTAAATTTGAAATAAACACTCAAAACATAAAATAAATATATTACTTTTATGTGCATTTCATAATGAATAGTTTGTAATTTTAATATTTATATACAATATATACATAAAATGTATAATTAAATTATATAAATAAATATAAATTAGATATATAAACGTAAAATTACAAAAATCTATAAATATAATATCTAAGTGTGATAAAATAATTATTTATCAATTATAAAAATAAAAATAAAAAATATAAAAACTGTAAAATATAAAATATTATTTTTGGTGTAATATTTGGTGTCATGGTTGCAGATGACAAAAATAATATAACACCAAAATACCAAATTTAGTGTAATTTTAACACCAAATTTAATGTTATGGTTGGAGATGCTCTAAAAATAAATGTACTAAATTCGAGTTTCAATATGTGCAAAGATAAAATCTAACAGCAAGCTTTTGTTTCTGGTCTAAAAAAATTACTGGCGTAAGTTCATAACTCTTTTTTTTTCTGGGAATTTTATTAATGGAACTGAGTCCAAAAGGGCTAAGCCCAACACATTGCAAGACAAAAGGGTAACGCAAGCCCAATTAACAGAAAGACGAAGGTCCAACACACAGGCCCAAAACATAAAAGGTAAACTGTCGAAAAAGTAAGCTACGGCACGTCATCTTCCACGTGCACGATCACCCAGCGATCAATGAACACAGGTCAAGACGAGGAACCACTTCCTTCCACTGGAACCAGAGGAAGCGGCGGAACTCCGCCGATGGCAGAGACGAACCACGGAAGAACCAATCTTTACAAGGGCTCGAACCGAAGAGCCAAAACTGGTGGATCTACGAATCGGAAAAAGAACATCGAAGAACTGAATTGGAGAAAAGAACAGAGCGAGAGGCAGTCGGTCAACGAAGAACTGAATCGTAGATGGATCGGTGCCGGCGAGAATGATTCTAAGAAAGACATCGTCTCCCGGAGACAAAAACCGGCGAAGTCGGCGCTATGAAAGCCGTCGCATCCCGGAGGCAAAGCTGCACGGTCATAGGAGGTACTGATCAACCGTAGGAGACAAGAACCGGTCGGAAGTACCGAAACCGGTAAACAATAAAACGTCAACCTCTCACTCCTAAATTAACTCTAAACCTTCCTAAAGATAAATGTGTGATAAGAAGGTTAGAGGAATGGAGAGAAATTCTCTCACTAGGGGAGGAGAGATGTTATCGGTGTGTTTAAAGTTCATAACTCTTGTAATAAAAGAGAATCACAAAAATAATTGGAATTGGTATCATCTAATAGGAAAATGAAAAACACTATTCTTTACAAACGTGTTAATAATATGGAACAAAAAAGCTAAAAAGTAGTTAAATGTTTTCTCTGCCAGATTTTTCCTGTAAGGTTTAATAATTGTTTTAACTTAGACGTCTTTTGTCTAAACGTAGTACGTATACGTTATAAATTAGATGTTTTGTAATGTATTTTTTTCTTTAACAGGTACTGGCAAGACGAGAGGTTATAAAATAATAAGTAATAAAAATAAACGTAATGAAGACTTTTGTTTTCTCTTTTGCAAGATCCGATGTATTTCCACTGAGGATCAATTGTTTTATATATCATCTCCCTTGATTGATGTATAATCCACTTCATTCGTACCCAAACATAAAAAAATCCTTATTTATTTGCTTATTTTGTCGAATAGTTTTTTTTTTTTTTTTGAAAAAGGGCATAGTTATCTTGTTTTCTTCTCTTTTTCTACACTGACATCAAATATTTTTCTTTCATCGACGGAAATTACCGTGGCAGCACTTTAATCACCGAACCTGCGCCTGGATTTAGATAGTGAAGTTTGTAGGCGTGACAGAACTGAAGTTCAAGGAATTATTATGTAATAGTTATAGCTATAGTAATTATAGTTGGATATCTGACCCCAAATGGAAAATATACTAATGATCATATTTTTGATTTATTTACCAAAGTGCAAACATAGATGTATGTTTGCTTTTAGTCAAATGCTGTCCAGAAAGTCGATATACACAAGTCAAATGAAAACGTTATATACACAATTTTGGTAAAATGCTATTCATGATATAATTTGTTCATGTTGTTATTCTTTGTGGATATTATAACACTGTGTTATTACTGTAGAAACCAAATCACGTTATGCGGCAACCAACACGTAACAATGCAAGATTTAAGATTGTGAATTATACATGTCCTTTCGTTTTCTATTAGGGTCATTACTTTTCTTTTGATAATGGTCAACAACATCGTACATTTAAATACTCCAGCTTTTCGTTAAACACAAACAAAACCAGCTAGTAACTAACCCTTAAGAGTTATTTATAGAATATATTATATATCTAACGAGTCAAATTCCAATTATTAAATTTGTAGTAATAAGTACTATTGACAATGAACTTTGTTCACATGCATGCATGCACATGAATCCAATAAAAAGGCGAGATATATAGTGTATGCTTTGGACGAAGTTAATATTGTTAGTGTTAATGTACACCATTATCAGAATCTAAACAATAGATTGTTATTGTAAATTGTGATAATTCGAGAAATGTGCATGTGTTGGTTGCAATAATTTAATCGTATCGTACTATAAAGTAATTTTATGTAATTAATCAAACATATGATATGTTAAAGAGAATTACAGAGTTAAAAAAATTCTTTAAAACTAGAGATAGTTACTAAAATATATGATCCAACACTTAGAGCAACATTATTGGTAGTCCCAACATCGGTCCTTAGAGCATGAATATCGCGGTCTCTAAGCCGCGTATTTAGGTGTTTTAGGATTTTTTAAAAAAAAGAAAAATGTGTAAATTAATTAGAGACGTCGCTTAATTAAGCGAAAGAAGAAACGGTTTTATGGGACACGCGTCACAAATGCACCATCCTCTCTCTCTCTTGACGGATCATCTTCTTTCTTTCTCTCCCGAATCCTCTACGACATCAAATCTCTCTGGTGATCTCTCCTCGGCGCTGATCTCTCCTCGACGGTATCTCTCGTCGACGGAATAAGCCGGCGTCTCTCTTGGTCGAATCGTCGACTCTGTCGGTCTCCTCGGCGACTCCGCTTCTCTGTCGATCTCGTCGACGTGTCGGCGTCTCTCTTGCGATCCTCGACGGCTCTGCTTCGGTGTCGGTCTCGTCGACGCTTCACACTCCTTTCTCGTGATCCTCGACGACTCCGCCTCCCTATCTTAGTCTCCTCGACGCATCCACGTCTCTCTAGCGATCCTCGAATACTCCGCTTCTCTCTCTTGGTCTCCTCGATGACTCTGCATGTTTTTCGCAGTCGTCGATGCTCTCCGGCCTGTGGCTATCATCGAGGAAATCAAATCGAAAGGTAAAGCTATGTATTTGTCCTTTTATGTCTCAGCTCGTGATTGTACAGATGATGATGTCTCTTGTGTTTGTTTAAGTCCGTGTCTTTGTTTATTATGTTGATTCTGTCTCTTATGTTGGTTGTGTCACTTGAGAAATTTATGTCTGGTGATTTAAAGATCGATCATCACTGATTTTTTTTGATCTGTCTCTTTGTCTTTGTTTCTTTAGATGGACAGATGAAGCTACATGAAGACACCTGAAGGTTCGGCAAAGCAGAGGTCTACAATTAGTGTACAAGTAAAACAATAATCTTTGCTCTCGTAAATTGATTGCTAGTTTGAAAAGAGCTTTGGTTAGGTGTGATTAATGGCTAGATAGAAACTGATTACTGTCTGCAATATATTGAATGTGAACCTCGTTTCTCTGCAATATATTGATTGTGAATTTGGCTGTTTGTCTGAGGTGTGATTAATGGGTAGATAGAAAGATGTTTAAGTCTGAATAATGAATTAGGTGAATGTCAACTCGAATTGGTTGTAAGTTAAACTTTCTCTCTTGTATTAGCCACCCCTTCTTATATGTTCTCTTCAACTACGGCTTCTTCTCCTCTTCTGTTCTTCTCTTCAACCTCGGCTTCTTTTCTTCTTCTCTTCCTTTAGACATATTCAGATATTCAAAAAATTTAAGTTTAATAAAAATAATAATATTTTTTTTTAAAAAAAATCCTTAATTAAGAACCTTGCAATGGACCAATTAAATTTATGGATCTCTTAGCTTTGTCTCTTAATACACTTTTTCTACTAAAATGCATTAAAAAAATTAATAAGAACTCCTAATAGGGTATTTGCAATAATCATGCTCTTAGTGTTTTTGGTGTGGGGCCCACCACCTTTTTGCTAGAAACTTTGCTCAAATGTCTCTAATTAAGTAACGTCCCAAGGGTTGTTCCTAACTGTTTGCGGGCCCCACTAACACGTGGCGGCCCGCAATTGGTTCATATTTATTTTTTTTTTTAAATCAGAAAAAAAAATTTAAGGACGAAAAAATGTCCCAGCCGATAATCATGCTCTTATATATGGGGTTACTTTGCTAATGTCTAATTTATATTGAGTTAAAAGCTACTGATTGTTTTTGTTAGAATATGTATATTCTCTAGAAAAAAATTTAGAACTTATACGTTAATATATAAACAACAGTGGAATAAAGTAAGAAAAAATCTAGAAGAGATTAAAAATAGAATTTGAGCTTTACTAATTATTACTTTGTTTTGAGTTAGAAACCCATTATTTTTTAACCAATTTGTTTTTCATATAACATAGAATCCCTGATTTATGCAAAGATACTCATTTATAAATGCTCAGTGGCGGACCCACTTGAAGACTAATGGTGTCAGTTGACACCACAAAATAATAAGAATTTAATTTGTGGGCTTGTTTCATTAATGATATGTGGCGTAGTTGGTTAGGTAGTGCAGTGCTGAACCCACAAAACACAAGTTCAATTCTCTTAAACTACACTGTTGAACATTTTTGACCCCACATAAAAATTTTCTTGGGTCCGCCACTGTAAATGCTCTAATTAGGGCTTCGCAGATCATTTTCTTGAAAGTCTTTTCTGCAAAGGTTTTTTTTTTTTGTAACTGTTCTGCAAAGGATTGAAGAAATAACTAGGAGTGCATGTCATAATCAGAATATACAAGAAGCCAATAATAACGAACCCGAAAGAAATAACTCAGGTTTTGCAAATCTCCAAGTCTTGAAACAATTCATAAACCAATGTTCTACTCTACAAGGGGTTTTCAGATAATTATTGTTGGTATTTTCTTAAAAAGGCTTGAAAGAAGCCAATGAAAGAATCTATACTATTATTTGAAAAATGAATTTGCTTATTTGTTATATTCTCCACAATTTTAGGACTAGGTCATTAGTTTTTAGAAATAATGTTAATTAAACTATAATTCATTATTTATCTAATTACAAATTAATATTATAAAATTATCTCAAAACAATAAATGGAAAACATTTTTGAAAAATAAAAGATAATTTCATGTATTTATTTTATGTTTATCTACATCTTTCTTTCTTATTCACTAATTTTTATATTTCGTAGTATATATATACGTATAATAATTATATTTATCACTATACTAAAATATTAAAAATAGGTTTATAAAAATATCAAAAATTTATTTATATTTGTTTGTAAGCGTAATATGTCATGGAATATTTTTTCTAAATTATTAAATATATTTTAGTATTAAAATACTAAAAAGAGGTATATAAGTAACAAAAATAATTTTATTTATATTTGTTTGCTTTCGTGATTTTTCTAAATATTTTTTTATTGGGAATGGAATTATATATTAAAATATTTTAAATATATCTGTCTTCAAAAGAAATATTTTCAAAATATTAATTTAAATTAACTCTACTTACTTTTATGTTTTTCAAGAATTTCAGAGAATTATAATTTTGTTTAAATTATAATTTATTTAAAAGACTATTATGTAAAGAAAAATGTGATTCTATTTTTTTTATAAAAAACTATATTTTCCAAATTATTTGTTTTAGTTATAATTATTAAAGTTTGAAAGTTAAAAGACCATTTTGAAAATAAAAATTATGTTTTTATACTAAAAATACTATTTTAATATTTAAATTTAGAAGAAAATACCATGTTTCTATTTTAAATGAAAAATAGAGATTGATTATAGCTTATTTTTTCTCTATTATAGCATTTAGAATTGAATATAAGAATAGATAACGAAGGTTCTTATCTTATACATTATATATTAATATTTTATTTATTAAAATGTTTGAGTGTGTATTCAGTTATTGTGGGAGGTATTTCTATGATATAATTATACAATTCAATCATTTTATTTACTTTGATTAATATAATATGTAAAGTTGGGTTATAGGTTGAACATTTTTTTGCTTTTGATTTATTTTGAGATTTTGTAGGCTTTGCTAATTTCAATAATTTGGTTTAATAACATCACTTTGTATTAGCAGTTATATATATTTTCTTTAATTATACAATTGATTATAAATTAATATAATGAAAATTGTTTAAAGATAATAATCTATTTTAAAATAATAAGATATTGACATTGTTATCGAAAATAAGGTTTTAAAATTAATAAAAGATAAAAATTAAGAAATTAAAAGATTCTTGAAATATTATAAATTTAATATTTGACTTAAAAAATTATCTTGAAATTTAATAGTACATTTATTAATAAATATCTATAAAAACAATTATGCCAGCATGTGCGGGCAAAACACCTAGTTGAAATTAAGTTAAATAGTTAATTGGAGCCCGGAAGATTTTATTTATTAATCACATAAGGATGTCTACGAATTCTAGTAAGTTAAGTGATCCGGGTTTAAAGCAACTCCGTGGTACTAAACATGTGTGACCACGCGGATATAAGACCGTGCTTTATATCTCATTTGAATATTCGGAGCGAGAGTTAATCTGTGAACCGCACCACCTCTTTACGGATTAGCGTGGGTTTCTGCGTGGGCACGTGATACCCCCTAAATTAAACAAAGAAAAAAATTTTATTTATTCTTTTATAAGATAACACACCAAACTGTATAAGAAAAGAGAGAATAATACACCATCATACCTCATACACTTAGTTGCTCAAAAAAAAAAACCTCATACACTTAAATATGTATCATTGTTATGAAAACAACTTGTATTTTATTGTATCGCAGAAATTTAAATAAGGACAAAATTTTATACCCGTAGAATTTATAACACTGATAGAGAGTGTTTATTAGAGGGAGAAGAGAAGGTCGAGGTGTGTTTTACAACGAACGAAAACGTTCATATATATAGAAGAGAAATTCACTGTGCAAATAGTGTAGCGGGCCCCACATCCTTTTATATTTTCAACATATACGGCTGCCTTATTTCTTTGACTTTCGTAACACTCCCCCTTGGGGGCCGGTGTCACTATCCGCTCTCGCTTAACGTCTTTGTTGCCTCGTTAAAAACCTTTCCAGGAAAACCCAATGGGAAAAACCATAGGAGGGTAAAAAGAGTACAACTACGTAAGCTCCCCCTCGAATAAGCAGTCATAGATCCTTCTGATGACGCATTCCAATGTTATGGATGTGTTTTCTGAATACCGAGGTAGGGAGTGATTTTGTGAAGAGGTCGGCTGCATTGTCGCATGATCGAACATATCTTACTTCAATCTCTTTATTCTTCTCGAGCTCTTGAGTGTATGAGAAGAACTTCGGAGGTATATGTTTGGTTCTATAGCTTTTGATATATCCTTCCTTCGTTTGAGCAACACATGCCGCATTATCTTCATATAGAATTGTCGGCTCCGTATTTTCGTCAATCCCACTGCTTGAACAGATGTGTCGGCTTATTGATCTTAGCCATACACATTCTCTACTTGCTTCATGGAGTGCAATGATCTCAGCGTGATTTGAAGAAGTAGCAACAAGTGTTTGCTTCTGAGAACGCCAAGATATGGCGGTGCCTCCAATTGTAAAAACATATCCTGTCTGGGATCGAGCTTTGTGTGGATCTGACAAATAACCTGCATCTGCAAAACCAATCATTTGACCTTTTGAACTTTTAGGATAAAACAAGCCTAAATCAGTTGTTCCTTGAAGGTAACGAAAGACATGTTTAATTCCATTCCAATGTCTTCGTGTAGGAGACGAACTGAATCTCGCTAAAAGATTAATGGCAAAAGATATGTCAGGTCGAGTACAATTCGCAAGATACATAAGAGCTCCAATTGCACTTAAATATGGAGTTTCAGGACCAAGTATTTCTTCATTTTCCTCAGATGGTCGAAACGGATCATTTTCAACATTAAGTGATCTAACGACCATCGGGGTGCTAAGAGGAGTTGCTTTATCCATGTTAAAGCGTTTCAATACTCGTTTGGTATATGTAGACTGGTGTACAAATATACCCTTTCGAGAATGCTCAATTTGTAATCCTAGACAATATTTTGTCTGCCCGAGATCTTTCATCTCAAATTCTCCTTTCAGATAGTTTGATGCCTTTTGGATTTCGTTTTGAGTTCCAATAATATTAAGATCATCAACGTACACCGCGATTATCACAAATCCGGATGTTGTTTTCTTTATGAAAACACAAGGGCATATAGGATCATTCGTGTATCCTTCTTTTGTTAAGTGTTCGCTGAGACGATTATACCACATTCGTCCAGATTGTTTTAACCCATATAATGATCTTTGCAATTTTATTGCACATAACTCTTTAGGTTTGGAACTTAACGTTTCTGGCATTTTAAATCCATCTGGGATTCTCATATAGATATCAGTATCTAATGATCCATATAAATATGCCGTAACGACATCCATGAGACGCATTTCTAAATTTTCATTTGCTGCTAGGCTCATCAGGAATCTAAATGTGATTGCGTCCATAACAGGAGAATAAGTTTCCTCATAATCAATTCCTGGCCTTTGAGAGAAACCTTGGGCTACAAGACGAGCTTTGTATCTTGTAATCTCGTTTTTCTCATTTCTTTTTCGGACAAACACCTATTTGTACCCAACAGGTTTTACATCTTTGGGTGTGGGCACAATAGGTCCGAATACATTTCGTTTGTTAAGCGAATCTAGTTCGACTTGAATTGCATCTTTCCATTTTATCCAGTCATGTCTCTTTTGACATTCATATACAGACTTTGGTTCTGGATCTTCGTTTATTTATTTCCTTTGCTAAAAGGTATGAGAAAACGTCATCAATATCATCCATCTCATTTCGTTTCCATATCTTTCCATTATGGATGTAATTGATAGAAATCTCATGATTTCCTTCAGATTCAAGATGCTTTATATTGTCATTAGATTCACAATTTTCTTCGTCCAAAATATTTTCTGTTATTTTGGGAGTATCATGCTTTTCACATTCCTTACGTTTTCTAGGAAGTTTATCCTTTGAACCAATAGGTCTACCGCGCTTTAAACGTGTTCCTGATTCATGTGTATCAACTGCCGTTCCACCATTTTGTGGTATTTCAATACGATCAGGAGTATTTGCAGCGGGTATATGTGATTTAGTTACCATTTTGGTATCAGCAAATGCATCAGGTAGCTGATTTGCTATATTTTGTAAATGCATGATACGTCGAACTTCTAGTTCTGACTGTTTCGTAGGAGGATCAAGGTGTAATAACGATGGTACACTCCATTTGATCTCTTTTCCTACTTGTTTATTGTCTCCCCCTAGAGTTGGGAATTCTTTCTCATTGAAATGACAATCGGCAAATCGTGCCGTAAACACATCACCAGTTTGTGGTTCTAGGTATCTTATTATTGATGGAGAATCATAGCCAATATATATTCCCAACCGTCTTTGCGGTCCCATCTTTGTACGTTGCGGTGGTGCTATTGGAATATAAACCGCACAACCAAAGATTTTTAGATGAGAGATATTTGGTTCTTTTCCAAATGCTAACTGTAATGGGGAATATCTATGGTATGCACTTGGTCTTATCCGAATTAGTGCTTCTGCATGCAAAATAGCATGTCCCCATACAGATGTTGGGAGTTTTGATCTCATGATCAATGGCCTTGCAATTAGTTGCAGCCGTTTAATTAATGATTCTGCCAAACCATTTTGTGTATGAACATGAGCAACAGAATGCTCTACTTCAATCCCTGATACCATACAATAATCATTAAAAGCTTGGGATGTGAATTCACCAGCGTTATCTAATCTAACTCTTTTAATTGGATAATCTGAGAACTGTGCTCTTAATTTGATTATCTGAGTTAGAAATCTCGCAAATGCCATATTTCGAGATGATAACAAACAAACATGTGACCATCTACTCGATGCATCGATTAATACCATAAAGTAGTAGAATGGTCCACACGGTGGATGTATTGGTCCACAAATATCACCTTGGATTCTTTCCAAAAACTTTGGTGATTCTTTGTCAACTTTGGTTGGTGATGGTCTTATGATTAATTTCCCAAGAGCACACGCATCACATGTCATTTTATTACTTTGGTATATATCTTGGGTTTTTATTGAATGACCATGTGAGCTTTCAATGATTTTTCGCATCATTGTAGTGCCTGGATGACCAAGGCGATCATGCCATAATGTAACATCTTCTGGATTTCTTTTTATCACAAGATGTGATTCTATAGCATCAATATAAGTGTGATGCAATCCAGAAGGAAGTTCTGGAAATTTTTCCAGTACAAGGCCTTTGCCTGATTTTTCAGAAGTTATATACAAATACTTCTTTCCATTCTCAGTTGCAGACTGAGTGTTATACCCTTGACGGTATATATCTTTGAAACTCAACAAATTTCTCTTAGAATTTGGAGAATATAAGGCATTATCTATGGAAAACTTTGTTCCATTAGGCAACATAAAGTTTGCCTTGCCAATTCCTTCGATCAGGTCTGTAGGACCTGATATTGTGTTTATAGTCATTTTTACTGACTTTAAAGTAGAGAAATATCTCTTATCCTTCAGTATAGTGTGCGTTGTGCCACTATCTGGTATGCAAACTTCTCTACCAATTTGTTTAGTTGTTGTTCCATTTGCTTTCTTATCCATTTCTGTAACACACAGTTAATATTAATAAAGAAAATAAACTTTCATAAGTAAACATATTATTCATCAATAACAAGTACACAATAATTATACATTAGATATTTTGAAATACAACATTATTTTGAAAGTGAAATACATAATATTTTATGGCATCACTAGGCATTATTAAGCTTGATCAGTACAAGCACTTCAATTATTTTGATGAGTGGCCTCGTCGAAATCTCCCATAAAGTCAGAGGATTCGAGGTATGTCGATGTTGTACCCACAAGGTGTTCATTGAGATTTACTTCCTTTGCCTTGCCTTTAATAGATTCTTGGTACAATTGGCATAGATGCCGAGGAGTTCGACATACTTGAGACCAGTGTCCCTTCGATCCACATCTGTAACAGACGTTCTCATTTTTATGAGTAGGGTTTTCTTGGGTTTCTTTCCCTTTTACCCGATCAGATCGATTCCATGTGTTGGATCCCCTTCCTCTTGGGTTGTTACTCCTTTCATGGTTGCGGTTAAATCGATAACCACGACCACGACCAAAACCACGATTGTGACCACGGCCACGACCACGCCCACGATAGGAATAATTTCCTTTTTCCGGATTTTTTATATCCGTTGCATTTACCTCAGGAAATGCTTTGGTTCCCGTGGGTCGGGCATTGTGGTTTTTAATGAGGAGTTCATTATTTCTCTCCGCTATTATAAGCGCCACAGCGAGTTCAGAGAACCTCGTATACCCACAATTTCTATATTGTTCTTGTAGAACATAATGATTTTTGTGGAACGTTTGGTAAGTTTTCTCGAGCATTTCTGCTTCCGAGACAGGCTTACCGCAATAATCTAATTGCGCCGCTATTCTCAATATAGCGGAATTGTACGTTTCCACTTTTTCAAAATCTTGAAATCGTAGATTTTTCCACTCATCGAGTGCATGGGGGAGAGTAATTTTCTTTTGGTTATCAAACCTCTCCTTCAGAGCTTTCCAAAGATCTAAGGGATCTTTGGTTCTCGCATAATCATGCGTAAGATTTTCATCTAGATGCCTTCTCAGAAATATCACGGCCTTAGCCTTTTCATGAGAGGTTGATATATTGCCGTCTTTTATTGTTCCGAGTATTTCCTCGGAATCTAGATGAAGCTCCATGTTTGTAACCCATGCCGTGTAGTTTGTCCCAGTTACTTCCAATGCCGGAAACTGAAGTTTCTCGATTTTTACCATTTGTATTTCTAAAGCACATAAATAAAAATTATTAGAATATTATTAATATTAAAAGGAACCGTTTACATTGATCATGCAAGCAATTACAAGGAGAAGCGATGTAAAGAAAATTAAACCGATATTCATCTTAAATTCACTTGGAGTAAATTCTCCAACGAATAAACCATAAATAGAAACACAAATTAAAACGGCACATAAAAACAAAAGTGCGCGAATCATCTTTCTTGAAATGAGAAATCGGAGGAGAGCGATTTGAATTTTTTTTTTTTTGAGAGAAGATGAAATGTTTTGGATGATGAAATGGAGTGAAAATGAGTTGTATTTATAGATGAAAAATACTGTTCATGACCGTTGGAGAAAGAGGAAATTTTTGAAAAAATTTCTTTGTGACCGGTGGTGTTACATAGAGTGCACTAAAAATCAGTCTGAAAATATCGTATTAAACAGTCAATCAAATCTATAAAATTTCATAAAAGTAAAAATTATGGCAATGAAATATTTATGTTATGACAACAAATCATGCGACGGCTCAGCCGATCAATGCAGAGTAATAAATAAATTATACGGCGGCTCGGCCGACCAATAAATAATAAACAGAATATAAGGCGGCTCGGCCGACCAATAAATAATAAACATAATACAAGGCGGCTCGGCCGACCAATAAATAATAAACACAATATAAGGCGACTCGGCCGACCAATAAATAAATTAAATTACTAGTAAATAATATAGACGGTATTCCGACCATTATAACATAATATAAATAATAGTAGAGGCGGTATACCGACCATTATAACATGGTATAAATGATACAAATAAATTTTACCGAATCGCAGAGTGATCCTGCTGATAACGTGTTATGAAAAGAACTTGTATTTTATTGTATCGCAAAAATTTAAATAAGGGCAAAATTTTATACCCGTAGAATTTATAACACTGATAGAGAGTGTTTATTAGAGGGAGAAGAGAAGGTCGATGTGTGTTTTACAACGAACGAAAACGTTCATATATATATAAGAGAAATTTACCGTGCAAATAGTGCAGCGGGCCCCACACCCTTTTATATTTTCAACATATACGGCTGCCTTATTTCTTTGACTTTGGTAACAATCATTTATTTGTTGACAAACAAACTGTTTCACTTATGTATTGCCCACACGATTTGACAATGACTTTTTGTAACAGAACAGGGGGAAAAGCATCAATCACACACACTTAACCACAAATTACTCCAAATAAGTTTGTTACTTCATTATTCTGCAAGGATCATCATCATATCCATACAGATCATATCTGGATCAGATAGGAGGGGATTTGTCGCTGAAGAACCGAGCAAGAACCTTGTCTTCAAGAACCTTTAAAGCCTCAACAGAGTTTATGCATATAGGTGTCTTGTATTGAGTTATAGAAGCACCTCGGGAGACAAAAAACTCCATGAGAGAATCAAACGTTCCTTTTTGCACAATCCTTACCTCTAGAGCTCCAATCAATCCATCTTGTCTCCTAAGGGTTCTATAACTACTACTCAATGATTCCTCCATGACACAACAATACTCCACCAACACCTTGTTATCAAGTAGTAGAACGTTGGTGCCACTGTTGACTTTGGCTTTGAGTTCCAAGTAAAAAACGTAGTGACCCGGTACAGTGGATATATCAGCATAGCATGTGAAACCCGTCATGATTAAATCCGAAGATTCAAGAACGACTGCCGCACGAGCCAACGCCTTCAAAAGATCTTCTTCAGTCGTTGATTCTACGTAGATACTCAGAACCGTATTTTTTCTACGTACGAATCTGAATTGAGGTGCCTTATTGTAAAATCCAGTGACCTGTAAAACATCTCCCACTCTACATCTGTGTAAACCTAACAAACAACACAAAAATATCATAACAACATTAGTTAAAACATAAACAAGTGATAGTTAGTAATAAGTACAATTGAAAGGGACGATACCATAATAGTTTGTGACCAATGGCTCATAGTAGTGACCTAACTTCACATCCACAAGATCAACAATCTCGCCCTCAGTTCCTCCATCCACACCAACATCTATGAACTCGAAATATGCCATGTTGGGTAGAAATGTGTAGGACACATGTTCCGGTTTGCTTAGAGGATTCAGATTTATCCCGAAAAATGTTTCGGAGGATGCATAATTTTTGGAAACTAGAGGCAGTTTGTTAGAGTAAAACTCTAGTACTGGGATGTATTGAGCCAAAGTTCCTGTAACAATGGTTTCAATGCATTTGGTCTTGGGCCAAAGTCGTGTAATGATACCTTGCCAAGATTCTTGTCCGGTGCATTCTTTTTTGATTAAATCTGCCAGTTCAGGATTTGGTTCTCCAAGGATGATAGAGACAGAATCTCTACAACTAAGGTCGGTGATCCACTCGCTGAGATGACCGGACCTGATATTTCTAGCCAACTCTTTCCAGTACTTTTCAAGAAAATTGATTAATTGAACCAAGACAGAGGGGAACGAAGCACCCACACTTACAACCTCGTCTCTCTGGACAAGACCAAATAGAAGTTGACAATACATACTCTGTTTCTTATCCGGACACCGTATGATCTCTTTCGGGATTGTACTACGTTTTTCCATACTCAAAAAATGTTTGCTCTTCATCAAGATTGTAACAACGGAAGCAAGAGGCAAACCACAAGGAGTTGTGGATATCGGATGAGTGAACCTAAAGATCATCACCTTTCCTTGATTATAGCCAGCTACATGCCTTAAAAACCAACCAAAACTATATCAATCCATCTTCTGTCATGAAAGCCTCAGTCATATATATATAAATAAAAAATTTGTAATTTATCAGGTTTCTGTGTAGAAATTAGTTACTTGGACATAATGAGAGAGTTTAGGGCACCGGCGGATTTAATATTCTCAAAATTGTCGGTCGCTGGAAATATCTTTGGATTCCCACTTGAAGTTCCAGAGCTAACAACCATGTTCTTATTCAATAAATATTTCATATGTAAATATGAAAACTCTTGTTATTCATTGATAAGATGGAGGTGTATACCTTAGGGTAAACGCAGTAATGGGTTCACCCGAAAGTATATCCGAGGGTTCTCCGTTTGCGACACGGTCGATATAAGGCTTAACATCTTCGTAGCTGACCACTGGTACGTTCTTCTTGAACAGCTCTTTGTCGGAGCTCCCCTCGAGAAAACGGCTGAGGTACTCTGTGTTTGCGTTAGCTTTGAGTATCTTGTTCAATACATCATCTTGTATTTGCTTCGCATTTGACGTTAGCTCTTCCAGAACAGAGAGATCACAGCCTTGACTCATATTTTTTTTTGTCTAATTCACCAAACCCATATCAGGGGGTTTCTTTATACCGATGCAAATGTTTAAAAAATGTCAAGCGTGGAAGACGATTTATATTGTTTATACAAGCCAGACTGTACTACACGTGGATCGATTGGAAGGTGGACTAGTCGTGCTTGCTAGTTCAATATATCAACGTGATTTGGATCTGCCAGTATGTCAACAAGCCAATAAGTCAACGTATCCAAATTAAGGCATACAAAGGATCTCTGGTTATTAATACGATTCCAAAATGAAATACAATATTATCATCAATACTTAATTAAAATGAAGATGACGAAACTTCTACATGTAAGCAATTTCGAGTTTGATCAGGATGACAAGATGATGCTAAATGATGATTAATGGTTATCTTTGCATAAATGACTCTTTAACATTATTGTCATTTATACAGTTCAAGGAAGGGCATCAAATATCTTCAAACATGTGCAATATCATACATCTACTTCTGTTAACCATGCATGATGAGGATCCCAATCTATATTATTAAAACATAAGTACCAATTTAAAAATATTCTTACTTCATTAATTAAACTCCTTATTTTTTTTGCTTGTCTTTTTCAGTTGCATTTATGAAATATCCTAAAACGAATAAAACTACCTAATTTATTACTTATTTTTTCAGTTAAATTAATGAAATATGCTTAAATGAATTTAAATTTCCTATTTTATTGTTTGTCTTTTTCAGTTAACTTAATGAAATATCCTTAAATAAATTTGGACATAATGTCATTTAATCAACCAAGAAAACTCATGAGTTATCCTTACGTGCATAATTTTAATAATAGAGATTTTAAAAAACGTGCATCATTAAAATGTTACCTAAAACATGCAGCACTAATATATAACATGCATCAATAAAAGTAGAATTTGACTCATACAATTGTACGGATATTATTTTCAGTTGATTAAATTTAAAAATAATTATTTATTCAAAAAATATTTAAAAATGGCTATGCTTTCAAAAATTATATGGTATTATTTGCTCATAACTCATTTGTCATTTGCTAAATTGTTAGAAATAAAATTTTAGCATAATATAACTCAGTTGTCATTTGCTAAATTTATGGTTTTTATTTATATTTTTTATTAATTAATTATAATATTTTCATGGGTTTTCTGCAAAAAAACCCTCAATGTGGTTTTTTTTTTGCAAATTAATCCGCGAACTCAAAAACCCACGGGTCAACCCTCCAAGTGTCAGTCAAACCGCAATATAACCCTCGGCCGTATTTATGTGTATTTGACTGTGTATAATTTTAACATTTTTTCAATACTAGGTCGTTTTGGCGCTAATTTTTTAATGAAAAAAATTGTTGAACTCGTGGTTTGAAATTTGAACCTTAAATACCATGTGCATGCTATATAACCATCTCGGCCAACAAATATATTTGTTTACTTAACAAACACAATTATATAGATTTCTAAAACAAAATGACCTTGTTTTTCTCGGACATGGGAGCTTGCGTAAATGCACAATGAAAGTGGGGTTCAACAAATTTTTTCATTAAAAAATTAGCGGAGCTTGCGTAAATGCACAATGAAAGTGGGGTTCAACAAATTTTTTCATTAAAAAATTAGCGCCAAAACGACCTAGTATTGAAAAAATGTTAAAATTATACACAGTCAAATACACATAAATATGGCCGAGGGTTATATTGTGGTTTGACTGGCACTTGGAGGGTTGACCCGTGGGTTTTTGAGTTCACGGATTAATTTGCAAAAAAAAACCACATCGAGGGTTTTTTTGCAGAAAACCCTATTTTCATTTTATATTTGAAAGATAAATGAATTTTCTTTCAAACAATATTTTTGTAAATGTATTTTCTTAAAAATAATCAATTTAAATTGTTATTATCATGGAATATAATTATTTTTGACATAATTTGAGTTTTCGTTTACATCAAAACTTATCATATTTTAGGATAATTTTAATTTAAAATGTAATTTTCGTATTTTTCAAATAAATTCTAAAAATATTTTTAAAATATTTATTATAATTTTTTAAATAATATTGAGTTGCATTTCAAATAAAAAGGTAAAGATATTAAAAATATTCTAATTAAAATATGTAAAATTTAATATAGTTTTAAGGAAATGGTCAAAATAAAAAAAATTACACATATAAAAATTATGATTTTTGTTAACTTGGCGGATCATTTTATATGATATCACACATGAATTTTTTTTTCTGTTTTTACAATTATCTAATTAACTCTATATACCCATTTTTTAATATTTTTATATGATATCACACTTTCGTAAAAAAATAAATAGTTTAAGATGCAAAAAAAATATTTACTTAAAATAAATAGTTTAAGATGCAAAAAAAAAGCAAGTGACAGTCAATAATAAGTAAATATTTTTTGCATCTTAGCTACATCTACAGACATAAAGATTTTATTAATTTGAAGGTATTTTTTGAAATCATATCAATAATCTTAAAACTGGCCGTTTTTTTGACAAAAAAAAAACTGACTGTCTTGCTGATCTAGACATAACAAAAACTAGCTTTTGATCCACGTGAACGCGCGGATAGTAAATTTTTTCATGTTCACTTTTTATTTGTTTCTCATTTCAAGTGTTATGTATTTTCGATGTTTCAACATAATATAAATTACATATTATTATATTTACAAAACATATTTTAAAATATTAATGGTGATCATATTATTTCGTGTTTATAATTGGCGTTTGTATCATATATTCATCATAATCTGTTAGTTATATTTTAATGTTTATTATATACTAAATAAATATATGCAAAACATTATTGATTTTACAGTGACAACATCTATATTACTCTACTGAATTAAAGGTTTTTACATAATTTAAGAAGTTTTCTATTAACAACATGTAATATAGATTCTTAAATGATTTTCTAAACGCTAGAACAAATTACCAACAAAAAACAATTGAGATTATAATTATAATTTGGGCTGTCGATAAATATTATTTTGATTTGTGCTAAAATAATATATGATTAATAAAAAGTCCATTAGGGTCCTGTTATTTTTTTTTGGGAACAAACATATCAGTTTTATGTTACCATTATTAGCGAATTGATTATCTGCATCTGTGTAAACCTAAAAACGACAAAATATTAAAATATAATAATCATTACAATTATTAGCGAATTGATTTTCGCAGCACGGAGCTCGCACGTTAAAAGTTAGGACAGTCAATATCGTTTATACCCTTAATGAATTGTATCTATACTATTATTTATGAAGTGATTTAGTTTATTTTTCATGATTTCCATGATTTTAGGTAATTTTACTTATTTGTCATGTTTTAATTAGGTTTAAGTTGAGTCATTAATTTATTAATAGTTTTTAGTTGAGTCCATAATTTATTTTTTATTTTTTTATTTTTAGTTGAGTCCATAATTTATTAATTTAAATAATATAACTATTAAATATATAATTAGATATATAATTATTTTGATTTTGTTTATTTGTCATGTTTTCTATGATTTTAGTCAACTTTGCTTATTTGTCATGTTTTTATTAGGTTTTAGCTTAGTCATTGATTTATTAATAATTTTTAGCTGAATCACTAATTTATTAATTAAAAAAATATCTGTAATGATTTTATATATAATTAAAAACGAATTTTGATTTAATAATATTTAAATCTATATGTTATATTAAAAAAATTATTTTCTTATTTGTCATATTTTATTAGGTTTTAAGCTTTTATATAGACCATTGATTTATTATTAGTTTTTAAATGAGTATTTATTAATTTTCACAAAATCCGTAATAAATTTTTGTATATAATAAAACACGAATTTTATTTCCATAATGTTAAATTTATATGTTATATTAAATAATTAATTATAAACTAATATACTGAAATTGTGAAAAGTGATTTAGCTTATTTGTCATGATTTCCATGATTTTAGGTTATTTTGCTTATTTGTCATGTTTTAATTAGATTTAAGATGAGTCATTAATTTATTAATAGTTTTTAGTTGAGTCCATAATTTATTAATTTAAATAATATAACTATAAAATATGTAATTAGATATATAATATTTTTGATTTTGCTTATTTGTCATGTTTTCCATTATTTTAGTCAATTTTGTTTATTTGTCATGTTTTTATTAGGTTTTAGCTTAGTCATTTATTTATTAATAATTTTTAGCCGAATCACTAATTTATTAATTAAAAAATATCTGTAATGAATTTTATATATAATTAAAAACGAATTTTGATTTAATAATATTTAAATCTATATGTTATATTAAAATTCTTATTTTTTTATTTGTCATATTTTATTAGGTTTTAAACTTTTATATAGGTCATTGATTTATTATTAGTTTTTAACTGAGTATTTATTAATTTTCACAAAACCCGTAATGAATTTTTGTATATAATAAAACACGAATTTTATTTCAATAATATTAAATTTATATGTTATATTAAATAATTAATTATAAAGTAATATAATAAAATTGTGAAAAAATATTTAAAAATTAAGAAAATTATTATATATATCTATACTATTATTTATGAAGTGATTTAGCTTATTTGCCATGATTTCCATGATTTTAGGTAATTTTGCTTATTTGTCATGTTTTAATTAGGTTTAAGCTGAGTCATTAATTTATTAATAGTTTTTAGTTGAGTCTATAATTTATTATTTCAAATAATATAACTATAAAATATGTAATTAGATATATAATTATTTTGATTTTGCTTATTGTTTATGTTTTCCATGATTTTAGTCAATTTTGCTTATTTTGCATATTTTTATTTGGTTTTAGCTTAGTCATTGATAATTTGTCATGATCTCCATCTTTTTAGATAATTTTCTTTATTTGTCATGTTTTTAATAAGTTTTAGCTAAATCATTGATTTATTATTTATTTTTAGCTAAGTTACTAATTTATTAGTTTTAAAAATACTCTTAATGAATCTTATATGTATTGTATCAAATTTTATTTTAGTAATATTAAATTTCTATTTTCTATTAAAATTTAGTTAGTTTTTCTTATTTGTCATATTTTATTAGGTTTTAGACTTTTACATAGGTTATTGATTTATTATTAATTTCTAACTGATTCGCCAATGTAATTAATTAAAACAGTACCTTTAAAGAATTTTATCTATAATTAAAAACGAATTTTATTTTAATCATATAAAATATATATGGTATATTAATATTAAATAATTGTTTCTAAAATAATATAATAAAATTATCAAAAAAAATTAAAAATAAGATAATTCTTATATATAATTTGTTGCTATTTGAAAACAATATTTTTATTATAAAAGTTAAAAAAGATACAAAAATTATAATTAAATATTATTCAAGAAAAAATATTTATATAAAGATATTTTCTAAACTATTTCTAAGATATGAGTGTTTTAAAAAAATTTCCACAATAATAAGTATATATTTTGATAAAATATTTGACATATATAAATACTTTGATGTTTGATTTAACTATCTGAAAACATAAATAATAACTTATCATGCTGGTCTTAGATTAATAAGACATAAACTAATAAGTATTGATAAGAAAATTATGACCGCATGTGCCGGCAAAACACCTAATATAATTTATTATATAAAAATTAATATTAACAATATTAGATTTATATGTTATATTAGATAATTATTTATAAATTAGTATAATAAAATTCTTAATTTTTTTTTAAATACGATATTTCTTATATATTGTATTGTTATCTAAAAGAAATATTTTAATATTATAAATTAAAAAAACTAAACTATTAAACGATTTATCATTAAATTTTAATATATTATTTGCGAAGTGATTTTTCGCAACGGAGCTCTCGTGTTAAAAGTTAGGACGGTCAATATCGTTTATACCCTTAATGAATTGTATTTAATTTATTATATAATAAAAACAAAACTGATATTAATAATATTAGATTTATATGTTATATTAGATAATTATTTATAAATTAGTGTAATAGAATTCTTAAATATTTTTTTAAATAAGATAATTCATATATATTGTTTTGTTATATAAAAGAAATATTTTAATATTATAAATCTTAAAAAACTAAAATCTTAAACAATTTATCATTAAATTTTAATCAAGCAAAAATATTTATATACAGATATTAAATAATATATTCATAATATGTGAGTACCTTTAAAATTTCAATACAATAATAAATAGTGCGGGTAAACTTAAAAAAACTTTATCATTTATAAAAAAAATCAATATTTAATTAATTATTAAATATTTCAAAAATGTGAAAATAATTCATTCAAACGGTTTTTAAATTGATAATATATCTATATACTATCTTTTGTAAAATTATTAAGTCCGCAAGTGCGGGCAAAACACCTAGTAATATAACATAATAAGAAAATAATTAAAAAAATACTCTCTGTGTTCGTAAAAGTATGATGTTTTACTGAATTTTGATGTTCCAATATATAAGATGTTTTCATTTTTCTAGGTAACTTTTATTTTATTAAAAACTGTGTACCCAATCATATTTTAATAGTCTGTTTTGTAATTGGTTGAATACCATTAATTTATAGTTTCAATGATACTTTCTGGACAAAAAGTAGTTTTCTTAATATGTGTGTTTCTACCTAAACATCTTATATTTAGGAACTATATATATTATAACAAGATTATAGCTACAACAAAAACAAGTAATCTCGATGTAGGTAAATGATAAGTATAATTAAAAGGGGCATTACCGGAAAAGTTTGTGACCAAGGGCTCATAGTAGGAACCTAACTTCACATTCACAAGATCAACAATCTCACCGGTGGTTCCTCCATCGTCATCAACTTCTATGAACTCAAAATATGACATGTTGGGTAGGAATGTGTAGGACACATGTTGTGGTTTGCTTAAAGGATTCACATTTATCCCGAAAAATGCTTCAGATGATGCATAAACTTTGGAAACTAGAGGTAGTTTATTAGAGTAGTAATCCAATGCTGGGATGTGTTGAGACATAGTTCCCGTAACAATAGTTTCAATATATTTGGTTTTGGGCCAAAGTCTTGTAATTATACCTTGCCAGGATTTTTGTCCGCTGCACTCGTGTTCAATTAGATCTGCCAATTCAGGACTCGTGTTCAATTAGATCTGCCAATTCAGCAATTAGATCTGCCAATTTTCTTGAAAAGTACTGGAAAGAGTTGGCTAGTAATATCAGGTCTGGTACTGTCAGCGACTGGATCACCGACCTTAGTTGTAGAGACTCTCTACAACTAAGGTCGGTGATCCAGTCGCTGACAGTACCAGACCTGATATTACTAGCCAACTCTTTCCAGTACTTTTCAAGAAAATTGATTACTCGAACCAAGACAGAGGGGAACGTAGCACCCACACCTACAACCCCGTCTCTCTGGACAAGACCACATAGAAGTTGACAATACTTACTCTGTTTGGGATCCGGACACAGTGTGATCTCGTACGGGCTTGTACAATTTTTTGCCATGCTCGGATAATATTTGCTCTTTAGACCATGATTATTGCTAGGACTAATTGTCTGGTCCTTAGATTAATTTATTGTTATTTTGAGGTTAAGGACCAAAGTTAAGGACAATCCAAAAAAATTAGATTATTGGTAGGACTTTTTGATGTTTCTTAGTAATGACATATAGAATAAAAATTTAAAATAAGTAATGACATATAGAATAAAAATTTAAAATAAAACATATAACATTAAAATTGAAAACATGAGAAATTTACAAAATTGGGAAAAAAATTACAAACATGAAAAAATAAAAAAAACAAACATTTTATTGAACTCATAGAAACTAAACGTTGGATTTTTTTTTCCCGTCCAAGTTTTTCTAAACATTGTAGTTAGGGAGATGTCCAAATTTAACCCATATATTTTCAATCAAATCTTCTTTTAATTGTTGATGGCCTTGTCTATCCCGAACTTCTGCTCGACGACCCAATATAGTACCAAGACTTTTAGTCCTCTTGACTACAAATGTATGATCCACATCTTCTCCTTGTTGAAATTCTGAAGCGTGTTGAGTGTATGAATCTCGTTCATCTTCGACAATCATATTATGGAGTATTATACATGTCTTAATAATATTTCCTATTTTGTTTTTATCCCATAAATTAGATGGATTTCTAACAACGGCGAATCTAGCTTGCAGGACTCCGAAGGCGCGCTCAACATCTTTTCGGACAGCTTCTTGTTTTTTAGCAAATAAACAATTTTTTGGACCTTGTGGTAGTCGGATAGATTGAATAAAAGTAGCCCATTTCGGATAAATGCCATCGGCGAGATAGTAACCCAAATGGTACTCACTTCCGTTGACATAGAAATTGACTTGTGGAGCGTTTCCGTTAATAATTTCATCAAAAACAGGTGATCGATCAAGAATATTAAGATCGTTCATAGTACCTGGAGCTCCAAAAAACGCGTGCCAGATCCAGAGGTCCGATGAAGCTACCGCCTCCAACACAATTGTTGGTTTTCCGGTTCCTCGTGAATACATTCCTTTCCAAGCGGTGGGGCAATTCTTCCACTCCCAATGCATACAGTCGATGCTTCCAACCATCCCTGGAAATCCACGTTGTTCTCCAATGTGGAGTAGTCTTTGCAGATCCTCCGGGGTGGGACGTCTTAGGTATTCATCGCCAAACAAGTGGATTATTCCGGCGGTAAATTGGTACAAACATTTTCGAGCTGTTGTTTCACCAAGTCGCACATACTCGTCAACTGTATCAGCCCCACCACCATACGCTAATTGACGAATTGCTGCGGTACATTTTTGGAGCGGAGATAGACTAGCCCGTCCGACTGCATCTTCTGATGGCTGAAAATAGTCTACATGTGTAGAGAGACGATGCACAATACGCAAGAACAATGGTTTGTTCATTCGGAACCGTCGGCGGAATATATTGGGTGGATATGTAGGAGTTTCAGAAAAATAATCATTCCAAAGCTTCATGTGGCCATCTTCTCGGTTTCTCTCGATAAAAATGCGTTTTTTTCGCTCTTTTGGTTCGGGAATAATATCAGGGATTTCAAAAAATTCTTCAAATAGGGTTTCAAATTCATCATCATCATCATCGTTGTGGTAATGATAATGGGATGAAGAAGCCATAAAAATTTTGAAAAAGAGAAAATATGTTTTGAGAATAGGTAGAGCAGTGGTGAATTTGAAAGAAAGAAACATACGCTTGTACTTATAGACTATAAGAAATGTAAACAAAATGACCCGTGATGATTATTGTATAACAAAATTTGAAAGAAAGTATCTGACTCTTTGATTTGCTAGAAGAGGTCACGAGATTTGTTTACGAGCAATGTGACGTCGGTACAGAGTCACGGGCTAGAAGAGAGCAAGGGGATGTCGGTACACTTATTTGGTCATTACAAAGTCATCACATCACAAACTAACACATTACACGGTCATGTTCATCACAAAGTCATCACATTACAAAGTCATCACACGGTCATGTTCATTACAAAGTCATTACACATAACTCATTCATTCGAAGCAAATAAAGCACATTACAAAGTCATGTAATAGAAAGGAGACCATGATTAACTAAACCATGAGCCACGTACCTATTAAAACTAACACAATAACGATTACACCTACAAAATATTCAAAGCCAAAGCCATTGGTAGACGTTGATTTCTTATTACCTAACTCAGACACTAGCTTTTCTACCCTTACCATTTTCTGCTCAGTCTCGTATTGGAGATCCTTTATCTTGTTAAGCTCTGTCCGGTAGTCGCTCATACCGGCAAGATAATCAACCTTCTCAGCCAACTGAAGTGTGTGAGTATCCCTGGTCTTATCAAAAGTTATTACAGATACAACAACACTAAACCTATCAACTGTACTTTAACTAGCTCATTAAATTCAAAGTGTATTTGGTTTCAATCGAACTAACTCAAACCTTAACTCTAAATAATCAGATTCAATAGAAACGAGAGTCTCTAAATTATCAGTCTCAATATTTCCAAAGAATCATATGCAATTCTTGATACAAGTTAAACCGAAAACAAAACAAAAAAAATTCAAATAACATGGAGAATCAATATATAACAGGAATTCAAATGATACTAAATGAAATCAAGCATCAAAGCCAGCTAATTTTTTTAATGAAATCAAGCATCAAGCATCAAGGCGTTTGTACAAGCAAATTGCAGTCACAAATGACAGTCACAAACAAGCAAATCGAGCATCAAGCATCAAGGCGTTTCACCAACCACCAAGGCGTTTCACCAAGCAAATTGCAGTCACAAACGACATTCACAAACAATCAAATCAAGCAAATCAAGCGTCAAGGAGTTTGTACAAGCAAATTGCAGTCACAAACAAGCAAATTGCGGTCACAAGGCCAGCTAATTTTCTTAATGAAATCAAGCATCAAGCATCTATGCATGCAAGGAAGACGAAACAAAATTAACAAAACCGTAATTCTATTTCATTTACAATCACAAACGACAGTCCCATGAAGAAGGAGGAACACATACCTCGTTTAGGTTTGAATCGCCGGAGAAGCGTCGATGAGGCAGCAGATCGATTGGGGATGTCGATTCGTCCTTGAAATCTCCGGAGGAGCTTTCGCCATGACGGATCCCAGAAACGGAGGATACAAATCATCAATGACAACAAAATCATCTAAATCCGATGAAGAAGGAGGAACACATACCTCGTTTGGGTTTGAATCGGCGGAGAAGCGTCGATGAGGCAGCAAATCGATTGGGGATGTCGATTCGTCTTTGAAATCTCTGGAGAGGCTATCGCCAAAACTATCGCCGCGGAGAAGAGAGAATCAGGAGAAGGGTGAAAAAAAAGACACGGTGCGACTTTCCCAACCCTATTTCGACTCCCAATTGAATGCTGCCACGTCCCTCGTAAGGACGAAGCCCAACGTCCTAAATTAAGGTCCGTTTACAATGTTATTCAGTCTTTTTGATTTATTTCTCGACCCAATATTAATAAGGACGGGCTTTGGGACGAACGATAATCGTGCCCTTATGAAGTTCGTTAGCGCGGGAGCAACAGGCAAACCACAAGGAGTTGTGGATATCCGGTGAGTGAAACTAAATACCATCACCTTTCCTTGCTTATAACCATCTACATGCCTTTAATATCAACCAAAAAGATATCAATCAATCTTAGCCGTCAAAATAATTACATGGCAGCACATGAAAAAAAGGAAGCATGTAAATATTAATTAGTTGGACATGACGATAGAGCTCAGTCCAAATCCGAATAGCGTATTCTCAATGAAGATGTTGTTCGCAGGATATATCTTTTGATTCCCACTTGAAGTTCCAGAGCTAAACAACCATTAATTACAACAATTTTATAACTCATTGATTCAACAAATCATTCATATGTAAATAAGATGATGTAAAGTGTATACCTTCGGTTAAACGTAGTAATGGGTTCGCCAGAAATGATGTCCGAGGGTTCTCCGTTTGCCACACGATCGATGTAAGGCTTAACATCTTCATAGCTCACCACTGGTACGTTCTTCTTGAACAGCTCTTTGTCGGAGCTCCCCTCGAGAAAACGGCTGAGATACTCTGTGTTTGCGTTAGCTTTGAGTATCTTGTTCAATACATCATCTTGTATTTGCTTTGCATTTGAAGTTAGCTCTTCCAGAACAGAGAGATCACAGCCTAGACGCATATTTGTTCTTTTAGATGTATGTAACACCAACCATATCAGGGGTCCCTTTATATCGATGCAAAAGTTTTTAAAAACGTCCAGCGTGGAAAACCATTTATATTGTTTATACAAGCCAGACTGGACAACGCGTTTATCGATGAAAACGTACTAGTCGTGCGTGCAAGTTTAATATATATACCAGATTTGGGTATCTGCCAGTAGGTCAATGAGTCCGATTGAAAACCTACAAAGCATCTCAGGTAACAAACCTAAAATGAGTATCAGGTAATCTACTCGGAAGCTTAGAATGATTTCAAACATTAATATTCAAAAAAGTATTCATATTAAGCCTTTTTTCAAAAAAAAAAAAGTATTCATATTATTATATATTTTATAGTTATTACTTAAATTAATTATTATATGAGTATATATAGCTATTAGATTAACTGTTTGCAAAATAATCTTAAGTTTATCATTTTTATATTTAAATATGTTTTTTTATAATTTAAAACTACTGTATATGTATGGCCACCATACATATAAATTATATTTACGGTCATTGGCCATGCTCTTTATCTGTCAGTATTTTCAGCTTACACCTCGAGAGACTATTGCTATTCAGCATTATTACCACTTGTGTCTTACATGGAAATTCTACTTAACCGAGGGACAACCGGCACCTCTAAAGGAGAAAACATCGTTTGTGCTGCAAAGGAGAGCCTCAAATCATCATCCGAGACGGTTTCTTATAACCGCTTTCGCACTCTTTCAGTTGGATACGTTAACAGTTTTAAGGTTTAGAATGAAGTTTTTCTATAAGTTTCTTCTCCCCTTTAACATTTCTATCATTCTCGTTGTAGTGTTATTAGTTATTTGTCTTTCCGTCTAGTTTCTTTCTGGTTGTAATAGTCTATTTTTTTTAGATATGTAGTTTAATCGGTTGGTGTTCAAAAATAATAATAACAATGATGCTTCACATGTCATTGACGGAAATAAAAGTAGTGTTTCAAATGCGACGCAAATACAAGAGGATGTAGACCAAGATACTCAAATTAAGCTAACACAAGAAAAGCACACAACACATAAACCACAAATTTCTCCACAAAGAAACCATTCTCACCAAATAACTACGTTACTTCATTATTCTTCAATTAGGCAATCTAATTGTTTTTGGTGGCAATCATCACCATAGACAAATAGATCATATCTGGATCAGATAGGAGGGGATTTGTCGCTAAAGAACCGAGCAAGAACCTTGTCTTCAAGAACCTTTAAAGCCTCAGCAGAGTTTATGCACATAGGTGTCTTGTATTGAGATATAGAAGAACCTCGGGCGACAAAAAACTCCATGAGAGAATCAAACGTTCCTTGTTGCACAACCCTTAGCTCTAGAGGTCCGATCGGTCCATCTTTTACCCTAAGTCTCCTATAAAGACTACTCATTGATTCCTCCACGACACAACAATAATCCACCAACACCTTGTTATCAAGTTGTAGAACGGTGGTGCCACTGTTGACTGTGGCTTTGAGTTCCACGTAAAAGACGTAGTGACCCGGTACAGTGGAGATGTCACCAAAGCATGTGAAGCCTGTCAAAATCAAATCCGAAGATTCAAGAACGACTGTTGCACGAGCCAACGCCTTTGAAATATCTTCTTCAGTTGTTGGCTCTACATCGACGCATAAAACCGTATTTTTCCTACGTACGAATCTGAATTGTGGTGTGTTATTGTAAAACCCAGTGACCTGTAAAACATCTCCCACTCTACATCTGTGTAAACCTAAAAAACAAAAAATATTAAAATATAATAATAATATAATATAATAAAAGATAATATTTTAAAAAACAAAAAAAAAACAAAAAATTATAACAAGATTAGCTAAAACAAAAACAAGTAATCTCGATGTAGGTAATTGATAAGTATAATCAAAAGGGCATTACCGGAAAAGTTTGTGACCAAGAGCTCATAGTAGGAACCTAACTTCACATTCACAAGATCAACAATCTCACCGGTGGTTCCTCCATCGTCATCAACTTCTACGAACTCAAAATATGACATGTTGGGTAGGAATGTGTAGGACACATGTTGTGGTTTGCTTAGAGGATTCACATTCATCCCGAAAAATGCTTCAGATGATGCATAAACTTTGGAAACTAGAGGTAGTTTATTAGAGTAGTAATCCAATGCTGGGATGTGTTGAGACATAGTTCCTGTAACAATAGTTTCAATATATTTGGTTTTGGGCCAAAGTCTTGTAATTATACCTTGCCAAGATTTTTGTCCGCCGCACTCGTGTTCAATTAGATCTGCCAATTCAGCATTTGGTTCTCCAAGGATGGTAGAGACGGAGTCTCTACAACTAAGGTCGGTGATCCAGTCGCTGACAGTACCAGACCTGATATTACTAGCCAACTCTTTCCAGTATTTTTCAAGAAAATTGATTACTCGAACCAAGACAGAGGGGAACGTAGCACCCACACGTACAACCTCGTTTCTCTGGACAAGACCACATAGAAGTTGACAATACTTACTCTGTTTGGGATCCGGACACAGTACGATCTCGTACGGGCTTGTACATTTTTTTGCCATGCTCGAATACTGTTTGCTCTTTATGAAGCTCGTTAGCGCGGGAGCAACAGGCAAACCACAAAGAGTTGTGGATATCCGGTGAGTGAAACTAAATACCATCGCCTTTCCTTGCTTATAACCATCTACATGCCTTTAATATCAACCAAAAAGATAGCAATCAATCTTCGCCGTCAAAATAATTACATGGCAGCACATAAAAAAAAGGAAGCATGTAAATATTAATTACTTGGACATAACGGCAGAGCTTAGTGCATAGCCGAATAGCTGATTTTCAAAGTAAATGTTGTTCGCAGGATATATCTTTTGATTCCCGCTTGATGTTCCAGAGCTAAACAACCATTAATTACAATAATTTTATAACTCTTTGATTCAACAAATCATTCATATGTAAATAAGAAACTCTAGTTTTTTTGGAACAAGGAAACTCTAGGTATTCAATGATAAGATGATGTAAAGTGTATACCTTCGGTTAAACGTAGTAATGGGTTCGCCAGAAATGATGTCCGAGGGTTCTCCGTTTGCCACACGATCGATGTAAGGCTTAACATCTTCATAGCTCACCACTGGTACGTTCTTCTTGAACAGCTCTTTGTCGGAGCTCCCCTCGAGAAAACGGCTGAGATACTCTGTGTTTGCGTTAGCTTTGAGTATCTTGTTCAATACATCATCTTGTATTTGCTTTGCATTTGAAGTTAACTCTTCCAGAACAGAGAGATCACAGCCTTGACTCATATTTGTTTAGATGCCTGTAACACCAACCATATCAGGGGTTCCTTTATATCGATGCAAAAGTTTAAAAATGTCAAGCGTGGAAAACCATTTATATTGTTTATACGAGCCAGACTGGACTACGCGTCTATCGATTCGAAAATGGACTAGTAGTGACTAGTGCGTGCTAGTTTAATATATAAACCAGATTTGGGTATCTGCCAGTAAGTCAACGAGTCCGATTAAGGGTCCGACTGGTTTAAACGCAGCGGTTGCGGTTGCGGGAGTTTGTGGATGCGGATAGTTGTGGTTTCAAGCATTTTGTATGACTGGTACAACGTTTGAAAATTATTGCGTTTGTGGGATATTCGTGACTGATTGATTATAAGATATTGCAGCAGTTTAATAATAAATTACCTATATTAACATATTATAACATTATAAAAATATAAAAGCCTACAAAGCATTTCAGGTAACAAACCTAATAGGATTCCAGAATGAAAGATAATGATTGGTAAGTGCTGTGAGTGCTTTCTACTGCTCATTTGTTTTCTACATCCACTTTAATTTACCAATCATGCTTTAAGAAAAAATTTAAAGCTACATCCATAAAAACTAAAATAGGAAACAAAATAGCTTTGAAAATCAATTTTTCTATAGCTTTATATTTAGTGCTCTGTAAATAATTAATCTACAGCTGCAGCAATAAAATCTACAACTATTATTGTAAAGCCAAAAAATAAAAGCCACAGCACTTACCAATCATCCCAAATATCAGTGTTCGCTATACGGTATAATCCTTGCTTAGAATGATTTTAAACATTAATATTAAAAAAGCTAAAGTTTTAATATTATTATATATTTTTTTATTGTTAATATTTATATTAACAATTAATTATTTTATTTATTTATTTATATGAGTCTAGCTATTAGATTAATTGTTTACAAAATAATTTTAACATAAAAAATCTACTAAACCTAGGCACAACCGGCACCTTTAACGGAGAAAACACTAAAAAATCTACTAAACCTAAGGACAACCTAGGGACACGTTCATCGATTCCTTTGCAGCACAACTCGATGACCGTGTTTTCTCCGTTAAAGGTGCCGGTTGTCCCTAGGTTTATATTACAGGCTGGGAAACTGGTCGATGAGATGGATGGGCGATGGGTCGATCTTATCGGTAAGGATGAAAACCGGATGGAAAGATGGTGAAGATGGCCGACTTGCTGTTCTTTTTAACCCAATCTAACCTGGAAACAATGAAGAACAATGAGTTTATGAATATTTAAAATAAGAACAAGAACTAAACAGATAAAGAGATGGAATGGTTTATGGATAGATGATTGAAGATGGAAGATGGATAGATGATGTTGGATAGATGATGATTGACTCTCTCAATCCGTGGGTTTGATTGACTCTTTCAATCTGGAATAACACTGGCTGTTGAATCACACAAACAACCTATGCTAGACGAATCAATAGAACACAAGAATCACTCAAGTATCCTAAGGACATATTTCTATTCAAAGACTCTCTTTGATAAAAATAAACAAACTGAATATTATTTCTTAAGGATTGAAAGGTGATTTACAATGAAGACTAGACAGAGCTTATATAGGCTCGTGCCTTGACTTAGCTAGAAAACTAAAACAAAGAAAGAAGCAAACAAATAAGGAAAACCGATAAAACTAGTCGTTGGAAGATATATTGGATCCAAAAGCTTTCTTCAAGGGATTTGATTCTGGTTTTTTATCTGGACGGTTTGAGGGTGTAGGTAATCTTCTTGGGAACATCTTGAATGCTGAAGACTTGGCCGAAATCTTTGTAGTCTTGGCTTGAAAAGAGCTGTTGGAAATTGATGGGCAATAATTCCAAAAATAGCTCCAAAGATGGCAAGTCTGATCTTGCTTGAATCCGTGTGCTCTGGTGAGGGATGGTGCATCTTAAGACTCTTATACATGTAAGGAATGCTACGCTGCAGCTTTGATGGCTTGGTCGTTGGTCACTTATTCTCCAAAGTGGGGATGCATCCAATTTAGGAAAGTTCCTAAACAATAAGATCCTCCTGATCATGTGGGCTCTGGTGCATGGTAAGAACTCTTCTACTCCTTCTGGATCGTTGGATATACTTATCAGATGCTTAGAAACCTCTCCTGGTCGCCATTGTTTGGTTTGACTAAGATTGAACCGGTGAGACTCCAAATTAGGCAATTGCAGAACTGGATTGACCGGTTTAGGGAACTGGGCCATAACTCCATATTTCCGTGGAATTTTCTCCTCATTCTTGGCTTGTTGGAAATATAATAGATCCATCTTGAATTACATGCTTTGTTTTGGGTCGGAACGCTTCTTGGTTGGGCTTGAAACGACTTCTAAACTCGGATGCTCGCAGATGGACGGGCTGGAGAATCTCCGGTTTGTAAAATTCATATCTTCTTGGTTAGAGTAGCTTTGAAGATTATTCAAACTTTTCTTGACTCCTTGTTGAGTGTAGAATGCATGAAAATTGGTTTGATGGTAAAATTCTTCATGGTTGGTAAGATACGCCTGTTTTACTGAACACATATCCTGGTTAGTCTTTTGGTTATCTGATTGGTGCAACTGGTTGGCCTCTGGTTCAGGTACTGATTTGATGGCCGCATCATACCCTCTCCCTTGAAAAATTTTTGACCTCGAAACTGGATAATCTGCACCAAGATAGAGCAAGTCAGGTTTCATCCTCCTTTGAGATTCTAGGACCTTACCTTGGAATTTGATCGATTTGATCTTTGATGGCATATCTGGTGGTTCTCCTTTGGGTAGGAACGACATCACTACTCCTCTGCTTTGGTTTGGCACTCTGATGGGTGGTGTTTGATCTCCTGGGTCGTATGGAATCAAGGTGTGGCTGTGGACAATTTCTTGTTTTCTCTTGGCATATAAACACCTTGTACTCTCCTTGTGGGGATCATACATATGATCTTTAGTCTCTGTTCCTGAAACAATTTCAACACTTTTGGCAGGAAACAAGTGAATTATATCTGGATTTGAAAATTTATAAATAGGAAAAGTAAAGTTTAGATTTACCCAAATTGTTTCAGCAAGTTGAAGTATGATTTGCTCTTTTACAGCTTGTGTACTCTTGTTGTTTCTTGTAACTTCTTCAACGTTTTTTGGACAAGTCAGGTGCTGTCCCTGGTTCTCCTTAAACTTCTCACCATTGTCTGGTCGTCCATCAACTTGTCTCATTCCTGTGTCAAAATCTTTTGGCAAAGACAAGTGCATAATTACAGAATTTGAAAGCTCTAAGGGAACAAGAATATCATTTCCTTTGGTTGGTTCTTCTTTAATGGACTCATCATGCCCCTTAGTACCTGTATAAAAATCTTTTGACATAGACAAGTGCATTATACAAGCATTGGAAACAAACAAATTAGACTGAATTAAACTATCACTTATTTTTGATATTTCAGTTTGCTCTCCTAGTGATGTTTCTTTCAAGGTTTTCTTAAATGGACAAACAGCAGCAAAGTGCCCACGTTTATGGCATCTATAGCAAGTTGGGTTCTTGGGTTTCATAAGGTCAGAAGACTTACCTTGGTTTGATGTGTTCTCCTCCTTGGGTTCTAGAGTCTCCTTGAGCTTTTGACACATCTCTTGTAACTTTTGCAGTTCAGGTAAGGGTGTAGTGATTGGCTGTGGCTGAACCTTGTTTAAGTGAGCCGGCCTCTTAAACCCTTCTTGGTGTGTAAGTAAACTAGAGGATAACTTCTTGGGTTCATGGTCGTGAGCCTTCTTTGGTTTAGGAACAGTATGCGGTTTTGGTGTAGACATTACTTTCCTCCTTCTTGCTTGACAATGGAACTTTGATGTGGCATCTACTTGGTCTTGATACTTCTCTGCAAACTCTTTATACATTCTAAATTTTAGGTCTCTCCAATCTACCACGGGCTGGTTGTAGGTGCTTGGACTGCTCTCCTTTAGCCACCATTTGTAAGCATTCCCCGTGAAGGCTTGGACAGCTTGTGATAGCTTCTTTTCTTTGTGAATGTTGTTGGACCGCAGCCACTTCTCCATGTTAATTTTCCAAGTCAAATACACCTCAGGGTTCTTGCTGGAACCTGAAAACACTAGAGTGTTGGATGTATAAGCAGAATCTTTGCTTACTCCCTTCTTTTGGCCGGTTGGTGTTTGTTGAGCTCTCTTTGTGCTGATGGGTTTAGGTTTGGCTGATACACTATATGGGGCACATCCATAGCCTACTGCCTTCTCTGCTCTATTTGTAAGGTTGTAATCCTCATACAACTCGCCCTCCTTTTCCCCACCATAATCTGTCCATGGACTGCTTGGTCTTGACCAAGAGTATTTGATTGGTGTGTCTTCTTCATTCCATCTACTAATGGACCTGGAGAAACTTTGCTCAAGAGACTCTGGTTCATCTCCAACCTCCTCATGATGGCGTCCATAACTGATTTCAGAATCAGTTTCATAACAAGACTGGTGTTCTTGGTCTTCTCCATCATCACTTAAGTCATCCGGTTCTTCTCCCCAATCTATTTCTGAGGTATTGACCTCACTTAGATCATCTTCTTCATACTCCATAGCCTTAGAATTGATGTACCTTGCAAGATAAATATATCAAACTAGTGGCTTAGATAGCTGACAGAGCAAATGAACAAAATAAGTAATGAAACTTATGCAAAACTGATAGATATGCAAATAATGGACCAAGTAAACTAAACTAAGTTGAATATTTTTTTTGTTTGAATGCAGGCTCGTGATAAATCAAATATGGAGTAATAATAAAACAAAAGTCATGAAAAATATGGAAGCAAGAAATAGCACTGATTTTTTTTTTTTTTTTTGGTATGAAATGCAAACAACTCTATGAATGAATGCAAACAAACCTAAATGGATTTTTTTAATGCACAATGATATGCACGAAATACACTATAATGAGATGAAATTATTCAAGCAAATATGAACAATAATGATAAGAAGAAAATGCAATGACAATATATTTTTTTTTTACTTTTCTTAGAATGGAAGGTGCAGAAACAAAATATGCAAATATGAAATATGGTATGTAAAATTAGAAAATAACTGAAATATGATTCTTATAATTTTTTTTTGAATGCAAGAATGATATGCACGAACTAAGGCAGACTGATATGAAAGATGCAATTTTTTTTTTTTGAATTTTCTTGATTTGGGATGCAAAAACCGAAAAGGGAAACAATTCTATAAAACTAATGCAAATAAGACTAAATGATTTTTTTTTACCAAAGAAAGCACGAAATATATAAAGGAAAACAAGAGAAATAAATTTTTATTTTTGGTTTTTTTTTTAATTTATAGAAACAAAGAAAATGATTTTTTTAAATGCAAATGAACCGAAAAAGGAAACTACGAAATGAACTAATGTAAAAAAGACTAAATGGTTTTTTTATATATATATATATTTAAATTCACAATATAACTACTATATGGTATGCACGAAATGGGTATGAAACAAATATGAGATTTGTTTTTTTTTTAATTTCAAGGATGCAACATAAATGAGAGAAAAAAAATCCAAAATGAG
This sequence comes from Brassica napus, assembly GCF_020379485.1. Classification (NCBI taxonomy): domain Eukaryota; kingdom Viridiplantae; phylum Streptophyta; class Magnoliopsida; order Brassicales; family Brassicaceae; genus Brassica; species Brassica napus. The sequence continues at coordinate 47,626,433 of NC_063451.1, read as the reverse complement.
AGATCTTATGGTATGCAAAATTAAATATGGAAAGGGGAGCTGGGGGGAAATGAATGCAAACAACTAGACTAATATGTCAAAGGAATTTCGTGGATCAAACTAACAAAACTCTTTCTCTTTTTAATTTTCTTTTCTCAAGAACACAAAATGCAGAAATTCAAACTTGAAGCAAATAACATTTTTTTATGATTTTTTTGGTTTTTATAAATGAAAACTAGCAAGGAATGAAAAGAACAAAGATAGATGTGGATTGATATCACCTGATATAGGAGCTTTAAGCTCTGATACCAAATGTTACAGGCTGGGAAGCTGGTCGATGAGATGGATGGGCGATGGGTCGATCTTATCGGTAAGGATGAAGACCGGACGGAAAGATGGTGAAGATGGCCGACTTGCTATTCCTTTTAACCCAATCTAACCTGGAAACAATGAAGAACAATTAGTTTATGAATATTTAAAATAAGAACAAGAACTAAACAGATAAAGGGATGAAATAGTTTATGGATAGATGATTGAAGATGGAAGATGGATAGATGATGTTGGATTGATGATGATTGACTCTCTCAATCCGTGAGTTTGATTGACTCTCTCAATCTGGAATAACACTGGCTGTTGAATCACACAAACAACCTATGCTGTACGAATCAATAGAACACAAGAATCACTCAAGTATCCTAAGGACATATTTCTATTCAAAGACTCTCTTTGATAAAAATAAACAAACTGAATATTATTTCTTAAGGATTGAAAGGTGATTTACAATGAAGACTAGACAGAGCTTATATAGGCTCGTGCCTTGACTTAGCTAGAAAACTAAAACAAAGAAAGAAGCAAACAAATAAGGAAAACCGATAAAACTAGCCGTTGGAAGATATCTTGGATCCAAAAGCTTTCTTCAAGGGATTTGATTCTGGTTTTGTATCTGGAAGGTTTGAAGGTGTATGTAAGATTCTTGGGAACATCTTGAATGCTGAAGACTTGGCCGAAATCTTTGTAGTCTTGGTTTGAAAAGAGCTGTTGGAAATTGATGGGCAATAATTCCAAAAATAGCTCCAAAGATGGCAAGTCTGATCTTGCTTGAATCCGTGTGCTCTGGTGAGTGCTAGTGCATCTTAATACTCTTATACAAGTAAGTAATGCTTCCAAAACGCTGCAGCTTTGATGGCTTGGTCGTTGGTCACTTATTCTCCAAAGTGGGGATGCATCCAATTTAGGAAAGTTCCTAAACAATAAGATCCTCCTGATCATGTGGGCTCTGGTGCATGGTAAGAACTCTTCTACTCCTTCTGGATCATTGGATATACTTCTCAGATGCTTAGAAACCTCTCCTGGTCGCCATTGTTTGGTTTGACTAAGATTGAACCGGCTCCAAATTAGGCAATTGCAGAACTGGATTGACCGGTTTAGGGAACTGGGCCATAACTCCATATTTCCGTGGACTTTTCTTCTCATTCTTGGCTTGTTGTAAATATAATAGATCCATCTTGAATTAAATGACTTGGTTTGGGTCGGAGCGCTTCTTGATTGGGTTTGAAACAACTTCTAAACTCGGATGCTCACAGATGGAAGGGCTGGAGAACCTCCGGTTTGTAAAATTCATATCTTCTTGGTACAAGTAGATTTGAAGATGATTACAAATGTTCTTGACTCCTTGTTGAGTGTAGAATGCATGAAAATTGGTTTCATGGAAAAATGCTTCATGGTTGGTAAGATACGCTTGTTTTAATGAACACATATCCTGGTTAGTCATTTGGTTAGCTGATTGGTGCAACTAGTTGGCCTCTGGTTCAGGTACTGATTTGATGGCCGCATCAGTTTAGTAGATACTTTCTTACAACCCTCTCATATTCTTTCAGTCGGGTACTTCAAAGTCGTTTTTCGAGGTGCATTCGAACAAAAATTTCTAGCTAGGATTAAAATTAAGTTTTTTCTTTGAGTTTTTCTCTCGTTTAACACTTTTGTCATTCATCTAGTTTTAGTTATTTGTCTTTCCGTTGAGTTTCCCTCTGATTGTAATCTTCGAATCCTTTTAGATTTTTAGTGTAATTTAATGTTAAAAAAAAATCGAAAAGAAAGAATAATGCTTCATATATCATTGTATTAGAGTCTTAGTTTTTTTTTCGAAGGTTCCCAATGACGGAAGTAAAACTAGTGTTTCAAATGCGAAGCAAATACAAGAGGAGGTAGACCAAGATACTCAAATTAAGTTAACACAAGAAAATCACACAACACATAACCATTCATTTCTCCACAAAGAAACCATTCTCACCAAATAACTGCGTTACTTCATTATTCCTCAAGTAGGCAATCTAATTTTTTTTGGTGGCAATCATCACCATATACAAATAGATCATATCTGGATCAGAGAGTAGGGGATCTGTCGCTGAAGAACCGAGCAAGAACCTTGTCTTCAAGAACCTGTAAAGCCTCAGTAGACTTTATGCATATAGGTGTCTTGTATTGAGATATAGAAGAACCTCGCGAGACAAAGAACTCCATGAGAGAATCAAACGTTCCTTTTTGCACAACCCTTATCTCTAGAGCTCCAATCGATCCCTCATCTCCCCTAAGTCTCCTATAAATACCACTCAATGATTCCTCCATGACACAACAATACTCCACCAACACCTTGTTATCAAGTTGTAGAACGGTGGTGCCATTGTTGACTTTGGCTTTGAGTTCCACGTAAAAGACGTAGTGACCCGGTACAGTGGAGATGTCACCATAGCATGTGAAGCCTGTCAAAATCAAATCCGAAGATTCAAGAACGACTGTTGCACGAGCCAACGCCTTTGAAATATCTTCTTCAGTTGTTGGCTCTACATCGACGCATAAAACCGTATTTTTTCTACGTACGAATCTGAATTGTGGTGTGTTATTGTAAAACCCAGTGACCTGTAAAATATCTCCCACTTTACATCTGTGTAAACCTAAAAAACAAAATCATAACAACGTTAGTTAAAACAAGAAGTTATTTAGACTTAGTTAGTACTTAGTAATAAATAAATTAAATGGGAGACTACCGGAATAGTTTGTGACCAAGGGCTCATAGTAGTCACCTAACTTCACATCCACAAGATCAACAATCTCGCATGTGGCTTCTCCATCGGCATCAACATGTATGAACTCGAAATATGACATGTTGGGTAGGAATGTGTAGGACACATGTTGTGGTTTGCTTAGAGGATTCAAATTTAACCCGTAAAATGCTTCAGAGGATGCATAAACTTTGGAAACTAGAGGCAGTTTATTAGAGTAGTAATCCAGTGCTGGGATGTGTTGAGACATAGTTCCTGTAACAATAGTTTCAATGCATTTGGTTTTGGGCCAAAGTCTTGTAATGATACCTTGCCAAGATTCTTGTCCGCATTCTTTTTCGATTAAATCTGCCAATTCAGCATTTGGTTCTCCAAGGATGATAGAGACAGAATCTCTACAACTAAGGTCGGTGATCCAGTCGCTGACATGACCAGATCGGATATTACTAGACAACTCTTTCCAGTAATTTTCAAGAAAATGGACTATTTGAACCAAGACAGAGGGGAACGTAGTACCGACACTTACAACCTCGTCTCTCTGGACAAGACCACATAGAAGTTGACAGTACATACTCTGTTTGGGATCCGGACACAGTGCGACCTCATATGGGCTTGTACTATTTTTTGCCATGCTCGAATAATATTTGCTCTTTGTGAAGCTCGTTAGCGCGGGAGCAATAGGCAAACCACAAGGAGTTGGGGATATCTTGTGAGTGAACCTAAATATCATCATTTTTCCTTGCTTATAACCATCTACATGCCTTAAATATCAACCAGAAAGATATCAATCCATCTTCGCCGTCAAAATAATTACATGGCAGCACATAAAAAAAGGGAAAGCATGTAAATATTAATTACTTGGACATAACGACAGAGCTTAGTGCATAGCCGGATCGCATATTCTCAAAGTAGATGTTGTTCGCAGGATATATCTTTTGATTCCCACTTGAAGTTCCAGAGCTAAACAACCATTAATTACAACAATTTTATAACTCTTTGATTCAACAAATCTTTCATATGCCAAAATGTTAGCACAATAAATAAAAAAAATCATTCATATGTAAATAAGAAACTCTAGTTTTTATTTTCTGGAACAAGGAAACTCTAGTTCTTCAATGATAAGCTGGTGTACAGTGTATACCTTCGGTTAAACGTAGTAATGGGTTCTCCCGAAATGATGTCCGAGGGTTCTCCGTTCGCCACACGATCGATATAAGGCTTAACATCTTCATAGCTCACCACTGGTACGTTCTTCTTGAACAGCTCTTTGTCAGAGCTTCCCTCGAGAAAAAGGCTGAGGTACTCTGTGTTTGCGTTAGCTTTAAGTATCTTGGTCAATACATCATCTTGTATTTTCTTGGCATTTGAAGTAAGCTCTTCCAGAACAGAGAGATCACAGCCTAGACTCATATTTGCTATTTTAGATGTCTGTAACACACTAACACCAACCATATCAGGGTTCCCTTATATCGATGCAAAAGTTTTTTAAAAAATGTCAAGCGTTGAAAACCATTTAAATTGTTCATACAAGCCAGACTGGACTATGCGTTTATCGATTTGAAAATGGACTAGTACATGCTAGTTTAATATATAAACCAGATTTGGGTATCTGCCAGTGAGGCACACTGTATACCGATGCAAAAGTTTTTAAAATGTCATGCGTGGGAAGACGATTTGAGTTTAAAACTACATTTGAATATACAAGCCAGAGTGGAATACGCATGGATCGGTACGAAGATGTACTAGTCGTGCTAGTTTATTTAATAAATATACAAGATTTGGATATCTCCCAATAAGTTAACTAGCCAATAATAAAGAATCCAAATAAAAGCTTACATTGCTGCAACGGATGATGCGAATCTTCAAGTCTAAAAAGCTACTTTCTCTGTTTTACAAAGACAAAATATGTTGTATGTTGACACTTATTAAAAAAATACATTAAATAATTATAATAAATATATAGTTTTCTATAATTATTAATTTTTTACCAATGGTACTTAAATAAAGTTAATCATAATTCAGTTTTCTGTAATTATCAATTTTTAATAATTTTCACGTCTCTAAGAGCATTCGCATTAATGAACCGGAGGGTTCACAACTTTAATAGTTTATTAAATTTTTTTTTTTTCATTTGATTTAAAAAAAAATGCGGACCAATAGCGGGTCGCCACGTGGCGTGGGGCCCGCGAAACAGTGATGAAACGGGTTCATCCGGAAGCATCCTGCAAGACGAGTTCATCAGATTCTATTATTATAATAATTTTTTTTGGATGTGTGAGAGTTTCTCCGTGAACCTTTGATGCTCATGCTCTAAGAGCACCCGCATTAATGAACCCCGGTTGGGTTCATAATTTGAATTTTTTATATATTTTTTTTATTTTTTAAAAAAAAAAAAATAAATAAATAAATTGACCAATAGCGGGCCGTCACGTGACGTGAAGCCAGCTGAACAGTGACGACTCGGGTTCATACGGAAGGAGCGTGACGATACAAGATTATTATTGTAGCATATTATAATTTTTTTTTTTTTCGAGGAAGCTTGTGAACTCCACCCCACGAACCTCCAATGCTGGTGCTCTAACATCTAACTTGGGCATCAGGGCGCTGAGCTCAGCATTAGAAGCCACGTGTCAGTCGCCGGATTCTCAGCCACCGCCTCACGCTCCTCCCTTTTTCTCAATCGTCCTCCACTTCTGCTCTCTCGCTCTGGGGGATATATATATAAACAGAAACGCCGTCGTTTTACTTCCACGTCGCCAACGTAATTCAACCCGGAAGTAATAATCCACCGCGTAACCGTAAATCTGTGAAAAAAGAGTTGTACTGCTCAAGGCACCAATCGAAGCGTCTTCCACACACCCCTAGCTTGTAGGGATGCGCGGGGGTATTAGGTAGGGTTGAAAACGACGACGTGTTGGGTCGGATTGATCGGGTTTGATTTTGATTGGTTCGCGTTAGCTAGCTACTGTGAGAGCTTAGTGCCGTATCGTCTACCTCCGGCGCCGATGATTGCGGTTTCAATATACCAGGCGGTGAAGAATCCGGCGAAGAGGAAACGGCTTCTCCGTCGTAGGATTGGATCAGATCCATCTCGCGCGCGATTGCTAGATTCCAATTTTGTGTGAAAGTTAAAAAAAAAATAAACCCGGCGTTTTTTATCGTTTCACATTTACCCCGGTAGTGTGTTTGTTAAACATTTACACCCCTGTTGACTTTTCCGATAGTCAAACCGAAAGGAATCGAAAGCAAAATTTAAGGTTTCTTCCGCTGACGGTAATAAGCGATATGCAACACATGGCGATATTCAAGAACTGTTAATCTAGAAAAATCTGAAAAGATTTCTACAGAAATGTATACGTAATTTTATTTGGTCTGGTTAGGTATTCATCATCATTACATCCAAATATTTTCCATATTTGTCAACACATTCAAATAAACCACACGTTTGTTAGACTACAAATACTTAATAAAATTACGAGAAAAAATACACTAAAGATGAAGAATTTATAAGCTATTTTCATATACTGTTTAAAGTGTGTGTAAATACACGCTGATGTATGCTTCTAGCTGGTCGTTGTTTGATAGTTTTGCATTACTCTAATGAAATTATGCATTGGTTCTGAGGACAAATCACAATCAAGAAATGTATTTTTAATCGTTGACGCATGCATGCTTACATAATGGAACTCAAAAACAACATTATAAAGAATTTAAAGAACGTATACATAACATTGCATTAACACTAGTGTAATGTAGACTAATGATTCGGACTTTGATACTGCTTCTGTGCTTCATCAAAAGATGAGATCCCTTACTCTCTCTTCTATCCTTGATGGATCAATTCCGATCCGACATATGATAGCCTGCAAATATTCATTTAGGCAATCACGTACATGCATAATCAAAGTGAATCCAAAACTATATTAAACATTTTGTTTTGCCAAATAAACTTATATTAAACATACGTGACACGGAAAAAAACATGTGGATGTTTTTCATACAAACCTGGCCTACGATTGTATAAATGATCATCCTATCATTCAAGTTCTGAAGATTAGCATTTATAACTTGAGCTCCTTCTTCTTCAAACACACTTACAAGTTCGTGTAGCATTACTCTTTTCATGTTCAGATCCATAATCAGATTCATTTCTATGGTCGAGTCCCTCGAATAGATACTGAGTTTCGGTAGAAGAGACGATGACCGTTCAGAGTAATTCCCCATTTCTCCTAACAAACTCATTTTCTTCTCCCTCAGATAATTTACCTTCTCTTTTAACTGGATCATGTATGATGTCGCTTGATCTATAAGTTGAGGCACTGGCAACTGTTACAGCCAATAAAAATCCTAAGTTAATTACTTTCATGTTTTTCTTAATTTGCATGAATCTTGTGGTGATCAATATATAAGTAAAACGTAAAAAGCCTATCAGTGAAGCCTATGAGCCACTTGTTTTTTTGTCTGCATTATATATAATAGTTTTTGATACATATGTTTTATTTTGCATAAAACGATTAGAAAGACAAAAATTAAAAATCATTGATTATAAATGGAGATGTGTAGATGGTTTTGGTTGCATAGGGGGGAGCGCTTAGACGGTCATATTTTGTAACAATGCATACATCTAACAATAATTGTTTAGTTATGTTTTGCTGATACATAAAATATAAGTACATGAGAGAAATAGAAACATACCCTTTTTTTTTGAACAAAAAAAAAATAGAAACATACCCTATGAGTGGGAGAAACATGAGAAGAGAGTATAATGAAGAGATGTTTCATGCGCGTTCGTCGCTCTTTCTCTCTGAGGTTTCGTTGTTCCCTCGGCGACATTGAGTTTCCTTCTCCTATCTCTCTATCACCCTCCTCCAATATTATTTTGTTTTTAAAAAGATTTTATGTTACTGTGTTTTCTCTCTTTTCAAATCCATCCCATCACTCTATTTATAGAGAGATAGCAACAGATCAGAGTCACAAATCTCAAATTTGATAGAAAGAGCATGCGTATTTGGATAGCATCACTTTCCAAAGAAAGTCATAGCTTTTCTGTTTGCGTCCGGGAGCTTACACACTACTTAATAATGTGCTTGTTTTTTTTTCCTACCAAGTAAATTTTATATTTACTTTAGTTTTCATTCTAAAGAGTTAGAGATACTAAAGTTTCAAAAAAATAATAGATTATATATTACAAAAAGGATTAGTTGGTATGGTTGAACCCAGTTCTATAGTGTTCAGAGATTCTAATTCCATAGTATAATATATATTATTATAATTTTTTTATCAGATAAGTCCAGTTATCAGCTGCTGGAGATTTAGTAGGGTTTGTAGAAAATTCTTATCAAAGACAATTTCAATGGCATAATAGTCAGATATGATAGACAAAAATAAACAAAATTCCTTACAAAAGTACTATGTTTTTTCAATTCGCCGAGTGAACTGTATATTGCCCATATAAAGGGTCCACGACGTAGCAATTCCATTTTCGATTTAATAAGGTGCACATGTTTATTATCCAATCACGGGTCACAAAAAAAGCCATGATAATTCAACAAGCTATCATCAGTCAAAATACAAGGAAAGGACACAATTATACAACCCATTCCCTACAAACATACATAAAAGGACTAGAACACGTTGCACAAATTCCAAAGAACTTGAACAGTTTTTGGCCGTTTTGGCGACTTTTTTCACCGATGTGCCGTTTATTTAAAAAGACTTGAACGTTCACGGGAGATGAATACGTAAGAAGGCTATCTTGGGCATGCTCATGCATGTAAATATCCAACGATCAACGTTTGCGTTTCTGGCAGCGAAAAAAAGAAATAAGGTTATAGACTTATAGTTCATAAAATACTTATTCTCTTGAAATTTAGCAGTGATAGAAAGCGGAAAAATTTGTAACGTTCCAACCGCCAATATAAGTAGAAATTCGTTCTTTCTTCCGAATTGGAATTGTGTATTGTTTATTAATTTTACAATTATTATGTGATATTTTTCCGTCTTTTGTTTTCATTTATAAATATCATGCATAAATCATTTTATGATAGGCCATCAATTTCACTATTTCAGTTTAATCATGTTTAGTTTTGAAATTATTTCTGGACAATAAATCAAAAAGATATATATATATATATAATCAAATAAATTATTTTAAATTTTAATACTTACGTTACCATAAATCACGAACTAGAATGCTATAAAATTATAGATGGAAAACATGATTTTTCAAAAAAAAACATATACAAAACATGTTAGCCGCAACGAAATAAAAGAACCTCATTCGTACGTCGCCTTTCCCCATCTGTATATAATTCCGTCTAGTCGTCTTTACCTATTTTTTTTTCGCCAAGTGTTAATTTTAGGCTTGGTGGTTTTCCGCATGTTTTTTATTTATTTCTTCATACATTGATTTCCATACTAGAAAAACAAAAACTTAGAGCACAAATTAATTTTAAAATTTTAGTGTTGTACTATTAAAATTATAGAACCACCAATTATTGATAGCGATATCGAAAAAAGTATCGGCCTACTTAACACGAATTTATCAATTTGTCCACATAAGTCATTTACTATACACTTTTCAATGTATTGTCGGACGTATCATTCATTTTTGCTAATTTGGCCACGAAATTATATACCAAAAATCCCTAATAAATGCTACATACTGTTCACGGACAACTTCAATAGTGGATTTATCAAATATCCAGATATTTTCCTTAATCATCTACATTTAAGGAAACTAGTCTTATTGAAATGGTTGATTCGATGTTCTGATACAAAATAGGATAAGATATGCGCAAGAGATAAATTTATATGAAAATTATTTAAAAAATATCGTATGAAAAAATAAAATTTATATTCTTGATCGAATTAATATTTTTGACCCTTCAACAATTTTTTAAAATTTGTTTTGTTAATTACATAATTTGTTTACTGGTGAGCTAATTTCATTTTTTAAAAATATTTGAGGTCAAAAAATCATTTATCGCATAAGAACCTAACATTTAGGCTGAAGAATCTCATGCCTACTATTTGGTTACAATGAAACTATGTTAGCTTGGTTTTATATCATGATTTAGCAATTTAAAAGTTAATTATAGTTATAGAAGTTTACGTTCACGTGCCAATCATATCTATCTTCAACAGTTCTCTCATTTTTGTGTCGTTTTTTTCATTTTGGTTATTGCTCGATATAAATATTGATTTTTGAGTTTATTCTCATTTCACTATTTTGTTTTGGTCTGAAATTTAGAAAATGTTTATGATTTAAAATTATTAATGAGATACATACTTAGGTTAAGATCCGCGTCTTGTGCAGAATAAATATTTTATATTTATTTTATGTTTTTCTGCACATTATGAAATAAGAAAATAATCACTACAAGAAATATCGGTATTAATAGCACCCGATAAACGCTATCATATCGTTTTCATAGCGTTTCGAAGAACGCCGTGACAGCCGCAGCTATAATAGACCCCCCCCCTAGCGTAGCGTTTTTCGCGTGATGTAACAATATACAGATATTATAGCGTTGGTCCTGTGTTATATTATACCTATTTATAGCGATTTCTTTTCGCTATTTAAATATTTTATGTGGCACTTTTCATGTGCCATAAAATATTTTGTTATGACATTTGTTTTTTGTCATAGAATACCTTTTTGTAACTCAGTTTTTTTTGGATTTTTGAACGTTTAATAGCAATTTTTTTGTGCCATTGAATATTATAATACAGCGTTTTACTTGTGCTATGACATTTATATTCTAGGTAATACTGAATAGCTAATATTTTAAACCGGTTTATAAATAATTTTGGTTTATATTAAAATTTTGGTTTACAATCGGTTTATAAATTAAACCAGATTACAAAAAAATTCGGTTTACAAACTAAACCAGTTTACATACAAACCAGGTTTAAAAACAAAATCTAAAAAAACCCTAACTCCTTCCCTCCGCCTCCTCCGCGGAACCCAGATTTCAAAACACAAACATAAAAAAGATTCAAACTATTAATAAATAAAATCGGTTTAGCATACTAAACCAAATTAAAAATATACCTAACCCTAATCTAAACCTAATGTATATTCTCCGCCGCCTGCCGCCTCCTCACCGAGCTTCTTCGTCTTCAACATTCAAGCCGGGTCTGCTCACGACCCACCACTGCTACCTCCTCCATCAATCTATTGTGCCTCATTCATCAATCTTGTGCCTCCTCCACTTTCCTTTACCAAGAACAAAAAAAATCAGATTCAAAACAGAGAGAGAGAGAGAGAGAGAGAGAGGGAGAGAGAGAGAGAGAGAGAGAGAGAGAGAGACGTGACTGGTGGTGGTGTTGACGAGCGTGCGGTGGCGGTGGTGGTGAAGAGCGAAACCGAATAGAAAGGAGCATGGTGGTGAGAAGCATGACGGTGGTAATCCTCTTCGTTCAGATCCATTTGCTTGAAAGAAGAAAAGTAAATGAAAGATGAGCAGAGGAGAAAGAGAGATGGGAAGAGGATAAGAGAGATGAGATTAGATGAGGAGATCAAAGAGGTACAGAAGAAGAAAATAAGAAGTATAGAATCGTGTGGAGGAAGAAGAAAGGAAGAAAGAGATAAAACAAACATAAAATATTAATAGTGAATTAATCTGAGCCGTAAGATTAATATTACCAACGGCAGAGATTCGAAAAATGGTGATCCACGCCTCACTTTTTGGTCCAATCAGAATTAAGCTGTTAATTCTTTTTCTTTGGTCATCAAATAAGCTTCTAATTCACTTAAATATGAAAGGGTTTATATGGGGTTTAAACAAATGAATTTAAATTTAAATAATAGATTTATAATATAGGATTTGATTAATGACTATGATTAAAGTTAAAAGTTTAGTCTAATTTAAAAGTTTTAACTATAAGGTTAATGTTCATGATTAAAGTTTATTTGGAGTCTTAGGTTTGGGGTTTAGAGTAAAATTTGAGAATACAATTTGAAATTTTTTGATTAGTATCTATGTTTAGGTTTTGGTGTTTAAATTTGAAAAGGTTAAATTTGATGTTTGGATTTTATGATTTGGTGTATAAGATTTAGAGTTATTGTATATGGTTTGGAATATATATTCAAAGTCTAAATTCCAAAACCTATATTTAAATTTTTGAAATTTGTAAATTAGGATTTATGATGTAGGTTAATATGAAGTATGTGGTTTAGGGTTTAGGGTTAAGATTTATAATTAAGTATATGGTTTGAGTTTTAGAATATATTTGGAGTCTAAGTTTAAAATTTATATTATAAATTAAAAAAATAGATTTATGACTTTGTATGTAAGATTTAAGTTTGGGGTTTAGGGTATTATAAATAGGGTATAGATTTAAGATTTAATGTTTGAGGGTTATAATTTAAATTTGAGATTCTATTTTTAAAACTATTAAACTTTAAATTTAAATTTAAGATCGAAATTATATTATGAAAATATTGAAATTTTAATGTTTATGTTTAGGGTAAGGGTTTAAACCCCAAATTAATCATATACCCAAATCTAACTAAAAATCTTAAAACTCTACTGTTCATTATTTAAGTTCAAATATTAAATTTAATCTAAATGTTTAATTATCATTTATACATTGCAATTTAATCATATACCCCTGATTAGATTTTTTTTTCTTTTTTTTTTGTCACCAATTGAGATACATTGCAATTGAGTTTTTATAAATCAAAATTTGTTTACAAAATTGTAACCGTTTTATCAAACTAATATATATATAGCAACAATTTAATGTAAAGTACCAGAGACAAGATACCACCACCAAGATCAAAGACAATAATTATTTAATTGCTTCTCCTTTCAAAAGCATAAACCAAAGAAGTAGCAGTAGGCTTATTGATAATACGAAGAACATCAATCAGATTGTTTTGTTGTTGTTTTTTTATTCTTTTTTCTTGGAACACCATTTTTTCTTTTCTATTTTGTGTGTTTAATATATAGAATATTTATGATAAAATTTTGAGAAAAAATAAGATTTAGATTTCACAATTTAAATGTTAAAAATTAATCTTTAGAATTAAATTTATAGTTTTAAATTTTAAATTTTAAACTTTGTTATTGATATTGAGGTATATGAAATAGAGTTTAGGGTTTAAGTTGAAAATCAGAAATTAAAGTTTGGAAATAGATTTAAAGTTTACATTTAAGATTTTGAGTTAAAATGAAAATAAATATATTTGGAGATTAGATTTATCATTCAGGGTTTAGAGTTTGGGGGATGATTGTTTAAAGTATATATTTAGAATATGAAATTAATCTTTTAAAAAATAGGATTTTAACTATTAATTTTTTTTATATATTGGATATAAGTTCTATTAGGTACATGGTTAAGATTTAGGATCAAGTATATGGTTTGAGTTTTTGAATATAATTGGAGTTTGGTTTTTAAATTTATATCATAGGTTTGAGGTTTGGGGTATTAGATATAGGGGGTAGATTAAAGATTTAGTGTTTGAGATTTAGAATTTAAATTTAAGATTATATTTTATAAATTATAAATTGCAAATTGCAAATTGATTTATAACTAAAACATATATTGCATTAAATTCATAATAGATACATCTTACATAGAATCTTTCCAAGTATTACACTGACATCAAACATTAGGGTTTAGGTTTAGGTTTTGTTTTTTTTTTTTAAATTACATGTTGAAAATTTATATATTTTTAAAGTAATATGCTTTTGTTTTAGTTATAAATTTCTACAAATGTTCATTTTGAAGTTTATTGTAAGTGCTGGATGTTGGAATTATGGTATGTTTAGGGTTTAGAATTTGAAGCAAAAAAAAATTTCTAGTTTATTATTAGTGTTAGATTTTAATTATATCATATTATTTGTTGGTATCTTTGGATTTTATGATGAAATATTAAAAATTAAGGGTTTAGAGTATGATTAATAGTATTTTAGATATACATTTATATATCTTGTATGTTCTTGGATAATTAATAAACTAAACCATCTCAAGTGCTGTAGAGTGCACCAAAATATACATAAACCTCCCCAACGTGTAATACATTACTCCCATCCGTGAATCAGTTGTGAATGTTTAAGATTCCTAATGCTTATAAAAGATATTACATATAAGAACCAACTGCATGACATATTCAGCTAGAGTCTTTAGCCTTCTGGCTCTTCTCACTGTTGCAAACCCAAATCTGATACGACAAAAAGTGATGATGTCAATAGCAATCTTGCAAAGATAGACTTTAGACACAATATAAAATCAGTTTAAGAACTACCTTGAAGTCCCCATCAAACGATGTACTGACTGCCATAGAACGGGTAAGGTGGGAAGCAATGGCTGAGACACCAGCATCCCTGAACACAAGGGCCAATTCAATTAAACAGAACAAAGAGTAATGGAGTCAAAACTCCAAAGTAACCTCAGCATTGCTATCAGCATTCTTTAGAATATCAAGTACACACTGAATAGATTTAACAAGCCAATAAATTTGTTTGTTTGGACCCTGCAGGTAAACTACAAACATTCCCACAGCAAAGATATGATTGAATATATCAAAGACAAATCATCTCGTTATCAATGTATATACCTTCACCGAGTCTGGGGCATCAAGAAAGAACTCCTTATATCCATCACCGAGTCTCCATGGTTCAATAATCTACGAATCCTCGAGAGTAATAGAATCAAAACAACAAACCCTTCATCTAAAATCTCAATCGGAGATTATACAAACCGGAGAAAGGTTTACGCTTGAGTCAAGGGTCAAGCTGACTACAATCTCAATCTGAGACAGAGATTACACATGGTTACGGTTAAGCCCGAGCTTCTTAGCATCCTTTGCCTTCTTGGTGCTCCTTAACCTTTATAAGGAACTTGTGGTTATGCTTCAAGGTCACCTTTTCATACTTGCTCTCCGCAAAATAACAAATCAATAAAGACCTTCGATTAAGGGCTTATCGAGAGAAAAGGGACGAGAGAGAGAGAGAGAGATTACGACTGTTACAGTCGGATACTTTGGGAACTTCGAGATGGCTCACGAATCCGGTGCGAGCGCGGTTAGATCCGTCGAATTCGTCGAATTTTCTGCAACATACCAGTGCTCGAACAAGATGAAGACGAGACTAGGAGAGTGAAACAGAGAGAGATGTCTGTGTTGAGAAATCGTGTGGGTGTGAGTGAGGTTAGGAGAGTAAGATAGAGAGACAGATGATTAAGAACAGAGGGGAGATGAGATCTGAAAATAGAAAGAACAGAAGATCGATGAGAGATTGATGAGAATAATTTTTTTTTTTGGTGGGTGATGAATGAAAAAATGACTTTAGCAAAAAAAAAAGTGTAGATCCGCCAAAATCAGAAATTTCGCTAAGTGTTTTGGCTCCAACATAAATATCCCGCTATAAAAGTCATTTTTGGGTCTCAGCTTAATGAAAATTTTTGCTAGCACGAATTTAGTGCTACCATAGAATTATGATCCAATTTTGACTGTATTAGTAGCACTTCGTGAATTCGTGCTACAGTGAACTGCTACCAATACTCATATTTCTTGTAGTGAATAATTATATATTAAATAACTAAAAAATCAGTTACTATTATGCAATAAATTGGCGTGTGCATATAAATCAAACGACCGCTATTATTTATTAACAATCATTTTAGGGTAAATAAATCAAAACAATCAATTTTATGTATCATATATGATATATAATTAAATTTAAATGATATTAACAAATATATCTAATATACTTTTAATATGAAAATTTATTAAATGAGATTTCTACTCATATGATTTTATGATTATTTGCATATTTATGTAACAAAATTTTACACCAACGATTTTTTTTAATGTGAAATGTTTAGTGGTTTCAATAGTTTATAATCATTTTAAAAAAAATAATGAAGATTTCAAAATTAAAATACTAACTTTTCAATGTATGTTCAACGCAGATATCAAAATATTAGTATGTATTTTCATATGATGTATAGTTTAATTTAAACGATATGAAATATATATTTATATATATAAACATAAACACCTATTAAAATAAAATTATTTATTCATATGATTTTATAATCATTGTATCTTATTATAGAAAAATTTTAAACCTTGATCACAAAAGTTTACGTGAGACTTTTAACAATTTTAGTAATTTTTATTATATGATTAATTTAATTGTATAATTTATTTTAATAATAAATAATTAAACAAAAAATGATAAAAAATATATAGATTTTTAGCAAATCTTTATTATTAAAATCATTAATTGTCATGTATATTTTAATCACATTAGGTAATTACGTAGGTTTTATTTAAGGAAAGAATATATAATAATTTCAATTTGATAAATGAATGGTCTATAATGGACATACTATATAATATAACATTCCTTAACAATTTAATTTTGGATTAACAAAATTCTCAATTGATTCTCAAGCCGTCACGTAAGCAGAATTAGCATTCCAACTATATGACAATTCTGCATGACACTTTTTAATTAGTACAAATTACGAGTTATAACTTTTTAAATGTTCTCTAATATAGGGGATACGATACGCAGAGAGAATTCTCGCAATTTTAGTAACCAATGTCAAACACACTCTTATGACAGCCAATTTTTTGGTATTATTCCCACAGAGGAATAATCAAACATGAAACATACTCTAATTTTAGATACGAATAATTATTAAATTACAAAGTGAGTAATTGGTTTCATTTTACGATGCATTGGATCTTGTTAGTCAATAAAACCTTAAATCTTTAATTGGCTTTTCTTTGTACTCTTCCGTAAATAATATACGTGTGATTAATTTGTGTAAACATATTTCTTCTTTCATATCATAAAATAATAATCATAATCGCTTCATTTTTCGATTTCTACAAACATCTTATTTGAAAATGAAGGTTGATGAACAATAAATCATCATTATAATAGCCATCGATGATAATAAGTTCACCATGAATTTCTATGTAGATCTCATGGACATTCTTCTTTTACACAACGGAGTTTCATCCATCCGTCGAAAGTAGAGAAAGCCTCGAAACATCATACATGGTATAGGAAGAACAAATTTCGATCTTGTACTTATCAATATAATCGTATATCAATATTGCAATAAAACATCATTGATTATACGACCTTTTGTAGATATTCTTAAATACTAGAATAAGAATTTTTTAATTAAGATTGCATACTCAAAGCATCAAATGCCAAACACAAAAGTAAGATATTTTTTTTTGTCATCGACTCGAACAAAATCAATTAAGCCTCTCCTAGTAAAGGAAATTATGTCACCTTTATCAATTACTAGATCATGCGCGGATATATATTTAAATTTGTTACATTTATTATTTTTAACTTAACTAATTTAAAATTTTGTTTTTTTAATTTTTTTTTAGTTTGAAGTAAGTATTTCTATTATATGTAACACAATTAACTAATTAAATATGAAGAATCAAGTCCGAGATTTTATAGTTTTGTATAAAAATATAATTAGGTTTAGAATATAATTTCTCTTACTTAAAAAGATCGGAATCTCATCTCGAATAAAATCACGAAAATAAAAAGTACTCAAATAACCTACTTAAAATATAAAACCCTCTTTTCATAAAAATAATCATGCTTTCTTGCTCACTCACACCTAGACATCACCTATGTCTTTTAATTTATTCTCTATATATTTAAATTGCTTAGGAAAGATTGAAAGACAGGAGTTAAGTTTTAGATTTTATATAGAAGTAGAGATATAAATAAAAACAATGATAAAGTAGTTTAAAATGTAAATAAATCTAGGTATCAAGTTCTGTGAGAAAGAGAATAATAATCCGAATGATGCATGAATTAGAATCACTCTTTGCTGCATGCTTTTGCATGATCTCCTATTCGCCTTTTGAAATACTTTATGTAATCAATTGATTTGTTGAAGTAGAAATTTGTTGCTGGTGATGAACGGAGTAGTAGTTTGCCTGGAAAATATTGGATATTATTGTTTTGTTGATAAAAAAATTTAGATCTATATTATTTTTTGATGTGTTTAATAAAATTATTTACCTTGGAAAAGTTTAGGAATTATGCTTGTGATGATGACAACTTTAAATTTCCTATTCTTCTTGCTTTGTAGGATGCTAAAATTTGCTGCTTGCTTGTCGCACAGTATGAGTTTAACAATTGTCGACCTGAGATAAAGATGTATGTATGAAGAGAATTATTATTTCGTTTTTAACTATTGTGTTAGACTTACCTGTTCAGGCGTAGACCAATCGTGGCATCAATATTGAGTTATGGGTGGTACGGTTTTATTTTCTGTATTATGAGTATCTGCCTGACGACATCTGCACATTGATTTTAGAATAAACATCCATGTTTGTTTAATTAATACTGGAATGACTTACGTACCTGGTAAGTAGGTGGGTGTAGTGGCTAAGCGCAATAGATTTCTGTAATTCTGAAGATATAAATTGTGAACTGGAAATATAGGACCGATGTCTGTAACGTTCAATGTTATTGTCTTTTGGTCGATCTGAATGTAATACGACAGTTGGGTGAGTTTCCGATGTCGTGAATTATGTATGACAGAAAATCCTGAAAACTCATATATATCTCCTTCGGTTAAGTTTTTTGGGTCATTCGGCTGAATGTTTCCGTTGAGCCGACCTTCTAGTAGTTGTCCCTGAATGTGAACAAATTTTGTTGTGCCGAACTAATTAAGTAAATAATGAGTAGTTTAAATCAAATATGGTGGATTGGAAAATACATATATGTATGTATATGTTAAAGTTCAAAAAAGGCTTATGTGGTGGTCATAGCACAGGAAGCCGATGGAAGTTTGAGTATTATCTGTTTGGTGTTTTCTGATGTCCCAAACATTTCTTATACATACCGTGATAGGACGCACTGAAATCCCTTCCTGAAGTTGGTGGATTCTTTGAGGAATGTGTTGCATGGAAGATGTACATTAAGGGCATATGTTATTTAGAACTTTACAAACAAAACTATAAATTGTAATAAGATACATGGATTTCCAACTATAATTATTACACACAGGGATGTATTTTCAAAATTAAATTTTTGGGTCATACGGAGGAGATAAATTATGATCTCGAGATCAGAAAGAAATTAATTCTTCTTTTTAATAAAAAATTTAAATTAGTATATTGAGTTTTTTTGTTTCAAAAAAATATTAAGTGTATATGATTTCAAATGTAATAACTTTTATACGAAATGGAATGATAATATATTGTCATATCTTTATATTACTTTATTTAAGGGACAAATATCATACGTAGACAATAACAAATATTCTTGATATCTTTGAAATCTTCTTTTTGAAAACAGATTTTCCAGAATAAGTCATTTTAGGTAACATAAATATACTTTGTAATTCGATTTTAATTTTACTTTTATTTTAACGTAAGTATAAAATATATTACAATTAATGATACTATAATCCTACGCTATTCTAAATTGTGGCTCACCAAATTGTATTAAAAAAAACCATTTATTATTTTTATGTTTGAATAATATCTCAAAATAAAATTACAATAAACGAATGAAAGCATGTCAAATCGAGTAGATAATTTACTAAAGATTTTTAACAATTATATTAGATTCCAAAATATCATAAGCTTCCGGTCGATAACTTTTCGAACTTGAATATAATTGTTGGAATATCAGAAAATATTATGGTTTTACGACATATACCAACCTTCCAAAAAATAATATATATAAATTATTGAAGAAAATGCTAAGATTTCAATATTCAAAGAAATCCTAGGTGAGTAAATTAACAAATTCCATATATATATTATTTTCTGATCAGAGTGAAATTTTGAGAGTGCTTTTCTTAGTTGGATAACCAACTGTAAAACTTAAAACATTGAGACAACTTCTAAAGCATAAAACCTTGTTAGTGCTAAATTAATATTTGAGTTATCGAACTTCTAAAGGATAACTCAAAACTACAACTAATAGATAATAAAATTGTATAAGAGGAACTACTCTGTATATATCTAACGGCAAATATAACATAGACATCATGTGATGGAGATTATTAAATATTTCTATAGGATAATACATAAGTAAGGATTTGTTTACCTCCAGTTTGCGAAGGGGGTGCAGGAGGTGGGTTCTCCATCGCTTCTATATTTCGATCCTTAGAATCAAAACGATTACCAGTTAGAGAGATGGACTACGATTTGTATTTTCTTGGCTGTTAAATTTTTTTTACACTTACGTTGATTAAAGCTTGGTAGACACTTCCAATGATGATTTCAATGGGAAATAGATAGTTGGGTTCCCTTTTTGTAGAATTTTTAAGAATGATTATATATTTAAGGAAGTCTAATGTATTTATGAATTTAAGATATGCAAATAATGTCTTACGTAATTGGAAGGAAATATCATTAATTTGATTGATTTTCCCCTGATATATCATTTACTTGGAGTAATTATGTTGCTTAACGAACACGTTTTTTGTTTTAGAAATGGTGATGAGCAAATTCCCTCGCACTCATGCATTAAGGATCACATCCAAATATGAAAATGATAATATGTTGCAATACATAAATGATTGACCTGTTTGTTATAAGTATAGATATCAAAACACTTAAAGAGACAGAGTAATAATCCTTAAGAAGTAGAACAATAGTGCAACACATGATTATCAAAACATAATCATTTAGAGTATTTAAAAAATTTTAGAAAGACTGAAAGAAACCATGAGTTAATAATAAACTGGAAAGAAACACTATGCAATCCCTTGCAAGATATCAGACGACACACGAAAGCTCTACTTCCCACACTTGAGGCGTTTAGCTTTCCCCATCTCATCAATGTCATTAGTTCTTTTACTCCCCTCTGCAGAATTGTTGTTTCCTTCCGAAGCTTCTGTGACTGGTGGAGTGTCCAGAGGGAGAATTGATATTCCGTGTTTTTAACGCTTTTAAACTCGTTTTGGAGCAATTAAATGGTCGGTTTTAATTAATGTTTTGGTCTATTTGATGCGTTTTGGTGTTCTTAAGTGTAATATGCAGGTTACTAGATAGCTTGAAAGAAAAGAACGCATTCGGGATTTATTCAGAAGCAAGATGGACCGAACAATGGACCGAATGAAGTATTGATCGCACAGAGCCACAGATCGACCGATCCGGTCCATGTGGATCGACCGATCCACGGTTTCAGCCACAGATCGACCGATCCGGTCCATGTGGATCGACCGATCTCAGGCGCTACGGGCTCCACACGCACAAACGAGCTTTTCACTCCTTTTTACCCACTCCCCTCAAAAATTCACAGAAGAACTCGACCTTAGAGACTCAGAAAAGACCAGGGGCGACCAAGGAGGAGATTTAGAAGTTCTAGAGAGAAGATTTGAGTGTTTTGTACTTGTTTTGGTGTGTCTTGTGAAGATTTGTAAAGGAGTTCATCTCAAAACCATTTGGAGAAGATCTTCTGAACCTTTACTCTGTTTTAATACAATCTTATCATGTTTTCTTCATCAAAATCGTTTTGTTCTTGCTTAGTTATGTGTGAGTAGTCATCTAGTTGGGTTTAGGGGTTCTCATATGGGATTTCTTGATGTTTTGATCCATAAAACGTGTGTAGACTAAGGGATTACGTTTTGGTTCTTCATCTAATGGATTTCTTACTGCTTGAACTGAATTGATCACTTAGTTCATGATTTCAGATTGTTTGATGCACCGAAAGTGATTGTTTGAACTTCCGAAAATACTTTAGATGAGCAAAGTGTCCTTAACCCTCGGAAGTTGATGTTATTGCGCTTTGTGAACATATTGAACCTGTTCTTAATGCTTGTTTAGAAATTGAAACTCAGCGGAAGTTAGTGTGGAGATTTCTATAACATAGAGAATTAGCGCTACGGAAGTAGGTTAATTCTAATATCGTGTTTGAGTTCTAGACGGTTCTTAATATATCCCTGTGTCTTCCATTAATTGTATCTTGATTAAAAAGAAATCCCTGAGAATTCCCAATGCCCAACGTTTGTTTTAAAATAGTTTTCAAATCGTTTAAATCATCTTTTTACAGCTTGTTTATGTTTTGTGACACTAAGAAAATTAAATAAAAACCATCAAAAATATATCTTGATTCGCTGTAGCTATTAACTTGTCTGCAACTCTACGTGTGATCATCGGTCCCTGTGGATTCGATCCCGCATTACTACTGCGTACTTTACTGTGCACTTGCAGTTAGATAATCGGGTTAAAACTCGAGACATCAAGTTTTTGGCGCCGTTGCCGGGGACCATTTGGTCACCCTAGAGTTAATGATCAGTTTAAGACTATAGCATTTTTTTATTTTGTCTAATGTTTCTGTCTTTCTCTTTCTGTTTGTGTTTTCAGGTGAATGAGCGGATTTCATACTAGAAGCAAAGGATCATCGAATTTAATACCTTTGGAGTTAGAGCTCGGCCGCCTAGAGAGACAAGTGAAAAAGAAAAGACTTGAGTCCGCTGAAGAGGTTGAAATGGCTGAACACCAAGAAGACCAATTTCAGGACAACCCGCAAAATCCAATTCCTGTAAATGAACGAGAAGGCAACAATGCTGGTGATAATCAGCAGGCTGGTGTAGCTGCAAGACAACAGGCTGGAGACTATGGCATGCCTAGGATGACGCTTGCACATTATGATACACCAGATGCATTCTATGCCGATCGTTCTGGGATTCGCCCACCTCCCATTGAGAGAAGAGACTTTGAGATCAAGACTGGTCTCATTAATTTGGTGGAGAAAAATCCGTTTCATGGAAACCCGTCTGAGGACCCGATGTATCACTTGGAGCATTTTGAGCGAGTCTGTGACACCAGCAGACATAATGGAGTTCCTCAAGGCGCTTTGAAATGCAGGTTGTTCCCGTTTTCCTTAGCTGATAAAGCTATCAGATGGTTAAAGTCCATCCCTCCAGGATCTCTTACTACATGGGAAGAGACAAGAGCTGCTTTTCTACAGCATTTCTTCACCAAGTCAAGGTCCACATATCTGAGAAGCAGAATTGGAAGCTTTCAGCAACTTGATTCAGAAAGCTTTCATGAGGCTTGGGAGCGTTTCAAGGAGTACACACAGGACTGCCCTCACCATGGCTACACTGATGTGAGTTTGCTGAACATTTTCTATAATGGAGTTCATGAAGAGAGTCAAGATGCCATGGACACAGCAAGTAATGGTGATTTCATGACCAAGACTGTTGAAGAAGCTTACACCTTGTTGAACAACCTGTCATCCAGCAAAGCAAACCGCAAGTCAAGGTTTGATACCAGCCAGAAGGGTGTTGGTTATGAATCCAAGAAGATAGATGAGTTGAATGCCAAGATTGAGATGCTTCTCAAGAGAGATCAGAAATCTGTGAAATTTGTGGAGGAGCAAGGCTATCGTTCCTCACAAGAAGCTGTTGGTGATGATTCAAGTGATATGCAGGCTGATGTGAACTACATTGGTGGTCAAGGAAACTACAACAGAGGCTACAATCAGAACCTTGGGTGGAATCAAAATCAGCAAAATAATCTGTCTTACCGGAGCAACAATGTGGAGAATCCACAACATCAGTCCTACCCTCAGGCAGGAAACAGGCAGAACCAGAATCAGAACCAGAGTGTGTTCAACCAAGGATTTCAGAACAGAAATCAATATCAGGGGAACAACTCGGGCAACTCAGGATTTCAGCAAAGGCAGCAGTACAACAACTATCAGAATCAAGGAAATGCCTCTTCGTCACAGCCTTCTCAGGATAACGAAATTAAGAAGATGCTGCAAATGGTGCTAGAAGGTCAGAAGAATAGCACTGCAGAGATAAACACCAAGGTGGATAACATGTATGGAGAGCTTAATGGGAAGTTCGAAGCTTTGAACACCCATTTGAAAGTTTTGGAAAAGCAAGTTGCTCAAACCGCCTCCAGCAGCAGAACAGCACCTGGATTTCTACCAGGGAAGTCAGAGACGAATCCCAAGGAGTTTGTGAATGCTATAACACTTAGGAGTGGAAAAACGATTGAGGAATCGAAAGAGAAAGAGATCGACCGATCTCAAGAACAGATCGACCGATCCAAGGGGAAGGAGATCGACCGATCCGGTCCATCTGGATCGACCGATCCCGTGTCGACGAAACCAAATTCCTCCGAACCTGAAGAGGTGTATGTGGCGCCTCCTGCTTATGTTCCTAAGGCTCCATACCCATCCAGACCAAGGCAGAAGATCAAAGAACGTGAGTACGAGAAGCTAAAGAACCTTGTTGGGGAGTTACATGTGAGATTGCCATTCGTTGAAGCGGTGAAGATGGTACCTTCTCTTAAAAGGTACATGAAGGAGATTCTTACCGATAAGATGAGCCTAGAGCGGGGTGTGTTGATGCTCAATGAGGAGTGTAGCGCAGTTCTACAAAATGTCATGCCTAAAAAGCGTGAAGATCCCGGAGCATTTGTTCTACCATGCCGCATTGGATCACTTACTTTTGAGAAGAGTCTCTGCGATCTGGGTTCAGGAGTGAGCCTAATGCCTTTCTCTGTCTCTGAGAGGCTAGGCATGACGAACTACAAACCTACAAGGATCTCCTTGGTCCTTGCTGACCGATCAGTGCGAAGACCAGTCGGTGTACTAGAAAACATCCCTGTTGGTGTTGGAAAGGGATATGTGCTTACCGATTTTGTAGTTCTGGAGCTGGAAGAGGAACCTAAAGATCCTCTCATTTTGGGCAGACCATTTTTAGCTACTGCTGGAGCCATGATTGATGTACAGAATGGGCATATAGACTTACGTCTAGGAGACATGGCGATGAGATACAATGTGGAGAAGGTGCTGAAAAATCCGACTATTGATGGACAGACTTTCTGGGTTGATACATTGACTGAACTGGTGGAGGAAATGGATGAAGAGTTGCACACTGATGATCCTCTACAAGTCGCATTGACCCAAAGGGAGAGTGAGTTCGGGTTCATGAACCAAGAAGTGGTTGGATTTTCTGAGATTTTGGATTCAGCCTCACCGATTGAGAAGCATGTCGCCTATGTCAGCCTTGAAGACTCAGGCACCGATAAAACCGTCAAACCGTCATCCTCCCAACCAGATTGGAGTGAGGAGAATGCTCCAAAGGTGGAACTTAAAGCCCTCCCAGCTGGGCTGAGGTATGCATTCTTGGGACCGAATTCCACATATCCTGTTATTATTTGTGCTAACCTGAATAATGTGGAGACCGCTTTGCTTCTTTCAAAATTGCGAAAGTATAGAAAAGCATTGGGGTACTCTTTGGATGATATTACAGGTATTTCTCCAGATCTTTGCATGCACAAGATTCACTTGGAGGATGAGTCAAAGACGTCCATAGAGCACCAGCGAAGACTGAATCCCAAACTGATGGAAGTTGTGAAAAAGGAGATTCTAAAGCTGTTGAGTGCAGGGGTGATCTACCCAATTTCAGACAGCACTTGGGTGAGCCCGGTTCATGTGGTTCCTAAGAAGGGTGGCATCACTGTCATCACAAATGAGAAGGATGAGCTGATTCCTACCAGAACAGTCACAGGGCATAGGATGTGCATTGACTACAGGAAGCTAAACTCAGCCACAAGGAAGGACCACTTCCCACTTCCTTTCATTGACCAGATGCTGGAAAGACTAGCCAACCACCCCTACTACTGTTTTCTCGATGGCTACTCTGGGTTCTTTCAGATACCCATTCATCCAGACGACCAAGAGAAGACAACATTCACCTGCCCATACGGTACTTTTGCCTACAGGAGAATGCCTTTCGGATTGTGCAATGCTCCTGCCACTTTCCAGAGATGCATGATGTCGATCTTTACTGATCTTATTGAGGACATTATGGAGGTTTTTATGGACGATTTCTCAGTCTACGGTTCTTCATTTAGCGACTGCCTTGCTAATCTGTGCAAGGTGCTGGAAAGATGTGAGGAGAAGAACTTGGTGTTAAATTGGGAGAAGTGTCATTTCATGGTGAAAGATGGCATTGTTTTGGGTCACAGGATATCAGAGCAGGGTATCGAGGTTGACAAAGCAAAGATTGAAGTTATGACCAGCCTACAGCCTCCCAGGACAGTGAGGGATATTCGGAGTTTTCTGGGACATGCCGGTTTCTACAGGAGGTTTATCAAAGACTTCTCTATGATAGCGAGGCCACTCACCCGTCTGCTGTGCAAAGAAGCGAAGTTTGTTTTTGATGCTGACTGCCTCGCTGCGTTTCAGATTCTCAAGAAGTCTCTAGTCAGTGCTCCCATTGTGCAGCCACCAGATTGGGACTTGCCATTTGAAATAATGTGTGACGCAAGTGATTACGCGATTGGAGCTGTTTTGGGGCAGAGAAAAGACAAGAAACTCCATGTGATCTATTATGCCAGCCGAACGCTTGATGATGCTCAAATCAAGTATGCTACCACTGAGAAGGAGTTGCTGGCAGTAGTTTATGCTTTCGAGAAGTTCAGGTCCTATTTGGTGGGCTCGAAAGTAATTGTGCACACAGATCATGCAGCCTTGAAGTACCTGATGACGAAAAAAGATGCTAAACCGAGACTCTTAAGGTGGATCTTACTCCTACAGGAGTTTGATATTGAGATCAGAGACAAGAGAGGAGCAGAAAATGGAGTGGCAGATCATCTTTCCCGAATGAGAGTGGAAGCTGAAACACCACTGGATGATACATTACCCGAGGAGAATGTCTATGTGATCACCTTGCTGGAGGATGAGTATTTGGATCAGGCTGATTGCTGTGCCATGAGACAAATTCAGGATGATCTCCCATGGTTTGCAGACTTTGCAAACTACCTATGTGCTGGAATTGAACCACCGAACCTGAAGGGATATGAGAGGAAGAAGTTCATGAGAGATGTGAACCACTATTACTGGGATGATCCCTTCCTCTACAAGAGATGCTCAGATGGTTTATTCAGGAGATGCGTTCTGGAGAATGAGATGCAAGGGATTCTTTTCCACTGCCACAGCTCAGAATACGCAGGCCATTTTGCAACATTCAAGACGGTTTCTAAGGTCCTGCAGGCTGGTTACTGGTGGCCTACACTTTTCAGAGACGCCCATGAGTTTGTCTCAAAGTGTGATGCATGTCAGCGGAAGGGTAACATCAGTAAGAGAAATGAGATGCCCCAAAATTTCATCCTTGAAGTTGAAGTTTTTGATGTATGGGGAATTGATTTTATGGGCCCTTTCCCATCTTCTTATGGAAATGAGTACATCTTGGTTGCGGTTGATTATGTCTCCAAGTGGGTGGAAGCAGTAGCCAGCAAGACAAATGACTCTAGTGTTGTCAAGAAAATGTTCAAGACAGTCATTTTTCCAAGATTCGGAATCCCGAGAGTGGTTATTAGTGATGGAGGCTCTCACTTCATCAACAAGACGTTCGATAAACTGCTGAAGAAACATGGAGTAAAGCATAAGGTAGCTACACCTTATCATCCTCAGACAAGTGGGCAGGTTGAAATATCGAACCGAGAAATCAAGGGAATTTTGGAGAAGGCTGTAGGCAAAACAAGGAAAGACTGGGCTGTGAAGCTTGATGACGCCTTATGGGCGTATAGAACCGCCTACAAGACTCCCTTGGGCACCACTCCTTTTAATCTGGTCTATGGAAAGTCTTGTCACCTACCTGTGGAATTGGAGTACAGTGGTTTTTGGGCAACGAAGTTGATGAACTTCGACATTAAAACCGCTGCAGAAAGGAGGATGGTTCAGTTGAACGAGCTGGACGAGATTCGGTTGAACGCCTATGAGAACACCAAAATCTACAAGGAAAGAACTAAGGCGTGGCATGACAGAAAGATAATCCCGAGAGACTTCGCTGCTGGAGACAAAGTCCTTCTGTTCAACTCTAGACTCAAGCTATTTCCTGGAAAGCTTAAGTCTCGTTGGTCCGGACCTTTCACCATCACAGAGGTTAGACCTTATGGAGCTGTTGTCTTGGAAGACAATGGGAGGAAATTCACCGTCAATGGGCAGAGGCTAAAACCTTACTTCACAGATGCAAAACCCGAAGAAGGAACCAACATTCCTTTATCGGAACCCGATCTCGCCTAAGGACAACAAAATAGTCAGGCTCGCGACTTTAAACAAGCGCTGAGTGGGAGGCAACCCACATGGTTTGATTTTCTTTCTCTTTTGTGATTATGTTTTCTTGTGTGAATTGATTTTTGGTTGTGTTTTTAGATGATTTTCAGGCATGTATCACGATCAGGCAGAGATCGATCGATCCTAAAGAAACAGAACGGGCGATCCATGTAAGAGATCGGTCGATCCGACACGTATGGATCGGTCGATCTAAGGCGCTCACGACACCGCTGCTGGACCTGAGGCAGCGGAGGACTCTGACGATGATGGAGCCTTGGAGAGGCGCTCCAAGAGGCGCACTGACCGCAACGCCTGATCGGTAATCTCTCTTGGAATTATTTTCACACCGAGACGGTGTGAAGTAAGTCTGGGGGAGGATGCTACTTATGTACCATATTGCTTTTATCTCTTTTATTTTCTTAGTTTATCGGATTTGATTGTGTTTTAAAAAAAAAAAAAAAAAAAAAAACACTCTCTACGTATTTTTCTCAGACCCTGTGATGATTATTAGACTATTTCCTTGTGTGTTGTGCATTACATTTCATATTGACCATTTTTCAGGACTGTTAGCGCAGACAAACCGAGGAACCACTTGACCAAGCAACCTCTCCTTAAATCTTTTATCAAGTCTCGGTGAATTGTAATCGACTCAACTATTTTTGACCATTAATGAATTTAATTTCTTTTGACCAGGAATCAACATCAGGAAACGGTACACCATATACACATTCAGGATTTTCTTTACCACATTCTACCACTTTTTAATAATCCTGAATGGCCAGACTCATCAATAGTTTGGTACCACACCTACACCTTACCCTTTTATTTCTTCTCCATGCATTCTTACACACTGATCATATGTGCATACATGTGCAAAAACAATGGAGAGATTAGGGTAGACATGGTTCATCCGACTGCTTAGGTAGGATCGGAACATTTAGGTGGTTAGACACGGACCTGTGTGTCTAGAGGTGTAAATAGAAAAATTGGGTGTTGTAAGTGTGTGATTGCATCGCAGTGTATATATTCGATTTCGGTTTGTATAAGTTTTCGTTCTAAAAAAAAAAAAAAAAAAAAAAAAAAAAAAAAATGAAAAAAAAAAAAAAAAAAAAAAAAAAAAAAAAGAGTTCATGTTTATATCTCATTCAGTAGATTTGATTTAGACATTTTATTTTTATTTTGTGTACTAGAGATGATGCTTTGTTTTAATTTGGGGTTAGAGTTTGAGATTTGTTGGGTTTTGATCATTTGAGACTTGAGCAGTTCGAAAACATGGTTATCAATATACTCGGTCTCTCCAGCGATTTTGCATAATGTTTTGCATTTTTTTTTGATATCGCTGATACCCACAAACACTTGAGCCTCACCTAATTAAACACTAAAACAGCCTCCCAAACACCGAGCCCGTTATACCTGATGGAGATATCTTTGGTGGAAAGGTCACGCACTTTTTAATGAATGTAAAGAGTTGATTACTTGAAACTGAGACTTGCAGGTCTGAAATATGGAAAGGTTTGCGCGGTCTTGGTGGGGATTTGGAATGAATGCCTTGACAGTCTCTGATTTAAGTGGTTAGCGAAATCACAAGGTAAGGTCTACTGAGGGTTAGTGAGCTCCCAAATTTTAATCCTCTTTACTTGAGGACAAGCAAAGATTCAAGTCTGGGGGAGTTGATATTCCGTGTTTTTAACGGTTTTAAACTCGTTTTGGAGCAATTAAATGGTCGGTTTTAATTAATGTTTTGGTCTATTTGATGCGTTTTGGTGTTCTTAAGTGTAATATGCAGGTTACTAGATAGCTTGAAAGAAAAGAACGCATTCGGGATTTATTCAGAAGCAAGATGGACCGAACAATGGACCGAATGAAGTATTGATCGCACAGAGCCACAGATCGACCGA
Organism: Brassica napus; assembly: GCF_020379485.1. Taxonomy (NCBI): domain Eukaryota; kingdom Viridiplantae; phylum Streptophyta; class Magnoliopsida; order Brassicales; family Brassicaceae; genus Brassica; species Brassica napus. The sequence continues at coordinate 47,596,448 of NC_063451.1, read as the reverse complement.
TCCGGTCCATGTGGATCGACCGATCCACGGTTTCAGCCACAGATCGACCGATCCGGTCCATGTGGATCGACCGATCTCAGGCGCTACGGGCTCCACACGCACAAACGAGCTTTTCACTCCTTTTTACCCACTCCCCTCAATAATTCACAGAAGAACTCGACCTTGGAGACTCAGAAAAGACCAGGGGCGACCAAGGAGGAGATTTACAAGTTCTAGAGAGAAGATTTGAGTGTTTTGTACTTGTTTTGGTGTGATTTGTGAAGATTTGTAAAGGAGTTCATCTCAAAACCATTTGGAGAAGATCTTCTGAACCTTTACTCTGTTTTAATACAATCTTATCATGTTTTCTTCATCAAAATCGTTTTGTTCTTGCTTAGTTATGTGTGAGTAGTCATCTAGTTGGGTTTAGGGGTTCTCATAGGGGATTTCTTGATGTTTTGATCCATAAAACGTGTGTAGACTAAGGGATTACGTTTTGGTTCTTCATCTAATGGATTTCTTACTGCTTGAACTGAATTGATCACTTAGTTCATGATTTCAGATTGTTTGATGCACCGAAAGTGATTGTTTGAACTTCCGAAAATACTTTAGATGAGCAAAGTGTCCTTAACCCTCGGAAGTTGATGTTATTGCGCTTTGTGAACATATTGAACCTGTTCTTAATGCTTGTTTTGAAATTGAAACTCAGCGGAAGTTAGTGTGGAAATTTCTATAACATAGAGAATTAGCGCTACGGAAGTAGGTTAATTCTAATATCGTGTTTGAGTTCTAGACGGTTCTTAATATATCCCTGTGTCTTTCATTAATTGTATCTTGATTAAAAAGAAATCCCTGAGAATTCCCAATGCCCAACGTTTGTTTTAAAATAGTTTTCAAATCGTTTAAATCATCTTTTTACAGCTTGTTTATGTTTTGTGACACCTAAGAAAATTAGATAAAAATCATCAAAAATATATCTTGATTCGCTGTAGCTATTAACTTGTCTGCAACTCTACGTGTGATCATCGGTCCCTGTGGATTCGATCTCGCATTACTACTGCGTACTTTACTGTGCACTTGCAGTTAGATAATCGGGTTAAAACTCGAGACATCAAGAATCTTGGTCACAGTTAAAGATCGAGACTTCTCATCTAAGTTGTGCTTTGTAACTTTCACACAAAAGTTATGTTTCTGGCCGATGGTGCTGAGTAAAGCTTTCGGGACAGGCACCTCTTGGGTAACTCCTTGGTTTCCATTAGCCTGAATCAAGTTAACCAATATTCAATCGCAACTTGAGGACCAGCACTGAGAGTACCAATACTGAGAGTACCGAATGATGAGAGTTCAGAGTTCCATGAGAACGACACCGTCACGGCATGATCAGAAACCCGATACACCGACTTGTTGCTTGATCCGTAGAAATTGTTGAGTTTGTAAACCGATCCAGGCTTCATTTTAGGCAAATATCTCTCAATACGTCCTGGCGAAATGAAGCCTTGGATAACAGTTCCCTGCGAAAAATATACAAACAATCAAATCGTTGTTTTTAATTTTCTAGAGATATATAAAATTTGAAAAGAAACAAACGTTACTAAGCGTCTAAATATAAGTGAGATCTTATTCTACTAAATATAAGTGAGACCTAAATGACGATCTAAATAACAACGAATCAAAAAAAATGATGGTCGGTGAAATCAAGTACCTGTTCGTCGATTAGAAGCATCTCAATGCCAATAAGCGTCTTCTTTAGAGGGTTCCAAGCCTCCCAGAAATGAATCAAGCAGAAACGAAGCTGGGTTTCGTGTGGACCCGGTGAGACATCTTGGAAGAACATGACGTTATCATCAGAATCGGAGGTGATAGGGGATTTTCCATTCGGTTTCGTCGCCATGGATTGAGGTTAGAGAAGTTCTAGGGTTAGATTTGCATGCGGGAGAGAAAATGAGTATATAAAGTAGCAGAGAAAGAGTAAAGGGAAACGAATCCATTAAGAAGAAATTGATGGATCGAGATGTAGTGGAGAATTGATTGTGGAGATGTAGACCGAGAGAACTGAAACGATGGAGAGAAACGGTGAAGACGAAGAGTTAGAAGAGTAGATCCTCTTGAGAGGCGGAGACCCTCGTGTTCACCGTCGAGGTTTGTTTTTTTTTTAATTGAACCGATAGATTGTGTCGGAAGCCCAGTGTTTACGACGAAGCAAGGAAGCAAATTGAGGCCCATACGAAATCAAGAGTTGAGTTTTGTACATCCAACATGGATTAATGAAATGTTTTGATTGGTCAAATATAATTGTCGACGTGGAGATCCTATAATCCCTTTATAATTGCCTTTTAGTATAGGATAGATTTTTTGTTTTAAATTAATTTCTAACGGAAATGTTGAAGAACACTTTCATTACTACCTGATTTAAGTATGATAACTATTTGACTACATTGTGTAAATGTAAATAATGCACAATTTTTCTATCTCAACAAAAAGATATAAGTGGATAGTTATTCTAATTCTAAAAATCTAAAACCAAAAATTTAAACCAAAACCTAGTTCAAACAATCAATACCTCCGTTTCATATCTGCAGCTTATTAGGGATATTAATGTATGTGGACAATTTCTTATCCCGGCAAGTTAGGTGTAAACAAAATCTAAATCTAAAAAATTTAATCTTTCTATTAATTGTGTATAGATCAGACTTTTTGAAATGTGTGTATCGTTCTTCCAGTGACTTGTGAATTAATGCTTTAAAACATACTAAAAGATGATATCCCTCACTCTCTTTTCTATTCTTGATGGATCAATGCCGATCCGGCATATGACAGCCTGCAAATATTCATTTAGACAATTAAATCGTATATAATAAAAATGGGTTCAAAACTAGCTATATGTGTGTATATATATATCAAAATAACGTGACACATGCATGTGCGTTTATGCGTGGATGTGTTCATACAGACCTGGGCTATGATTGTACTCGCGGTTCTATCATTCAAGTTCTGGAGACTAGCAGTCATAACCTGAGCTCCTTCTTCTTCAAAAACTCTCATAAGCTCGTGTAACATTAATCTTTTCATGTTAACATCGATAATAAGGTTCATCTCTATGATCGAATCGCGTGAATGAATACTGAGTTTTGGCAAAAGAGACGAAGATCCTTCTGAGCGCTTCCCGGGTACTTCTCCTCCTAACAATGATTTTTTCTTCTCCTTCAAATACTTTACATTCTCTTTCATTTTGATCATGTATGATGTCGCTTCATCTATAAGTTGAGGCACTGGTAACTGCTGGTGCCAATACAACAAGTCACACACACACACACACGCATATATTACTCAAATGTTTTCTTTTTGCATGAATGTGTCTATAATCAATATAACACAAACGGAACTAGTACTAGCTAGCTATGAGCATCACTTGTTTGTAAGTCATACACATACGTATTATGGAATACATCTACCATGAAATTTCTACCTAACTATATGCACATAAAGTCCATGTATATATAATGTGCTATATAGAGATTAGAAAGAGAGAGACTAGCTAGGAAGGGGAGAGATCCAGACCCTACGAGTGGGAGAAACATGGGAAGAGAGTAAACAAAAGAGATCCTTCATACGCGTTCGTCGCTCTTTCTCTCTGAGGTTTCGCTTTTCCCTCAACGACAATGCGCTTCCTTCTCCTATTTCTCTTTTCCTCTCCATTCTTCTTGTTCTTCTTTAAGCTTTTATGTATGTTACTATATATAAAAGAGAGAGAGAGAGAGAGAGTATAGAGAGAGAAAGAGATTGACTCTCTCTCTATATATACATATAAAGAGTGAGAGAGTCACAGTTCTTTTGAGAGAATGAATTGCGTAATTGTAGTGAAAAATGACATTTTTTGAAGAAAGTCAGGGCTTTAGTAATTGCGCCCGTGAGCTTACACACTACTTAATAACTGACTGCTTATTCTTTCTTGCATATATATGTAGTTAGGATATATAGTGTTCAGAGATTCAGTTATACATGTGTACAGACTTTTATTCTTAGACTATTTTTTATTATTAACTAGGAAAAGTTCGAGTCATGCCCTACTTCTCATAAGTTCGGAATCAGCCTTTAATAATATGTGATGACAAAGCGTAAAAACCTTCTTATAATACTATTAGCCTAAAGCACCGTTCGTATATATAACTCTAGGTTTTGTTCCAGTAAATTGCTGAATCAACAGTGTATCAGCTTTTTTAGATAATTCTTATCAAAAACATAAGTATAACTGCAATACGATCAACCAATGCATGGTTTAAATGAATGCCGTGCAAAAGTGTGCAATGTTTCCTATCGACAAAAAAAAAGAGAAAATGTGTTTTCTATTGCCGATTGAAAGAGACCGAGGAAACAGACATCATTAACTAATTAGGTGCACGTATTTAAAACCCCAAATTATAATAGGCACATGTCATAAGCTGCGATTATTCAACGTTATCATTAACTTTCAATATCATTTATCAAGGTAACATACCAGAAAAGGATACAACGCGTTACTTACAGAAGATAATTAAACATTTTTGGCTAAATTGTTGACATAATTAACCAGAGATGTTGCTTACAAAAAGGCTTGGAACTTTTAAATGTAGAAAGTAAACAAAATTAAACTTTTAAATGTGAATATGAATACAAAGACAGAAAATTAGAAAGACAAAAGTTATGGTTGCACACTTAAAACTTTATGGTTAGCATATTAGTATATTACATATATATTGTATGTTTTCACTTTTGAGAATATACAGTTAATCAAATCGGACTAGGTTATTTTTCACGCATCATCTACTGCTAGGATTTTCGTTCGAACCCGATAACCGAATTAAAGTCGAGCTTTGTGAGCACCGAATAAATAAAAGTTTAATATAAATAATTATTTTAACTAAAAATAAAGCATTTGAAAATTGATATATGGAAAACAAGTTAGCCGCAAAAAGAAAAATCAAAGAAAGACATTATTTGTACGTCTTTCCTAGTTTTAGAAAGAAAAAAATCGTCGAATGATTCTTAATTAATAAAGACTATCATTCTCGTCCAGCCGTTTTCTTAGACACTGCTATAAGTGCTAATATTATTCTTAGTGCATTTTCCACATGTTTTCTATTTCTTCAAATGTTTGAACACCAGTACATATGAAACTAGCTATTTATACAAGTCATTGTTTTGAATTTTGGTTCCCATCATGGTCATCGTATTGGTTTGTCTGGACAAGATTTGTATCATCCAAAAAAGCAATTAATATAAGAAAATAGTTATTTGATATGAATTAACATTGTTTTCGTAACTTATCTTTAATATATCTAAAATTTTAGAAAGTAAGTTATAATAATTTATTTATTCTATATTTTAAACAAAAAATATCATAAAACTATAGAACATATGTAACATATATTTTCATTTTTTCAATTAAAAACTAGAAAAATCTAAAAACTTATGTGACAAAATCTGATGATTACACCTAGGACCTCGTAGTCTAGTGGTACTACCTCATCTTTGGGGAGGGGAGGTCGGCTGCTCGGGCGTGCCCAGAGCCCTAACCGGTACAGGCACAGGCTGGCGCCGGGCCTAGGTGGTGGACTGGTCGAAGGCTGGTCAACACCTTTTAAAAAAAAAAAAAAAAAAAAAAAACTGATGATTAGTATTTTGCATAATTTGCCTTCCATGGTTTGTTATAAACTAATACCATGCATAGCTGATTGTCATAATAATAAGTATAAAAATTATAAATATATCATTAACTCTGGCTCATGTTATAACAACTTTTCATGTAAGGTAAGATAAAATGTACTAATGTAAGAATACTTAATATATACACATGTAAATTATGATAAGAGTATGTTGATTGTTGATTATGAAAGCTAGGGCCGCTCAAAAGAGCCATGATCGCTCAGAGGAGACAAGATCGCTCAGAGGAGCTTGGAAGAGACATGATCGCAAGGAGTGAAGTTTAATTAAATCTCGCCATAATAGAACCATATCTAACTTTTGTTGAACTGCAAGTCTACAAACTTAAGGCAGTTTCTGACATCTCCTACCTATAGATACTTATCTCCAATCGGCTTCGTGAATACACTAAGGGGGTGTATTGGATTAAGTATTTTAGATTTGGATGGATTTTATAGTAGGTGGATTTGAAGGAGGAAATTTAGGTAATTTTAGTGAGACTCAAAAAAAAAAAAAAAAAAGTTAATACTGGTGGTTTTAGTAAAATAAAATTATTTTTAAACAAACCCTAAAACACTCATCCTGTCCAACACACACCACCTAAGAATAAATCATGTTTAAGGGTTACTTTTCTCAGTTTTGTTATCATTGAAACCAACAACTTTAGGCAATGTGGAATGGGAACCGTTGCGCAAAGTCTCGTCAATCTGATACTTGGCTTTTGTATTCTTCATGGTACAATAAGTTGTTACAATTTTTTAGGAATTTACTTTCGAATCCAGCCACCTTTTTGCATTGAAAATAGACATGCTATTCATATATGATTTGTACATATCATGACGCAAAAAAACATGCGGGAACCAATCGTACGTGTCATTAGTCAAACCAAACTGTTAATGTATACACCATCTGTTTCGTAAAGTAACGTATTCTATTTTTTGTATTTTCAATGCATGTTTTATTAACTAATTGCAAATTTCAAAAAACTTAAGTGTGTTTATTAGATTTTTATTAGTTTAAAATTATGAAAAAAGATAATTACAAAAAAATTATGCAAATTTAATGTGTTTTATTAAAATGTGTGAAAAATTTTAAATATGTAACATTTTAAAACGGAGAGAGTATTCACCAACATATTAGACAAAGATTACTATATGATGGATCATCTGTTTGAGAATCTAATCTCTCAAAATGTCATTAATTATTTAAAGCTTCAGGAAATATTGGTTTAATCATTCTTGAACTGTGTTTAAAAAGGCGCTCACCTTTTGCGCCAAGGCGCAAGGCGGACTCAGGCGACATGCCCATCGCCATGAAACCCCGAGGCGAGCCTAGCTCCCCAAGGCTCTCGCCTAGGTGCGCTTTGGCCATAAGGCGGTGGCTTCAAAGGCGATGCAAAGGCGCGCCTTGGAGACCCTATGTTAACCGGCACTAAACCAGGTACGAAACCATCACGTTGTTTTGCTTAAGGTTAGAGTACTATCTACTCTTATCTAGTCTCATAGGTTCTTCTTCTTATTATGACTTCTTGTGTTGCTTGGTTCCCGACTTACCGTCTAGAATGCACTGCGATTGCTTATCTCTGTAATTTTGGTGCTTCTTTTCTTTTATACACTAAGTGATTGGCTTACGTAATCGACGCTTACTAATATATTGTAGCTTGAGGACTCCTGTGATCAAGTTGATGTATAACCTTTGTTTGTAACTGAAACAAATCTAATATATATTGAAATTCATTTTTAACATGTATTTTATTGCTCTTTAGGGTATAGTTTGTGTTTACATGTTCTTTACGTTATTGAATGCTTTATTTGCATGTTCATCGTCATAGTAATTTAGTTTTTGTTATTTTTTTTATCACAGTTCAAGTGGTCTTCAAGGCGAGCGCCTCGGTGCGCCATGGCGCAGACCTCATCGCCATGGAGGGCCATGCGCCTTTTTAAACACAGTTCTTGAAGTATCTATAACTAATAGATATTGCCTGCTAGTCTCGTTTTATACAAATTTAATGGCTGTTTCAGTCTACGTTTGATGATACAACTCCATTGGTAGAATAACATATTGGACCAAAGTGATAGTCGATGTATATTTTATAAGTTCTTTAATGAATGATAACATGACATTTTAAGAGAGAATCAATCAACTTTTAAAAAGAAAACAGTAACCTGATTTTCAAAACGAGAACAGAGTTAAGCTGGGATAGACTAAAACTAGCAACAAACCCACCTGCAAATTATGATTAGCAAAACTCAAAGCAGAGAGAGAGAGAGAGAGAGAGAGAGAGGCTGCTATTACTTCTCCAACAAGAAAATGTGATCTTCTGATGAGTCACTCTGCTCTCTTTTGGTGGTTGGCTGAACCAAATCAAGCTTCGACGCTCACAAGCTCATACTCGATGAGAGAAAGATTGTTATCTTCCTTGACAGAGATGTCTGTGGCCTCCTCTGCCACTTCAACACGGCCCCATCTATCAACAGCAAGCCTCATAGACCCCTTGTACATGTCAATCTTGGCATTGCGCAGGGTCACTACCTTGCCTTCTTTCATCAAATCCACTGATAAAAAAAAATGAACTAAGAACATCAATCAATCACCTAGAAGACATTATTGAAGATGCTAACTGAGAATATAAGCAAATATGAACTGAGAGTAATGAGACCTTGATCGTTTCGGGCAGTAAAGATAATGATACCAGTCTCATCACCAACAAGACATTCAGCAATCCGCATCTGCCGAGCCTGAGGACCACTGGGACGTCCTCCTCCTCCTCTCTGCATCACCGTCTTCGTGCTGATAACTTTCACGTTCAGTGAGTGACCATTGGTTCCTGGCCTCAGCTCATTAACTTTGGTGAACACAGGCTTCCTCAAAGCAGGTGTTGCCTCAGCCATATCTTTTATTTAATTAAAAAACCTATAAAAAAAAGTAAACTTGATCGGATCAGCACTCAGACCAATTCAATTCACAATCAAATCATCAAACCCCCCCCCCCCCCACACACACACTGGATCAAACGTTTTAAAGCAATTGTGATCTCACACGAGTTGCAGTGAACAGAGAAAAAAAAGTTTCAGCCTTTATGCCAAACATCGAATAGAACACAGAGATTCATGGAATCTACGATCGACCAGATTAAACATAGACAATAAGAAGATCGAATTGAAATTCCAAAATGCTAGGGTCACTTACGTTTTTGGTTAGGGAGAAGAGACGACTTCTTCGTGATTAGATCTGTCTGAGGGCGATGAACACAAAGACGCGGCGGCGGTTTTGTTTTGTCCAAAACTCATGTATTAATCTATAACCTGAACACGTGTCGGATCCTTTAAAAATCTTGGATTAAAAAACGATCCTTATACTTTGTTCAAATTTTAGATTAGCCTTAAAAACTTTGACTAATACAATTTTGCACCCTCGGTTTCTCCGAATTATAACCGACTAAACCGATGGAATTTAACCGGTTAATTACGATCCGGTTCACTGGTAATCAATGTTTTTTCTTTTGCTTCTTGGGTGGATTCGGTTTCGAGCTCAGCATCCATTAGAGCCGAAGCTTCTGCTTCAAGAGAGCGGGATATGTAGATCGTGTCATCATCTCCGGTTCGGATAAGGATCACGGCGAGTTGTTGGAACCTACTGAGAGTTCATTTTAACTACGTAGTTCAAATTGAGTTACTTAGCTTTTAAATGATTTGAAGCTATATGTTTTGGTGGATTGTAGATGCTATTAGTTGACAAGTTAAGCTCATGTCAGTACGGTCAGAGTTAAAACTCTCTTTCTACAGATGTCAGTCGTATCCGTCACGTATCTAGGTACGTTTTAACTCTTCTTTCCTCTCTCTCTCTCTGAGTTTTTAATTCAAAAAGCGAAGTTGGTTAACATATTGTCCTGTACGATCGTATATTCGCGTTATGATTTTGATTTGACAGTGTAACTGCTCTGTATATATGCCAAAATCGTATCTCTCTGTCTCTCTCTCTCTCATTGTACAAGTTTATTAGTAAAGAACAAAAGAGTTCACTAAAGTAGCAGGCTTTTTGTTTGGCTTTCCTTGTTTTAGCTGAAGAGTGAGTTCGAGAGAGAAATGATGAGAGGTGTTGAGAGAGTGAAGGAGTTTCTTAGACCCTTGGTTGATTCCAGAGACTGGGACTTTTGTGTTATCTGGAAACTCGGTGATGATCCTTCTAGGTACACACTCACTCTCACAATCTCTTTCTTGTTCCTTGTTGTTCATGTGAATCCTCAGCTGTTTAATTGTTCCTTATTCCGTTTAATCCGCAGGTTTATTGAATGGGTGGGATGCTGCTGCAGTGGTAGTTATACTGATACGAACATTAAGCATGAAAATGTGGAAGAAGAAGAAGAAGAAGAAGAAGAGAGACAAAAGATGGGGTCTATTTGCAGAGATGAACACAACAAGCATCATATAAGAAGCCTATCTTGTGAAGCTCTTTCTCGTTTTCCTCTCTTCATACCTCTCTATCCCGGGTATTGTTATGTTACATCCATACAAACGTCAAGACTTGATAAGTTTTTTTTAAAAATAATACAAAACTCCTTCAAAATTTACAGGATTCATGGAGAGGTAGTCATGTCAAAATCTCCCAAATGGTTGGTTAATTCAAGTCCAGGATCTAAACAGGATATATTCAGAACAAGGGTTCTTGTCCCTGTGCGTGATGGTCTAGTTGAGCTTTTCTCCTTCATGATGGTAAACACAATATTACTACTTAGCATCAGAAGTCAGTCACATTGTTACTTCATAACATGCCTTCTCTCTTTTATGGTTGTTTCAGAAACCAGTTGATGAAAGCATGGTTGATCTGATCATATCACGTTGTAACGCTTTCCTTGAACAGTCACTCCCATGTTTGGTTATGAACAAGGAAGAGGATGTGGTGATGCAAGACATCATCGACGGCAAAGCTAATAAGAAGCTGACAGAGGAACACTTCAAATCAAAGAATCTTCATTCAGAGAGAAAAAGAAGAGAGAGGATTAATCAGAGAATCTATGCTCTAAGAGCCTTAGTCCCTGTTATTACAAAGGTCATTTCGGTTTCTGGATCACTCTTCTTGTGATCATCACATCCCTTGTTGATTTGATTATCCATTTCGATTATGCTATGCAGATGAATAAAAATGGAACTATTAGTGATGCGGTTGATTACATCAATGAACTGCTAGTAGAGAAGCAGACACTTGAAGATGAGCTGAGTGGAATCAACGAGATAGAATGCAGAGCAGAGGAAGAAGCTGTAAGAGTTTCCTCAAAACTCAACATGAATGTGAACAACGAGGTATCTAATACAGAGATCATATCTATCAGACCTGTAGATCATATCCACATATCAAACTCCTTAATTTGGTTTCTGGTCTCTTTCAGGTGAATCTTGAAGTCCACGAGACTGGTGAGGGAGAATTCTTGATTCGCGTAACGCAGGAGCATAAACGAGATGGATTCAAGAGGTTGATAGAAGCTGTAGATTCTTGTGGACTTGAGATCATCAATGTCAATGTCACCAGACTCGATCTCACAGTCATGACCATTCTCAATGTTAAGGTAACTTTATTACATCTCATTTACCCTACTCAACTCACAGATTCTTGAAATCTGATAAATATTTGCATCTTTTAGGCGAATAAATACGGAATTACACGTGAAGATCTGAGAGATTTGCTGTTCAAGATGATTATAACTTCAGCTGCAGTGTCTGTAAAACACTGTACATAACCAACCAAACAAATGTTTTTTTTTTGCTTGAGCTACAAGTTACAGCTTAGATCTGATTCTCACAACTTTTTTGGTGACAAGTTTATATGTTGACACTATATTAAAATGTGCAAAACATCAACATCTCCTTGTGATGGATTTTGGCTTTTTAAATCCATTTTGTTACATAAGTTTATCTACATTATTTTCTTATTCAACCTCTGACCCAAATCAGAACAATGCTGCAGCTTTCGGATCTCAAAATGGATCTATCATCACTTGGTAAAGTGAGGCATTTAAGTAGGAAGACAAGTAATATGTATGAAGCAGTGGTAATAGACTAACAGTAGCAGTAAGTAGGCTAAAGAAAGATATACATTAATCTACATTGTTCATACTCTTAACTTACAAAACCCATCAACATACATCATGATCAGACTGAACTCTGTTTCTCGCAGGCTTCCCAATCTGTAAACAATCAATAGGAGGAAGTGTAGGACTATTGAGCTCACCAAACGTCTGCCAACAAAAAGGATCATACATATGATACCGTTCTTGAACCGGTTTAAGCTCAATTCCAGATAGCTGCACATCTACACAAGGGAAGTCATCACTGCATGCGAAATGAACCGGTTTCACAGTATAAGTGCCTTTAATCTTCTCGTAAGTCACTCCTTCAACCGCAACTGCTGATGTCTGGTTCTTACATGTGGTATGGTCACAGTAGAATTGGTCTATCACTATTGGAAGCTGGACTTCGTTGAGTTGAATGTTTGAGAAGAGTATCCCTTTCACTGATCCTACTCCTCCTTGCCATGTCTTGATCCTGACGCCTGTCATCGTGTTGTGCATCGCCACATCTCGTACTGTTATGTTTGAGACGCAGGCTTTTGTGCTGTCTTTGCCGAGACTACCTATGCTGATGCCGTGACCTGGTCCACAGTTTACGTTGTGTATATATACATTTGAGCAACCAGTTTGGATCGAGATACAGTCATCTCCTGCACACACACACGCGTACAGAGTAGACACCATTAGTCTAACATTCAGATTATTCAAGATTCAAGAATTCAAGAATTCAAGATTCAAGATTCAAGAATTCAAGAACTCAAGATTCATACCGCAAGCGAGAGTTGAGCTGTGAATGAGGACATCTCTGGTGTTCTGGAGGTGAATCCCATCGGTGTTTGGACTGTCACCAGGTGAAGAGACGGCCATGTCATGTACCAAAACGTCTACGCAGTTATCGAACTTGAGGTGACATTGAGGACTGTTTTGGATCGTTATACCAGACACTTCCACGCCAACACTCCCGTAGAATCTTAGTGCCTTGAGAAACAAGAAACACATATCAGTAAACAAACACCAATGAGATTACAACTTCACAATCCCAAAACTCTTTTCTCACCGTTGGTTTGATGCTTGGCATTTTCCAATCAAACTCACTTCTTATCTGTCAAATGTGAAACAAAAAAGGGTTTGATCTTTGATGAACACTCTGCAAATGAAACGTGCTGAACAAGAAAGAAGACGATGAACATACCGGCAGTGGAACAGAATTGTTCAAGGGAACAATGAGCTTGGTTTCACCATCAATGAAAGGGTAATCTTGTTGCCACCAACCTGAGCCTCTTCCATCAATAACACCTTTCCCTTGTACTTTGATTCCTTTCAGCTTTGTGAAATCAATCCACCACATTAACCCTTTTCCCCATGATTTTGAATCCGTTGGAGCTATAATAGTACCATCAATCTGCAACAGGACATTAACTTTAGAGTTTTTTCACTAAAGACATGCAATTTTTTTATTCAAAAGATCAGTTCTCACCTGAAACACAATGTTAGCTTGACAATAAGGACCAGAGAATGAGATTGGACCGACAAGGAAAGTGTATTCAGGCGGTATGATCATCATGGATGCCTCCACTTTGCAAGCTGCTGCCCAAGCCGCTTCAAACGCCTGTAAAACGTTTATAAAACTCTGTTATTTACTCTAATCACCGTTATAGTAATGGTTACTAAGCCTTGTGATGTATGGTCCCATTTGTAATCTGTTATTTCTGTTGTCACGTACTTTATATTCCTTTGTCTTTTTCTTTTGGCGCAAGTTAACATAGAATTAAAAAGTTTAAAGTGACTTCAGAGACAGAGAAACCTGTTTCTTAGCTCTGTCTTTTTTCTTGTTGTTCTGTCTCAGTGTCTCAATTGTAATTTATTTATTTATGTTCAAAAAATTTCATGAAAACTATATATAAAATTACCTAAATAAATAAATAAAAACAACCCCTAGGATAGAAAACTATACGGATAACGAAATTAATGAGGTAACTTTAATGTTTACCTTAGTGTCATCACATCTGCCATCACCCTTTGCGCCAAAATCCATCACATTGAAAACTTTGGATCCCTTTGGCGGCGGAAGAGACGGTGGTTGGACTTTTGGTGGCGGTGAAACCACCGGAGATTTATTGTGGTCACTTTTTGGCGGCGTTTTCAGCTTTGGCTTTGGTTTAGGTTTAGACTTGTGGTGATGATTATGGTTGTTGTTGTGAGAGCTGTGGTGGTGACTGTGGCTTTTTGGTTTCTTGCTTAACAAGGAATCAGACAAGTCAGAGGAGCTTCGGTGGTTTTGTCTCCAATGTCTTCCTCTTCTAGCAATGCAGGTCTCTAGAGTTATAGACCAGACCAAAACCGCCATTAGCATTATAATTGTGATGCTTCCCATTCTTAGATTTTTTCTCATGATCATGTTTTTTTCTCTGTATAAAGGAGAGTGTTATGATGGTTGAGACTAAAGAGACTTTGTTTTTTGGTGGCTCAAGTTGAAGAAAGAGAAGGTTTTTGAGGGGATTTAAATAAGGAAGCAGTCCAAGAATGTTGAGAGGCTCACGGGTTTTCAAAACGGAAATTTATTTAAAAATTCTTAAACGAAATTGAATCAATAATATCCAGTATTTCCATGTTGTGACTGACAAACTTACTTATATTAACTAATGTAATATCATTAAGAAACTAATGTAATAAATAAACGAAAAAGTTCCTGCTTATAATTATACGTATTTGGAAGTTATGAGTTGAAAGTTTAACAAAAAAAGTTATGAGTATCAGTCCAAAAAAAAAAAGAAGTTATGACTTATGAGTAGAAAATATGCCAAAGTATAAATTGAAAAATCGATCTTTTTTCACCGTGGCTAAAAGTTTGTCTTACACAAACGGCCAAACCCTGAATTGTGGTGTAAATAGTCATGGGCAATGTGTTGCAACGTGGAGAGTTTTGGATGGCTAAAAGCTCATTTAACTTGGTTGTGAACATGTATGGCCAAGACTTCAACATAATCACACCTTATATGCAAACACGTGTATGCGCACCACGAAGTGGTGATATTTAACATGAGGTATGTATATTCGATTTTAGGGGTCATCCTTTTTCATGATACATACAACTACATCGATTGTGTATGTAACGTAAGCATGGGCTTCTAAAAGACTCAAACATGTGTTGGATCTGTCGTTTTGGCATGATTAGTGTCGTATGATTTTTCACATTTAGTGTGTAGATTCGAGAGGCCATGCAGGAAAATGATATTTATAAAGAAGACTTAGGAAAGTGATTTGTATCAAAAATCTAGATTTTTTGTTGGACAAAACATGACCTAACTTTGTTCTATAAATTAACAAAACTAAACGCAGTAATAATCTAGATATTTCATTATTTATTTCGTAAATACCTGTCATCTGGTCGAAACATCACATATTAGCTACGATTCCAAGTGGGACAATCAAAACCTCAAAATATATTTAATAAATTACGAAAGAGGCAGAAATATAAGTTTGTTGAGAGATAGTTTGTCTCAGTATAATTATATGAAGAATTTAATTTATAAAATATATTATATATAAGAATATAAACACGAACGAGACTCGTGAGTGGTCTATATGTTGTCAATGGGGCACTGATTATAACATCTCTTTTAGTACTCACATGCACCACTTCACGGGCATTGCTTTTGGATTCACAGCTCCTCAATTATTATTTACTTAATTAAATTGTTTCCTTATCTTTCAAATATTTTTCATCGAATAAAAGGTTCATTTATTACTCAAGAAAAACGACTTGCTGCTAAAGGAAAAAGCAGAAACAGAAAACAGAAAGTAACCGAAGCTTGTTTCTTTAGGTCCTCATTATTTTATTTTCTTCTATTTTTCTCATATTTGTATATACACTGACTATGATGAAAAGTTAGAAACGAATTGATGTCGGCATTGTTTTTCTTGTTTTCTCATCATGAGATGTCGGCATTGCTTGAGAATGATAAAACTGTTATATTTAGTATATCAAATTAATAGCTTTACACCACAGGCTATTACTTGAGACAATTTTGGCAGTGGTGTACTTGAAAACAATTGTAGAAAAGTTAAATGAGTACAAAAATAATATATAAACAATTTTGGCAGTGGTGTACGGCATAAACCATCTTTGGGATTCAGAAAAAGCTTTGGGAGCTCATAGTATTACACAACTCTCTATCAAATAAAACTAAAATTAAGATATAAATACAGAAAAATGCTCAACTCAACTGTTCTAAGCTGGAAAAAAGTAAGTTGGTTTGTCTTAATGGTAAAAGAAAAAATGAATATTTTGTTGTTTTTCAAAATTTATAATTATTACAAATAATAATTATATGTTGGTTTTACTATTCTGCAAATAGTAAAGTATCATGTGATGAATACACATTTTATGAGATATGTGATTTGACAGTCCCCTTCTTGACAGCCAAAAAGCTGTTGGCCTAGAATAAACAAAAAATATGAGATTATCGTGACAAGAATATCATCACATGAAACATTGATCTTCGTAGTTAATTCGGATACATTTCAATGTTTTATTATTAATAAAAATAAACTACAATAGGTAGGTATTTTCTTAAACCTAAACTTTAAAAATTTGCGGGAGATCGTAATCTTTAAACGTGGTTATGGTTTATTTTTCTATAAATACTGGGGAAACTAGACGCCTCATTGTATTGCTTTGCCTCAAATAGACATGATTCCTAATAAATAATACTGTATACGAGCGATAATCAACAGTTCTGGTCGCAGAAATGTTAGTGTTAAGTTTAAAAAGAAAGCAAATGATATATTATTCTACTGTCACGGTACACGATGAAGCATAAAAGTTAAAATCGTTTTCGTAAAGCTGGATTGTAGATTATAGTATGCGAAGATAGTCAGAGACCATGGCTTCTTTACTGAGATTACAGTTAGTTTCAGTTTTACTTACGCACTACATACATATAGGTCCAAACAGATGCCTCTAAAGTTAAATGACCCTTTCTTTCGTTAAAGTTATCGAAAACGCCACTGTTCATTGTTGCACGAGACAAATAAGTACAAACCAAGCCTTATTTATTTAATCTTTTTTATTCAAACCAAGGAAAGGATCCTGAAGAATCAAGAAATGTGTCAGGCAAAACATTTATTAAAACTAAGCCTAAAGCTAACGTTGCATTTATAAAATCGAAGACTTATAGGTGGACCAAGCATGCATGGTGCCTATCTTAGCTGGTGCTCTTAGGTACGAGACGGTTAAAAATAATCGTTCATTTCCCAACTAATAATGTGCACTATATCGCAAGATCTAATTAGATTATTTAGAATGTCAATGTACATATTGCCTTCTATATATATATTCACTAAACCTTTAAGGAGATCATCAAGAAATATTATATACGTGGATGCTTATAGTTATAGATCTTGTTGTCTTTGATACCTTTACGTATATAACAACTCATGCATCGAATAAGCCAAGATTCGATGCACTATTATCTATTATATAGTCATATAGATAATAATATGGACTAATCTGTAAGGTGCACGGGAGTTTTGTAATTATTGGAGATGTAATACTAACAAAAATGCCCTTTGACGTCACAGTTCGACTCTTCAAGATCTCGTGCCAATCTCCTTTTTTCTGTTGTTAAGCGATTTATATTTTGTGGACCGTACCGTTTCACTGAGACATTCGGCAACAAATATTTATCATAAGTTCTATGTCTTCTACGTTTGTTAAATAAATTCACTCATAAGAAATTTGCAATCTTTTCTTGCACAGTTACACTATATCAGATATAACCATATCTAAAACACAAAAATCTTAATCATCGTCTTTGTCTCGTCCGTATTATACTTTGACCCTTAAACTTAGCTAAATTATCCAGTGTCTTAATCACGACTTGATACGATTCTATATTCATCATTTTATGTTTAATATACTTTACTGGAGAGAGTCCCATTCAACAGGAAAACCCTTTAATGATCTGTTTAAGCCGCAATTATATATATAACTGGATCACATTATTTACATCACGTGTTCTTTGATTTGGGATTAATTAGTTTTTGTTTTATCTTTTGGCTCTACGAGTCTTAAAGGTGATCAGTTCTATATGCTGTCTTCAAGCGAAGAACCGCTCGTGAACCTTTTTCTCTTGCTGTGTTTGTGTATTGTTTTCTTATCTTCCCCGTGAACTCCATGCAACGTCTTAGAATTTACCCCAATGACCTTCCCTTCAGTGGTTATTTTCTAATCTTAGTGTCCACTAATTCATTCATTTTGTCCTTACCATTCCATATGTTCAATTTCTACTAATAAATTACATTTATAATTCAGTCACATGTATTATGATAGATTTATAAATTTGACAAAAGGATCTAATTTTATATACTATTGTAAAATTCGGTTGTCTGATACAAATGAAATCTGAAGGGTGAAATGTTAGAATATTTATGTGGTGTTGGTGGCATAGCTGTGTAGAGCTGTGGTTGTTTTTTATTTTTTTCAACAAAGGAGCTAGCCGTCTTGCTGTCCCTGTAAAATATCCACTTCGAATAATTCGAGTAATGGTGCACAAAAAAAAAAGGAATAATTCGAGTAATGGACAGTGTTAGAGTTACAGTTACATACATGACATGTAAGTTATAAACACTATTTGATTTCATTTTATATGAATATGTGTGTCACTGTGCGTGAAATGATAGAGAGATCATGGGTATTTACTGTTATGTTGCTTCTAAATTCACATAGACAAACTTTGTCTCTTCTCGTGACCAAACCATTTTGTTCTCATTATACACAAAACTTTCATCCAATCACTGTTCAACATTTGGATATTGTAGATGCATATATACATATATATATATATATATATATATATAGTATACATAATATACGGTATGTCAAATTAGATACAAATGTCAGTGATGATCACATGTATATCATTTATGTTGAGTCATAAAAGCATTCACTGATTCTCGACTATTTTCGCGTATTACCTGGAAACTAACCGTTCGTACCAAACACTCCTTCCTCTTGCCCGTGGTCTAGAAAATTTTGCTGTTCTAAGCAAAATAATTCTTCTTTAAAATTCATTAATTCCGTTGAGTTATATTAGGGAATAGAGATATTATATCATACATAGAGAATTCTAAAATACATTAAGTAATATATAAAATATTAAGGTCAATCCAATAATCACCAATTGGTTTTAAGTTGAAAGCCCATAATAAACTCAAATCTAACATGGCATCAGAGCCCATATCCTAAATACTCTAAACCCCTAACTAATAAAAAGACCGGATATAAATGTCGTAATTAACTCGCTCGACCGAGTATAATTATCTTAAAAGTTTATTACCCGATAAGAGCCATCATCTCGAAAAGGGGTATTAGGGATATTATATCCCACATCGAAAATTCTAAAGAACATTAAGTAATATATAAAAGGTTATGGTCAATCCACTAATCATTTTAAGTTAGAAGTCCATAATAAACCCGAATCTAACAAGTTAAATATTAAACTTTACTTGCAGATTATTTAGTTTGTATTTTTATCAAAATATAAAAAAATTTATTAGATAATATTGTTTGTAATTTTTATTAGTGAGTTTTGATTGATTTTGAAGATTATTATGCAAATATAAATTTTTAATATCGGATTCCGATTTATCATTAAAGAGAGTTAGGGCGTTTAGCAAACATTAAAACAGTAAGCCCTTTCAGTTGTGCTTAGACACAACAGGCCCAGTTTCATATTTTTATTTCGGATTTGGGCCGGTCTCCACTTTGGAAAACCAATACGGTTCTGAAACTCTAACCGGAATCAAACCGAACGATCCAAGTTCCCGTTAGAAAAATCGACCAAACCCTATAAAAGGGATTTAAACACTGACAATGACGACGGTCGTATGTCGTATGAAGCCGAAGGCCATGACGAGAGCGGAGCTGAGGGAGAGAATCGATCTCACTGAAAATGAACGGTGAATCTTCGACCTTCTTATAGGTGCTCTCCGTGAATCTAACCACCAAACGCAGCTTCGCGTCGCCGGTGGTTGGGTACGCGACAAGGCAATTTCTTGAAACAGACCAGGATTATTTTTCTTCTAATTAAAGTGGGAGAAGTGGTGAACGTTCATACTATTAAAAGGTCTAATTGAGATTCCCTGCTGAATCTGATTGATGACAAGCTTTTCTTGATGTTAACTTGTTTATTTTGTTGGCAGTAATCCTAAGAAATCAAAACATTTGGAGACCGGGAAGATGCGTCTCTGTAACCAGTGGTTAGATTTTGTACAGTTGAGAAAAGAAGAAGCTGACGAGAACAGTTGAAGAACATAACCTCTCTTTAAGTCTCTTTTCCTTTCCTATAGGCTTCTGGGAACCCCAGAAGAGGACGCTTTTAGGAGAGACTTAACTATAAACAGGTACTATGCGTATCATTGAATTCAAACTATGACATCTTTTCTGATGTTTTATATCTGACAGCTTGTTCTACAACATATTGGATCTCATCCTCTGAATACCCATGTTGTTGTTGTTTGGATCAGTGTACGACGAAGCTGCATCATCTACTTCACTATCTCCAAACCCTTCTTTGCCATGATCTGCAGCAGCAAACCACATGGTTGTCGTTGTACTTTGCTCTGTAGTGCCAATTATTTGCTTCCAATGCCACTTGCTTTATCCGCTCCTCGAGCTCCTTAATTATTCTTCTTGTTCATGGTATTAATCTCATCTTTCTCTTGAAGCTTCTTGCTCATTCCTTTCTCTAATGTGTTGAGAACAGACTCTATCTGTCTCTGTTTAATATTCCTCACTTCTTTCGCCATTTGAGCTACCTTAACCACACAAAAGTAAACAATACATTACAAACCAAGAGTGCAAAAAAGAGCATGCACACACAGAGAGACAATCAGTACCTGGATTTTTAAAAACTGGTCAAGCTCATCTTTTTTATCACTGAAAAATTGATGAAGCAGCTACGATGCTACCACTAGCAGAAGTCAGTGAAGAGTTGCGTTAGTCATAATAATATAGCCTAAGACCAGTGGATACTAGATTCTCCTTGTGGACTTCTTCTTGAACACTAACGTTGTTATGATTATAGTTCAAAGATATCTGAAGCTTCTGTTGTTTTTGGATATTATTATTACTGATGCTTTCAGCTTCCCTTCCTCTTTTGTTAGACAGAATCATCGGAACGTGATTCTTGTTGGCAAAAAAGTTTACTCGATCAACAGTGCACCTACCTCTCACAAAGCAAGAACGCAAAGACATGATTCTCAATTAATAATCTTGAGTTGAATAGTGTTGTGTTTGAGATTAGAACATTATAATATCAAACCAGAAACTTACCTGTTCCGAGCAAGTGTCTTTTATCACTAAAGATCAATTTGCATGGATGTGGAAAGCGAGGATGAGGCAGCCGAGGCGCATGCAACTAAAAGTGTATTCTTTATTCACTAGTCAATCGAAGCGAGTGATTCCACCTTTCTGGTTCATTATGACTTCAACTGGTGACCACTTTTTATGAAATTACTATATATGGACCCCATCACATTCTTTCAATTGGTGGCAAGAAAATCGAATCGAACCGAGTCAAACCGAACTAACTGAACCGAACCAAAGTCTATTATCAAATTGTTTGGTTTATAATTTTCCTAACCCGAACCAACCGAGCTTAAACCGATCCAAGCCGAACATAACCAAGTAACCAATGTATTTTGTTATTATTTGAATTAAATATATTAGTAATATACGAGATACTAAAATCTTAAGACTAAAGTTACTAAACCCACATATTTACTATTTTTTTTGTTCAATAACATATATTTTTTTAACCTAATATGTAATCTAAAAATTGGATAAAAAAATATTCTTGAATTCTTATATGTATAAGGAAGCTGCATAAAACATGCAAAAACTACGTATCATTTAAAACAAAAGCTCTCCACAATTGGATTAAAAAAAATATTCTTGAATTCTTATATGTATAAGGAAGCTGCATAAAACATGCAAAAACTACGTATCATTTAAAACAAAAGTTCTCCACAATGTCTCTTTTTCCTCGGCGGCTTCAGCATAATTTTCTATTTATTTTAGTTAATTTTGGTTTGATTGTGTTTTTTTAAAATTCTTTTTGTGGGTTTTAAAGATTTTAGCATTAGTTTTGTATTGAATTTAGTTCACATAGTTTATTTTTTATTATCACAACGTGATGATTTCATGACCATACATTCAGCTAAACCGAACCGAAACATAAACCGAACCGAATTCGATCCAAACCAAACTAATTATGGTTTCTTTCAGTTGGAATTTTTTTTAGAACCGAGTTAATCAAATCAAACCAACCCCAAATCGAACCGATAAAATAACCGAAGTGCCCACCCTAGGAATTATTGAAGAAATATTTTTCCCTTCTAAAATTGATAAAGAGCGATTGTTCATGTTCAACTTTTTTTTCAATTCAGTTCTTTAAATGAAAATTTGTTCAATTTTTTTGTTCATTTTATTCATTTTATGGTCACCAATATGTTTCGACTACTTATGTACTCTTTTAAAAAAACTGTATGATTATAATCATATAACTGGGTGTGGATAATAATAATTAAGAACCCCATATTAACTATAAAGAATCTAAAACAGAGAAGTATAAACCTTATTTTTTTTAACACTGAATTCTATTTATTTGAGATGGTCCAATACATGACAACATAGCAAAACGAAACAAATGCAACAACAAAGCATTAAAAACAGCAAAAGATACCAGTAGGTACCATTAAAGACTCGTATAGAGCAACTCAAAAGAGACAAAGTGAATCTTATGAAGATCGAGCAGAAGCATGAAAGAATGAAGATCCATTAGACATGATTTTGCATCTTAGTCCACTGCACGAAACGCGACACCTTTTACCACAAGTCCGGTCTTCCGTACGGTGTCGTCATGCTGACACATAGTGAAAGATATCCTGGCGGGTGCTTCCTTTGGTGGTGCCACAAATTCTCCGGCCTTGATGTCAACCCATTCTTCGTCACCTACGTAGGTGTCTAACAAACATGTCTGCTTCTGCTGAATCGTGGTGTTATCGCGCATGGTCAGTGTCAGAGTCAAGTTCACCGGCTTATGCCATCCAATTGCATCCTCTTCGAACTTAACCACGAACACAACTTTGTACATTGTTTCTGGTGTCAGTTTACTCGTTGTAGAATTTCCTGTTATGTTCATCCAGTAAACTTCTTTCAATGTTGCAATGTCAATGGCTTTTCCGCTGGAACGTATTTCGAAAGTAAGACTGTTTAGAAAATGGCCATACTAAATATAATCCACAAACATTTGATCCAAAAAAAATATATCCACAAACATTTGTAGAGGTGTTCTTTTTTCCAACTCGCATAGGCCTTGTCACTATTTCGCAGATAAATGATGTAAAATATTATATTATGTATTTGCAAATATTTATAATATAATTCGCATATGCTATTTTATAATTGTATTTAACGTAGTTTAGTGCCGTATATAAATAATTAAAAGCAATCATAAATATATTGAACTTAACCATAAAATGGTCTTACTTTTGTGCCTCGTGGATTGAGCTCCAGGTCCAATTTTCGGGTTTGTCCGCATGTTCAATCTCGATTCTCTTTGCATAGATCATGAAACTAGCAGCGTTTTCGGCCAGCACTGCCTGAACCCTCGCGACGATTGCTTCTATGAAACTATTATCCGTCTGACCACTGTTACACGTTACCGAGTATCTGACTTAATTCAAATTCCAAAAACATTTAAATATGTGTGATGCGCATGCAAGGCGCAATGTCTTGAAGTTAAATTAATGTTATTAGATGTTATTATATGAAACCAGATACGGCTTCAAACACTTTAGAATTCAAAATAATTAGATGTTCCGCTACTAAACTATTCTATATAAGCCGACCTTGGGCTAAAGTTGGTAAAACACCAGTTCTTGCCAGGCCTGCGTAAAATATGTTAGTTTTATGCATGCATTGGTTTATGTACTTTGGCTGAGAGAAAATGCGAATATTTACCACTAAGAGATTGTGCTTTCGCTATGTATATAACCTAATAAATTCACACTGAAAAATACTATTTGGGAAATATGCTTAAATTTTAACTGTAAATTTATTTTTAATGGAGAGAATCCCAAGCCTAAGTCCATATCGGAATCCACGGAAACTCATATTTAATTTCTTGTCACGAAAAATTGTCAAAGATGATTAAAATAGAGTAAGAGTTAGAGGATTCGTCTAACTCTGCCAAGGAAAAGCATTCAGACTGAACCTTTCAGCCCCTAAGTCAATCTACAATTTCTGCTACAGACCAATAGACAGACCACAATAGACAAACAAAATTTACTCCTGCGTGTTATTGATAAGAAATTGGATTAAATATACGTTCACTAAAAGTCTAAAAATAAGATAAAGAGAAGGGAACAAAGCTAACCTTCCTTCACGCAAGTGCACACCTACTATTCCGGTCATATACGTTAAGGCTTCCTTCCATTTCTGGGTTCTTACTTGATCATGTTGATTTTCGCGTTGAAGTCTCCTGAATTTATCACCAAAATCGCCTTCAAGATTGCTCACAACGGAAGGATCCACCTTATAGAAGATAGGAATCCCTGTAAGTTTGCCATCATCCATGCGTTCCTTGATCCTTACCAGCTCATCCAAGCACCAAGTTGAAGTAGTGTACTCTTTCGAGAAGATCGCTAGGGCGACTTTTGACTGGTCGATCCTAACGAGCAAGTGTCGTAAGGTTCTGCCCGCCTGCTCGTCACTGTCTATGAAAATTTTGATTCTCGCTGCTCTCAAAGCAATTACGAGAGAGTCCACGAAGTTTAAGCGCAGCTCGTCTCCACGGAAGTTGATGAACACTTGAAGGCCCTCCATGTTAGAACTTTATTCGTCTCTTAGGCAATAGAGTGTTTTGGTTGTTTGTTTGACCCTTTGTGTTTGTTAAGATGACATATAGCCATAATGCTAATCTAACGTATAAATAGACATCTGGTCTTTGGGATGATTTTCACAAGTTGTCAACTTGTGGTAATATATTAACCAACAAAACGTAATTGAATTCGTCTTCAGCTTAATCGCTAAGTTGAACATAATTTGTTTAATCTAAGTTGATTCACATGATAAGTTTGCACCCACCTCAGTCGGTGGTTTAACTATGAGTAAACTTGATTCTTGGTAATCTCATTTGTTTCATTCAAGCTTTACCAAATGGATTTTTCTAACTACGCCAAGTTTATGTAAATAATATTTTTTTGTAAATAATTCATATTCTTACCAAAGAAATATCTTGAATAACTAGTTTTCTCAAATGCATACATCAAATATAAACCAATTTACAACCAGCGGGAAAGAACTGTTGAACTATATATCAGCAATTGGATTTCTTGATTCAAGATATCTGAAATAAAAGTCAACTAATGTTAAAGCGTTACGCCGGGAATAGATTTATGAGTTGGAGTAACGAGTATAAACCCTATAAATATTCACCAATTGTTATTGAAGCTGACTTTTGTGTCTATTTAGTTAAATTATTTAACTTTAATACTATTAGTTGCCATATTTAAAAATGATCGTATGCGTATCATTGGTTGTAAAGGTCTACTTCCATAGGGTCTTTCCTATATTGTGTAGAGGTCTAGTTCCATAGAGTTCTGAGACTTCTTAATTGTTTCCTTAAATTATACTATACAGAGTGTCATTTTCAAAATTAAATCTATAAACCAAAAAACGTTAACTTCCAAATTGTAGCTTCAAAGAATGTAAAAATAACAGAGAAGTTGACTTGTTCATTTTCTTTGTGTAGCTTTAAGTTCATCAATTTAAAATTCTAGGTTACAAAAAAGGGAGAGAGGGAATTGTCTATCTTCGATAAAACATACAACAACGGAAATTAAACCAAATATAGTTTGATGGTGTACTGTCGGCAACATCAATGCCACAATATCTAGGGAGAGGATCCATTCATAAAATGCACATTTTTTACGAATTAAAGCAACTTGAATAGTAGTTTCTTATCATGAAGTTTTAATGTTATATGCATACACCAATATATAATTTTAGAACTCCATGGTAAAAAATACCATTGGAGATGCTCTTAATTTTCACTCTTTCATCGGTTTGGAAAACCCAAAATCTATAATAAAAAGCACATAAGAGCATCTCCAAAAAAAATACACTCTATTTTGAAATTCCTAAAACTCTATATTTGAAGTTTAAAGGTGTTGTTCTCCAAAAGCAAAACTTCAAACTTAACTTCAAAACTATTTGTATTTTATATTATGGTCCTTATATTTCTCATAACTAAACTTTTACTAGCACATATATTAATTATTACAACAATATTAATTAGTAAAATATTGTATTAAAATATAAAAATTTAAACAGAAATAACATAATTAATATAAAACTTCACGAAAAATACCAAAAGATTCCATAAAAGTATTTTTGTAATGCATATATGATCATCTAGTGCATTTCGAAGTTAAAATGACTCTCTTCATTTTTAATGTATAGATTACGAACTAAAAATTGTTGAAATCGGGTGATATTAATACTTGTAAATACATTAGATCCGAAAAAGAAAGTAAAAGAGGAAAATAAAATATTGCTAAAAGACTTAACTTCTATCGATGATATTAATACTCGTGAATACATTCGATCTAAACACGAAAGAATTGTGCAAAGAGACATTAAAAACAACAACAACAACAACTATCTTCGGTTAAATAAAATTTGTTTGGACAGTATTTTGGAGATTTTGGAGGTTCCGGATCAAATTTATGTGACTATTAGTGGTGTTGATACTTAAATTTGCGTAATAGTTATGTTTTCATGTAATTTTAAAAAGTTTTTTTTGTTAAGTTTCCTTTTTATATTGTTGTTGTCTAGTTTAAATCTTATTCTAAAATTTTATTTAATTTTATGTGTAAAAATTAAATTTATAAAAAAATTAAAATATTTATGAGATATATTTTTTTAAAGATTAAAATGATAAACGAGAAAATATTTAAGAATCATAAATGTGATGTGTAATTATAGGGACTAAAATGTAAACAAAAATATGAAACTTCAAATTTGAAATTTTGAGTAGTGAAACTTCAAATATAAAGTTTCTCTCCTCAAAACTTTGAAGTTTTGAAGTTTCTTTTTGGAGAGCATAAAACTTCATATTTGAAGTTATAGAGTGTCTTTTGGAGATGCTCTAAGTGCCGTAATAAAAGTTTCACGACAAAGCCAGAAAACTAAATCTTAATCCAATATAACGTTGAACACCAACTTCCACTTACAAAAAGACGAAAAACAGAATAACCTATCAACCGAGTTAAATTAAAAAAGTAATGAATCAAAGGATATAATATTATGTAGTATATAATATATTACGTAGGTAAATAACTATTGTCTTTATTTTTAGTAATGGATTTAGATATAATTTTAAGTGAGGACGGAAATATATATATATATATATATATATATATTAACTGTTCTAGAAATATATTTCTAACAATACATACATATAATATAGATTTAACTATTACTTAAAACTATTGTCACTGTTTAATTAAAAAGGTACCGTTTCTTATAAATTAAAAATTTATACTTAAAATAAATTAATATCATTATTTTCACTTTTTCAGTCATATTGAAAACATCAGTTGATTTCTTTCCATCTATATAAAGTTATAAATATAATACCATCTGCTACCAACAACTAACACGGCATACTTGAATAATCATTAAAAGATATATAGTATTATTAGTTTACGTGTTTCGGAATAAAAATACAAAATTCATATTAAACAGATGTCTACTATGTCTTCTTCCAGAAATCCCAATATATTAATCATTATATAATGATTACATGTAAATGGCAAGGTCGCGACTCAAACACACATCATCAAAATAAAATAAAAAGGTGGATGTTTAAATTTGAGTTATTCTGCCCATCTTTTTTTTTGTGAAACTTATCTGCCCATCTTTTTCTCAGTCTGATAATTCAAAATATTCAATCACCATCTCAAACTTCTACTAGAAACACGTAAATTTATTTTTAAAATGAGAAAGGTTGTTTGTGCATTCCATTGGGTGGTGAATCTGGTGATTTGCCAAAATCACGTAGGGGATGTATTCAACCGAGAGTTTCAGGCGATTTATATTAAAATGAAAAATCTACTGTTATTAAAACATGAATTTTAAAAACTCATTTAAAATCCACTGTTATTGAATTTGACATTTCTTAAAGTACTCTGAAATCCACTGTTATTGAAAATATTTTAAGTTGTGAAGTTTTAAAGTTTTCAGGTGATTTTAGGGTGTTTGGATAAGATTTCTTAGTTAAAAAAATTAAAACCCAAATCTCATAGTTTTAGGTGATATTCGAGAGTAGTTTAACAAAAATCACTTAAATCTTTGCAACTTATTGAAATCATCTAAAACCCCATTAAAAATCAAATCACATCAAATGTTAAATTGAATACATCCCCGTAGTCTATTTATAACGAAGACGATGTTACAAAGTAAAACACGTTTATTGCATAACTAAGGAACACAACCAAACCCAACCTACTAAAAGCAAAAAGAAAAAAAAATTAAAATCATACCAAAAATATAAATTATAACTTTTATCGTCTA
Organism: Brassica napus; assembly: GCF_020379485.1. Lineage (NCBI taxonomy): Eukaryota > Viridiplantae > Streptophyta > Magnoliopsida > Brassicales > Brassicaceae > Brassica > Brassica napus. The sequence continues at coordinate 47,568,081 of NC_063451.1, read as the reverse complement.
TCTACTAGTCTGTAAAATAATTTATCAAAATCCATATCAAACCAGTGGGAGGATTTTCAATTATATCGCTATGATCATTAGCCCATGTATTCGTTTATTATAGTTTTTGGTAAACCCATTTGCTATGTATTTAATTATATGCGCGCATACATCTTGACGGTTCATGTTAAACTCTTCTTCAAAATAGCATTTTGCTGGCTCATATTAATTTTGACGTTTACTAATCCTTTACTTTCGGTACAACACTTGATTGACCCCATTACCAATCAGTGGGATGATCAAATGTTGTATGATCCGGTGGACCAACAAGATCATGCTCTCATACGCAAAATTTTCATATCTTCTATAACAGTATTTCTGATTACAAAAATTTGGCCATATACTAGAGATGGCAACTTTACAGTCAAGACCGGTTATCATTTTATCATCAATCGTTCTACTTATTTGATGGACCGTTCTCCTCCTTAGGGGTGGGCGTTCGGGTACCCGTTCGGGTTCGGATCGGGTATTTCGGGTATTTCGGTACAGAGGTATAGAATCCGTTTGAGTATTTCTGTACTTCGGGTCGGGTTCGGGTATTTTTAGTTTGGGCTCGGTTATTTCGGATCGGGTTCGGATATTTAGATTTTGAAAAAAAAAATTAAATGTTTCATTTCTCAAATTTCTTGTATTTAAAAATATAACTTTCACTTAACTAATTTTTTATTTTTAATAGATTGAATGGTTAATAGATTTGGATATAAAATTTTGAAACTAAAAAGACATTAATTTGATTATTGTTTTTAAATTTTGGATGTAATTTTTTGTTAATTCTTGAAATAAAAAGTTTGACATGCATTTTAAATGAGTAGCAAATCATTTTCTCCGTAATTCTATGTATATCATATGAACTTAAAGTATGTGTAGTTACAATATAAATATTTTATATAAAACAAGAGATGTAAACTAGAAATATATGGTTAATTATACATATGTTCAGTTATCTTCGGATATCCAATCGGGTTCGGATATTACCCATTCTCGGATATTATCCGTTCAGGTTCGGATATCCATTCTCTCCTAATTCAATACCCATTCGGATATTTTGCTACTTCGGTTCAGATTTTTCAGATCGGGTTCAGGTGCGGCTTCGGATATCGGGTAAAGTGTCGACCCTACTCCTCCTCTAGCGCAACATCCTGATCTAGCAAAGACAGTTTGGAAAGTAGACACCGTTCCCAAAATAAAACATTTTCTATGGAGGTTATTATCGAAGGCCCTACCTTTGATGGAAAATCTACGTCGTCGTCATGTTGTGGCCAACTCCCAATGTTTTAGGTGTTGTCAGCATTCAGAATCAACAAATCTCGTGTTCTTTACTTGTAATTATGCTCAAGGCGTTTGGAGACTTTCAGGAATGCCATACGTCCTACTAATCGATGAAACTGTTGATGTGGCAGATAAACCCAGGTTCATTATCAACTTTGCTAATGATCAATCTCTCTCTCGTGAATCCGTCTCCAACCAATTTGGATTCTCTGGCGTCTCTGGAAAGCAAGAAACGAACTACTCTATGCACAGAAGGTCTTGACGGACCAATTGCTATTACAATGAGCTCAAAATGATGTGAAGGAATGGATTCAAATCACAGGACACGAATTTCAGGTACAACAAACTACCAGTCCATCAAAATTGTCCTCGAAATGGAAAAAGCCGCCATCAGGTTGTGTAAAATGTTACTTTGACGTTGCTCATCGAGAAGGTAATGTTCCTTCTGGTCTAGGATGGATTATACGGAATCATGCAGGGACTTTCCTAAAAGTGGTAATGGTGTTTTTGAGGGTCGAACAACAGTTCAAGAAGCAGAATGTTCTTCCTTATTATGGGCTATACAATGTTTTGTTGGGGTTTAGGATATCAGCGTGTCATATTCGAAGGAAACAACCTTGGCGTTTTGCAGCTCATAAGTTCGGAAGATATCAACATTAAACTTCAGTCCATTTCTCATACGATTAATGCTTGGAAAAGTTGTTTTGCTGAGATCAAATTTACTCACCAAAAAAGAGATGGAAATCGATGCGCTGATGTCTTAGCCAAAGCAGCTTTAACCTCTACTGAGCCTTCTAATATTTCTCATTCTTGTCCATCTTATCTTAAACTCATTGTAATAACAGATGCTGATTAATAAAAATTACGGCCGAGAAAAAAAAAAACTAATAATCTTATAATCATATTTTCTTAATTGATTTCAGTGCTTATTATAAGCACCTAAGAATTGCTTTGAAATATTGTTTTAAGCAACTGTAATAAAACTATTGATATTATTTCGCGTTAGAAACAATCAAATCATTTATCCGATAAATCATCTCTTACATCCACAACATGAATGGCGAATTGGGGATTACTAACTAACTAGATAATAACTTGCGTCTTTCGCGGAATGTGATTATTAGTTTCGTTATTTTTTAATAAGAATACATTAATCTGTTTAATTTTGATATCGGTTCAGTTTTAGGTTGGTTTTTGGTTTTTTAATCTCCTAAAATATAACTATCATTTTAAATCAATATTTATTTGGTTTGTTCGGTTAAAATATTTGATGTTTTTGGTTTTTTCTTTCATGTGATAATCAAAAATTGCTATTATTTGTTTGTTTTCATGTTATGAATCTTAGATAGTCGTGGTGTCGAACCAATGGTTTCATATTATAGTTTCTAAACGGATAATAGTTAAAAAAAAATTATTAAGACAAATCATTTTACTACAATTTGGTTGATAGTGAAAAAAGCATTAAGAAAAATAATATTTTAACTTCCAAAAAAATTAGATATTTCAATTGTGGTAAATACTTAGTTATAAGGTGTTCACTTCAATGTGCACATGTATGTGTATGTAAAAGTATATGAAGATGGTTGATAGATATTTAAATATATTGTTAATTAATATTAAATAACATTTTTTTTCAAAATAATACATGAAAAATAAAATTATTAAAATGAAATTATTTTAAAAAAAAATATTGTAAAATTTATATAAACTATAATATATAACTTATATATAATTCTTTAAATATATGTATATATATGTGCATATAACGGATCAAATTGGATATCCGTTCCTATAAATATTGATATTTGTGATTTACTTTTTTTTACGGATATTGCATTTTAGTATTTGATTTGCTTCGTAGAATAACGGATATCCGGTTTTCGGTTCAAATCAAAACGAATAACGAATCGAATCAAAATTTATGAATAATTTGTCCAGCTCTATTCGTAAACAGTAAAAATAACGTAAAGAATAACCATTCATGTGAGTTTTATATTAAAAAAACGTAAAGTATAACATATTTATGTAGAGTTTGGCTGCGAAGCTCTCTACATGTGACATGTATTCATTTTAGTGTGAACACATTTATTACAATGCTTCTACACGTGACATGTGTCCAGTTTATTGTGAATTCATTTATTACAATGTTTCTCCTTTAATATATAAGGGATCATTTTGCGTAATTCTTATGAGTTATAAATAAATGTGGGATATGCAAAATAAAATGTGACTAGTTTGGTATTCGTTATATATTGACAAAAAAGGTATTCGTTATACTATTTTTGTCAACAATATTAGGTACGAATACCTTTTTTGTCAATAATATTAGGTACTGAATATTAATTAAGCAGATAGATTCAAGATGCATTTAAATGATTTTAACCAATTGATTAAAATATATAAAATCATTTATACATTCAGAACTTAACAAATCTGGTTCTTTGACACAACTAGTCTTATTTTTTCATTACATGCATTGCTTCTTTAGTCTCTGCCGAGTCTACATGGAAGCTATATTGAACCTAATTCAAACACCTGGGCTCGTTATCTTCGGTGTGAGTTATTAGCTTGTTTTGTTTATTTCAGTTAGATCTTTACTGGTGTCAATTTTTTTTGTAGGATGAAGAAAGAAGGCTTGCTCTTTATGCTGTTCTCTTCTACGGTTTAGGAAAACAGTTTACAAGGATAACAAAGGAAAATTGGTACTTATCGTTCAATAAGTATGATGAGCTTTAACTAAAATATTGAGTTTGATTCTCTAAGCAAACGAAACATGAACCTTCCCAGGTTTCTGTTGTTAACTACATCTTGAAGAACTCTATGAAGCGAAAGTTTAAGGACGCTGAAACAGTGAGCTTTGTTTATTAATTTTCAGTGTCTTAATATCCAATTGCAACACTATTATGGTAATAAAATCCATCTGCTTCCTTCAGATTATCAATATACACCTTGCCGCGGAGAGATTCATGTCCTTGATTCTTCCTCTTCAGCTGAAGAATCCATTACAACTGGAGAAACTTGATTGGGATAGTGAGATCCTTGAGCTGTGTGAATCCATCTCCCTAATGATCCAGAGATCCCTGCAACATCGAAAATAAAAGTACTCACAGGTAATCCACAATAGCCTCTATAATATTGCACTAACTCAGAGGCTATAGTCAAACAAATCACTATTTTTATATCTGCAACTCTGTAACTATCCAGGGTCTCTTCTTAGAGATATCAAAGGTCTCTGGCGTGTTGCCTTGTTAATATAATTACTACTGTATACGGATGATGATGGCACGAAGCTTGATCTTGACAAGAAACGAGAAATTTATCTAACAATCCAGGACGCCATCAGTGAACTAAGTAAGTGTATTTTGATAAGTGATATATAGCACTGAAGATGGAAAATTGTGAGACAAGGAAGAAAAAGTGTTAGAATGTGTTAACATAACTGTGTTTCTTGCTTAATATCACAGGTCTTGATAACGTGTGGGATGAAAAGCCTCTGATGAGTGGAGGTAAAATCATTGAAGAAGTTCAAAAGGGAGGACAAGTTACTGCAAAGCAAGACAGAGGACCCATTATCCGTTTAACAAGCCGCTGCTAACAAATCATGAGACAACTCGAGCCTAAGTATGGCAGCGGTCTACTGGCAGCTGTATGATGCAACCGACGTGTTCCTCAGAAAACACCTAAGAATGGCCAAAGTATGCCAGAGGCCTGTGACACAGCGGTCTTTAGACGAGCAACAATCTGCTGCAGACCCCCAGCGGCCTTGGCATACCGCGGCGAGACTTTTGTTGATTTATTCTCGGGTCAAACCCGGGTTTGTCGGGTTGACCCGGTTCGAGTTTAAGCTAATATAAATACATTTTAGACCTAATTTTAGGAGTTATCTTGTTATCTATCAAATCAAAAACCACTTTTGGGTGAAAGATCTAATCTTGATCTATATCATTTGTATTTGTTTGATTACTTTGATCATATGTTTAGTCTTAAATCAACCAATGATTTAATGTCTATCATGATAATGAGTGAGTAGTTATCTTTGTATTCATGAGTTAGGATGATTAGAATGAATAAGTGAAGATCTATAGTGTTTAGAGTTAGATTAATCTATTTTCTTGTTTGTTGAGTGATCTTAATGCTAGTTTATTGTTGGCCACTCTAAACTAGAACTCTAGACATTTCACACTCGGAAGGTGTTCGATGAAATGTCTGAGCCAACTCAACTTTGCTCTTTGCTTGCTTAATCAAAGACATTTGATGTTAGGAAAGCTTAGATAGTCAATGGACATGTTTTTAATGATTGATTGAATGACACAAACCAAAGACATTTGATTTGATGTTTGATCAATGAGAATAAATGAGAATTTATCTTGACAAAGAACTTGTTTAGGATTGTTGTCTAGACTTAAGGAAATATGTTGATTGATACCTTACCTATCTAGATTGGATCTTAGTCATTTGAAGTCAAATTCCTAGACCCATGAGTCTTCCTTTATCCTATTACTTGAAAGTTTGCTAATTCATTGTTTTAGAGTCTTGTTAGTTAAATCATATCACTTTATTACACTGATTGCATTTAGATTAGGCATTAATCTGTATTCTCTTTGCATCATGGTCACTTATGATTGGATTGACATATTTTCTGTACTACATTTATTTGATACTTGGATTTTAAACAAAGTCCTTATCAACCATTAAGAATCATGACAGCAAAATTGCAATTGCATTGTATGGCTGCATGCTTTGTTGAAAACAAGAACCAAAGGTCAGTCTTCTTTTCATGAAACAAAATTTGTGCAGATGTTTATCAAGGTTTTTATGTGTTCTAACTAGTAATAATGATTAGAAACGATGTTTGATGGAGAACCAATTATCTTTTACCTCTAAAGTCCATTGAGTAGAGGAAAGTGGACTTAAAGAAAACGATTTCTACGGAGTTTTAGAGAAGGAGACAAGTGGACACTACAAGGTTTGAAATGTGTAATCTTTTCTTGTTGATATGGAAATGTGTAATCAAGGTTTTTTATGTGTTCTAATAATGTGTAGGTACGATAATGGATGGAGAACCAATCCTCTCTTTACCTCCCAAGTCTACTGAGTTGAGAAAAGTGGAGTTGAGTAAAGAAGAAGTTGATTTCTACAAGGCCTTAGAGAAGGAGACAAGGGGATTCTATAAGGTATGACACTAGTATTCAGCATATACTCTTGTTGATATTAATGATATAAATATACAACGTATGCTCTTGTTGTTATAAATGTGATATAAATATAAATATGCGTGTTATCAGGAAAAGGAAACAGCTGGAATGGTGAACAAAGATTTTAAAGAAGTTTTGGCCAGGCTGATGCGTCTTCGTCAAGCTTGCAATCACCCTCTTCTCGTATCCTCCGGTCTCCTATGTACATCCTCCTCAGCTGAAATTGCTAGGAATCTTCCATATGGTTCCTCCAAGCTTAAGGCTACTCTAGAGATACTATCAGATGGTTTGGTTCAGAAAGGAGTAAAGACTCTGGTTTTTACACAGTGTACAAAGATGCTAGACCTGCTTGAAGATAGTCTCGAAGAATCTTCCTTTCAATATAGAAGATTTGATGGGAAAATGTCAATGGAATCAAGACATAAGTCAATTGAAGAGTTCAAGAACCTCCCTAAGGTAATTATCCTACTTAGACATAGATCTTGGTTTAAAAAAAGCATAGAAAGATTTATTAAGTTTAAAGTTAGTGTTTTTCTGATCCTCTCTATTCACGTGAACTCTAGGCTTTGGTCTTTGGTGTTTTTCTCCTCTTTTCTATCACTGATGGTTTAACTTCTGTTCTATTCATGCCTATGCCTATGTTTATGCCATGTGCCATTTAAATAACAAGTTCACATGATATGTAAACTAACTATTTTTCTTTTGGCTAGGTTAAGGTGATGATATTGTCTTTAAAGGCTGCTAGTGTTGGACTAAACCTTGTTGCAGCTTCACTGGTACTTATCATGGACCCATGGTGGAACCCACTACTGAAGATCAAGCCATTGATCGGGTTCTATGCTTTTTGGTTCACTTGTGATATATTATTATTATAAGCTGATTTACTCACAAAACTCTTGACAAACTCTTGCAGGAAAAGAAGAAAAAAATGGTAGCATGTGCATTTGGAAAATGTGACCAGAGATTCTCTGTGGAGGATTGGGAGCATCTCCTAGTAGTTGATTAGGTAGCTACAGTCTCGTTGCTCTTCCAGATATATGTCTTTTAGTTCAAACATATTCTTCCCCACTCACTATCCAGCGATCCAACACTATGCGTTCTGGAAGACTTGTCCTCTGCTTGTCCAAAACATGTTGTTGCATTCTGCTTCTCGCTCTAATAGCCCCTTTCAAATTTCCACCTATAGCTTTAAAAGAAGAAAAGGCACAGAAACTGACATCAAAGAAAAAAAACGGTTAAATGTGATCAAGACAATGTATGTTCATTCAGTTTCATTCACAGTCAACGTATATGTTCTTTATCTCTTTTGTCTCATAATCTGGGGATGAACTGCCCCATTGAGGTACTCCCCATTCTCTAAGACGACTGGTCATCCAAGACACTCAATCTTTTCACTATGCATTCATTCCCATCCTCAGATCGAGCTCCAATGGCTCAAGTTTCTGGAGCAAACCAACACAAACAGTTTCAGAAACGTTCAAGATTCATCTTTCACAGAACTTATGGACTAGTGCAATAGGTGACATACCGATATATCTGAGACCCAAACCCAAACACTATCCCGGCATATCATTGGTTCCCATGAATATACCTGGCATTTATGACCATGAACTTGTGATATCAACATCTAAGCTGTCTAGTTTATCTCAAAGACAATAAAAAACCTTCAAGCCATCATCCAATCCACAGAAAAGGGTTTGTCCATCTGGATGAAAAGCAATTGAACGAACTCCAGTAGCCTGTGAAACAAGGGACACCACATGCCAGGAAGAAGATTAGGTTTGTTACATATTACGAAGTGTATCCAAATATAAATTAGTTCTACGTCAGATTATTTGCCGACTGTTCTTGTTACAAATATAATTATAAATTTGTCAATGTATGAGGTCTTCTTTCAAGAGAAAGACAAACGACACCCTATCTCCACAACAAGTCATGTTATAAGTCAATAGACATCAAATCTAGTAGAACAAAACTTCACAAGCTCAGTTACCTCTGGTCTAGTAGATCCAATCAATTCAAACGTTTCCAAATCTCAGAACTTCACAGTCCTGTCAGCAGAACCTGAAGAGTGAAAGACGTAGTAAATGAAATCAGAAGATCTCAAAACAGAACTTGTAGACGTAATCAAAACAATTAACTACTAAAAATGAACCACAAAAACTCACCAGTGGCTAGGAGAAACTCAAGAGGGTGGGAGTCTAGGGAACGGATAGGTCCATCATGAAACTTAAACTCATGCAAGAGCTTAATTTCCGGCAGTTATATCCCAAACCTATTGGATAAAACAAAATGTACATTGCTACAATAGCATTTACTGAAAACAATGCACAAGTTCCACTTGGAGATACTGCTTCTCTTACCTTTACAACGTTGTCAAGTCCACCAGACACCAACCAACGACCATCAGGAGTAAATTTAACAGTACTAATGCCACGAGTGTGACCTTTATACGTTTGGATGCATCCTTTCTTTCTGATATCCCAAATCTTTAGATTTGCGTCACTTGATCCAGACGTAATGTTGTGATGGGCGTGAGAGGAACAGATGCGTAAACAGATGAATAAAATCGATGTAACTACGACACAGATATTTAACGTGGTTCACCTTAGGGCTACGTCTACGGGCAAAGAGAGATCTTATTATTGGAGGCGATATTGAGCTTACAAAGTGCAAGTTTAGGGTTACTTCGAATACAAGATATATATAGTAGCATCTCGCATCTAAAACCTTAGACTATACGGACTCATGGACCTAAGCCCACGATCAGATGTAACATCCATAATAACTTGATGCAACGCTCTTGATGCAACCGAGTCGGTATGATGATGTAACATCCATCGCCTAGATGTAACATCCAGATTCAAGGCATATCAACAAATCTCCACCTTGACTTGAATCCTCCCAATAACAGATGTACCAGATGCACCTTCAAGTGCCAGATGTACCATATGTGTTTCTCTGCGCCAGATGTACCAGATGCGCCATCAGCGCCAGATGTACCAGATGCGTTTCTCTGCGCCAGATGTACCAGATGCACTTTCAAGTGCCAGATGCGCTATTAACGCCAAATGTACCAGATGCGTTCTTCCACGCCAAATGTACCATCGCTCTCTTTGCCTCAGATGTCCCTTCGGACCAGATGTGTTGCTATGACGAACCAGACGCCTTTTAACGGTCAGATGCTCAACTAGAGCCAGACGTTCGTCATCAGCCGGATGTCCCAACGGACTAGATGCCCCAACGGGCCAGATGTCCTTGCGGACCAGATGCCCCAGCGGGCCAGATGCCCCAACGGGCCAGATGCCCCAACGGGCCAGATGCCCCAACGGGCAAGAAGCCCCGACGGGCTAAACCATATACGTGGTGAGATGAACATTTGCAGTGCACGAAATACAGATAGGTTTATCTGAAGATATCATGAGCCTTGTCAACGCCTCATTAATGTAGGCCTTCTGTGACAAGAACAAGTCCTTCTCCCTATCTCTGAAGATCTCCATCCCTAGAATCTTCATTGGTGCACCCAAGTCCTTCATCTCAACTTCAAAACCCAGAAGGTTGGGAAAGTAAAGTTGTTATCAGATGAGAGATAAATAGGTTTCTTTTGGTGTGTAGCAATCGTCGAGAGATTAGCTAAGAGTGGGTTTGAGAGCTTTGGGGATGGGAGTGGTGGAGGATGTAAAGAAGCCGAAGCGGTACAGATGGTTACAAATCCTTCCAGAACTTGTTCACATGCTTCAACAATAGAAAAATCAAGATCAATTTTCAAGAAACAGAGATACCCAAATGCAGTGATTGCTCTGTTCATCACAAGAGACTCTGCAGCTGTGTTCGATATCTTGTTCTAGTCAGGTACTTTCGCATAAAGGACATGATCTTGCCATTGACATCGAAAGATCTGAGCTTTATTGCTGTTCTTGCATCGATCAAGTGGACGATCCTGACTTCGACGAGGCACATCGATCTTGCGTGTTCGACGAGATTCTGAGACATCAGAGGACTCTCGAGCACTGCTCGAAAGCTGTTCGAAGGGAAAGAAGGTGCTAACGGGGATTTGGATGATGATGATTATGATTGAAGCATCAGAGCATCCATGGGCCTTGACCATACTCTCGACGATGAGGTGTACCGATTTTTCTTCGAAGTGTTTTGGTTAGCTAGCGATTGTGCTAGAAAGGAAACGCCTTCTTCTGTTGGAACAGTTTTGTTCTTATGTATTCATATCATAAGCCTAATTCTGAGAAATGGAAGATGATTGGGTTTTGTAGTACGTAATTTTTCAACACAAGGATCTTGATCTGAACCTTTGTTTTCACGACAAAGGACTAGAAAATTTAGCTTAAGGTTCATATCAATTTGAATTGACTCCAACAGAGCTTAGAGTTAGGAGGAAGGTTCGCTTAATCTTCCTTGTTAACTGTAGGCTTACTAGGAGAAGATATCGCTTTCTTTGATACTGGAAATTGTTTCTCTGCCTTATGTTCTTGGTAAATGACAATGTGGTAGTAGGCATTTTCTTATTTCATCAATAAACCTTTGCGACAATTTTTCACAGCTTTGATCCATCTTCGGAATATAATGAGATGTCCCAAACACAAGTCAATCCCAAGGATATGGGAGATTAGATTTTTTACTCAGTTTTCTGCGGCTGCGTCTGTTCGTTTGGTTATTTGGTTGTTGTTCGTTTTGCAGATTCAGCCGCAGCTTGTTGTTCGTTTCAACGCAAGACATAGCCGCAACCGCAGGAAATAGATTTAGTTATGTTTGTTTGGTTATCGCAGACGCAATTTTCATTTAGTTCATATTTTAATTTTATGAATTTTATGAATTTGTAAAATTGTATTTTAAATAAATAAAATGTAGTTTAAATTTATAAAATTGTATTTTAAATAAATAAAATGTAGTTTAGATTTATAAAATTGTATTTTAAATAAATAAAATGTAGATTGAAATTTGTAATATTTACATTTATCAATATATTATATTTAATTAGTAATAAATTTAATAACATTTTTTATCATTAACAAAAGCTAAATAATACATCAAGTCTTAAATAAATAAAACAAATATTTCAAATATCATATAGAACTAATGTTTTCTAACCAACCGAAAGTATTTATATATGCAAAGTGTTTATGAATTTGGTTTTTTGATAAACAATTTTGATCTATTATATTTGCTTTTAGTAAGCTCTTGAGCTTTTTTGAATATCGTCAAGAGTCCGCTGTTCAAATCCAACCCAATTTTTTTTTTCCTTTTTTAAATCCTACCCATATAAATGAGATTTAGTCCAAATCTCTTCAAACTCCAACCCAAATTTTTAAAATCCACATTTCAGTATACTCCCTTAAGTGATCTGTTGCAACAACATTAACAGCCAAGGCACAAGTTCAAGTAAATAAATGTTCAAGACATCAACCTGTAGTATTGAATAAATCTTCAATATGTCATATACACAATGCAACGAGACCCATCTCATGTCTGATACTAAAAATAGAAATAAGACACAATACACGTGATCTGGAGAGCAACGGTAGTCTGAACAGATTCTTGTTCCTGTAAACAACAGAGACCAAACTCTATCAAGAAACGTTCCAACTACAGACAACAAATCATCATCAGTAAAGAGACTCAAGAAACAAACCTCACTAAAGAGGGTCTGAGCTTGGAGAGAGTCTGAGCTGGGAGAGGAACAACAGCTTGATCACTGCCTCTGCAAATAGTCAAACGCTTCAACGACGAGAGTAAAAAAAAGAAGACACAATCAGACATCTCTGAATTAGCACAGACCACAGAGTCAAAACTCAACACTACCGCATCAAATAGAAACAACTTCAGACATTTACATTTTAAGTTCGTCACATCAAAACAAACAAAGATCAACAAACCACAAGAGATTACCCATCAGAGACCAATCATAACAAAGCTATAGAGATTCCATCAAGTTCAAGACATCAAGTTCAACCAATTTGGTCGTTTTCAAACCAGTACGCATGATATATATATATATCAAGACACAATGGAAACAAGACACAATGCATTGAAACAAGACAGAGCCAAAACACATATCAAGTTCATATAACGAGACCAATCTCATGTCTCATGTACAAATTATCCAAAAATGGTCATGAGCTTTTCTCACCTCTAAAAGCAGAACTCACAACCAATCAAAAGTAGTCATAAGCTTCAGAATCAATACGCATAGTAAACTAAGACCAAACTCGTACAGCATCAATCAATACACAGAGATGGAAGTAATGAAACCGAGTAGAGAGTCTCACCGTAATCTTCCTCTGTGATGGAAGAGATGGGAGTGAACACCTGTTGGTATATACCTGCAAACACCAAACCAAAGAAACCCATCAAACATCTGAATCGTAAATACATCTGAATAGCAAAACCCATCAAACATCTGAACTAAGACATGAGCTTTTTGTAAGAGACATGAACCTTACAAGAGAGTGAGAGACAGACGAAGCTATACCTCAACGAGAAAAGGAAGATATGGGTTTGGAGAAGAGAGCTTCGAGATGCTATGGAGAAGAGGGCTTCGAGATGCAATGGAGAAGAGATAATCGAGATCGAGAGAGAGAGAGCTCGGCTTTACACAAACCTAAGCATGAACAAGCTATCATCACTTCATCAACCTAAGACTCAAATCAATATCTGGTAAGTTATTCAGAGACAGTTACCTCGGAGAAGAGCTCGGAGAAGAGAGAGCTCGAGATGGAGAGAGCTTGAAATGGAGAGAGCTCGAGAGAGAGAGAGCTCGAGAGAGAGAGAGAGCTCGGAGAAGAGAGAGCTCGAGATGGGTTTGCTTCAGGAAAGAGAGAGAGCTTGAAATGGAGAGAGCTCGAGATGGAGAGAGCTCGAAATGGAGAGAGCTTGAAATGGAGAGAGCTCGAGATGGGGAGAGAGCTCGAGATGGAGGAAGCACGAGATCGAGAGAGATGGAGATCGAGAGATGAAAGGAGCTCGAGATGGAGGAAGCACGAGATCGAGTGAGATGGAGATCAAGAGATGAAACCTGCGTCAATCAGATGCGGTTGCGTCAATAGATTATGTTTTTTCTTTGTAAATAATGAATTAGGTTAAGGGTAAAATTGTAAATAGGTTAAGTAGACGCATAACTTACGTCGCGACCGCGGGTTTTATCGATTTTAACGCAGCGTCAACCAAACGAACATAATTTTTTCAGAAGATTGCCGCAGCCGCAGAGGCAGGTAGCTGCGGCAACCAAACGAACAGCACTATTATTGTTGACATATGTTTCAGATGCCTCCAATGCACACGAAGACAGTTCGTGAAGTTCCTCAATATGAAATCAATCCCAGCAAGCTTGATTTCAAAGGTAAAAAACATGTCTGTGTCTTCAATGAATCTCTTTTACCGATCTGTGAGAAATATGTGTACATAACTTGCCCATCCACAACCCATCATACCACCACTCTCTCGTACAGCTTGTTTTGCTCTATTTATTATCTTATATAATTTATATGCATGTTTAGTGTTTATTTGTTTTTAATTATCCATTTGTCCATATCTAATATTCTATTGTGTAGTGTAACATACGAAACACATTCAAAAATGTTTTTTAATTATCAACTAGATTTTCACCGGCGCTTTTTTTATTGAAAATTTTACTAACCCGCCAATTCACTAATATGTTTAGCTATGGACGTTCAGATCTGTTCAGTTCCAAAAAATTTTCTTGATTTTCGATTTTTGCCAATTCGGTTGTGATTTTGTTTATTCTGTTCAAAAATATAAGAATTGTTTGCTTATTTATGAATTCGAGTTTAGTTTTGGTTTGGTTATTTTGATTTGGTTTGATAGCAACGTTAGGAACCTGATAAAATTTGAGTTCAATTCGGTTTATGGTTCCCATTTTTGGATATTTTTAATAATTCGAGTAAAATCACATTTTGGATTTTGTTGGATACTTTATCGGATAACTCTGATAAATTTAAATATTTCAAATATTTTTTTTAATAATGCACAAATCTCTGAGCATTTGAAGAAATTGAGAGAGGGATTAGTTCACTAAGGGTATGACTGGTTTCCCCGCTACCACCAGCAAAGGCAGCTTTTGCGGTTGGTAGCGGTTGTTGCCGTTTTGCAACAATCTCTCAAACCGCTCTAAACCGCTCTAAACCTCATAAATTCAAAAGCTGGTTCCAGCTAGCGTTTGCGGTTGCGGGAGGATAATTTTTTTAAGACAATATAAATACAAAAATAAAAATATTCAATAAAAATACTAAAATATATCTATTATATTTTAATTAATATTATAAAATTTTAAAATAAAATAATTTTTATAATTTTTAAAAATTTAAAATTATAACTTTCTAAATATAAATTTTATATTTATTATAATATTTTTATGTTCTGATATTTTTATAATTATATAAAATGTTAATATTGTTAATTTATTTTTTAACCGCTGATGAATTTGGTAGTTAACTAGTCATAAGTATCCCGCAAACGCACCAATTTCTAAAAATAACTTTAGTTTTGGCCTCCGTGACGACCTCTGCCTCGGCACCCCCGGCTTTTGCGGCTTCTTACCGTGTGACATTGCATATCTTGAACCTTCTGAGATGGTTTCAACTCTCTTCCATGTCGTGATCGTTGGGCCATTTCATATTCATTAAAATAACATATACAATCATCTGTGAGAGGAGTAAAAGACAAACCTCCAGAAGTGGATGGTGGAATATCACCTGAAGCTTCAGGTGGAGGCGTTAAAAAACACTCCATGTGACTGGAAAATCTCCCAGAGTAGTTGCATGTTCTGTATTAAGCGGAGCATTTTCAAATAAGGCTGAATTGCTATAAGGAGTGGCTATTACTGTTGCTTTAAAGATGGTGGCTGGAGTAGATTGTTCTGACTCAGTAGTTGTTGGGAGGATTTCAACAAAGGATGAAGGTGAAAAGCCTAGTACTTGGCCATCAGATACTGATGTAGACTTTAAAGTAAAAAAAAAAACATTCCATGTCGAAAATTTATATAAATATAGTGTGATATAAAAATAATGTAATATTTTGGAAAAAAATTGAAAAAATATTTAAAATATTTATTAATCCATTCCAAAATAAAATATCATATAGATGTATAAAATTGAATATAAACACAAATCAAAAACAAATTCATGTATAAAATTGTATATAAACTCAAATAAGAAACAAATTGAAATAAGCATCGGGCTTTTTGGGGCCCAATTTTAATAACCTGAGCCCATAGACTGCTGGAAATATATTATTTCGTACATTACGTTTTCCAAATTCCACTCATTAGAGAAGGCGAAAAAAAGGTGAAAAAAGAAAATTTCAAATCGGAGGAAATATCGGAAGGAAGATGGCGGGATCCCTAACTGCATCAGTCCACCGAGGAAACGCGGAGGCTTCAGAAACTTCCCGATGGCTAATCAGCTTCGCTCGGTTTATTCCGTTTCCGTCTCCTCCATCTCCGTATCCAGGACTCGTTCCTCTCGGAAAGAGGGAGCTGAGCTCGTCGCCCATAGGGACGTGGCTGTCGACGTCCTTCTCGAAGGTGTATCTCACTCTGGTGGACGAAGTGAACGGATCCGATGCGATTCTCTCCGTCGAACTCGCCGGCAAAATCCTCGTGAGTTGAAATCTCCGTCTCTCTCTATGTCGTTCTCTCTTTTGATCGGATTTGTTAGTTGCGACTGCTGGATCGGTGTTCGCGATGATTTGAGCTTAGTAGATTTCGTGAATCTGGATCTCTATCCATGTTTGATTGTAGATTCATGGACTAATTTGACTTCCCTGGTATGTAATTTTACAGGAAGAACACTACATTTCGAAGCTGAACTTCTCGTGGCCTCACATGACGTGCGTTTCTGGGTTCCCTTCTCGTGGCAGCCGAGCGATTCTCGTTAGCTACATGGATTCCGAAAACGAGGCAACCTCCTTACACTCGATTCTCTTTTGGAAATTTTCTGGAATAAACATACTGTCTAATGTGCTTGTTGATAATGGTTCACGAGTTAGATACTCCAGCTGTGTGATTGAAAGCCTATTGTTTACTGTGATTGTTGAGCTTCTTCTCCAGATTCAAAAGTTCGCTTTAAGGTTCTCCACATGTGATGCAGCTGTGACCTTTGTAGCAGCTCTCAAGGTTAGCCATTACTGCAAAGAGCTGCTTTATACATGTTGATTTTGATAGAATGATATCTCATTTGCTTTTCTTCGAATTATAGCCAATGATTCATGTGTTTGTTGTTCTGTTTGCAGGAGAAACTCAGTGGCTTTGAGGAAGCTGGGATACAGGAACGTGAAACCAGGCCCGAGGCTAGTTTCCAGTCAGATTACAACCCTGGAAATGAGATTATCCCCAGGTTAGATCACATTACTGTGTTGAATTTGTACAAGTGTTTTAGCCTTTAGATATGGTAAGGACAGCCACTGAGGAAGAGCCTAATATATTTAAACCTCCTGATAGTTATGTTCCTGAAATGCTACCAAGGCTCGAGTGTCAACAATCCTTATACCCACAACAATTCGCCACTGAGGAAGAGCCAAACATGGTTAAACCTCCTGAAAGTTATGTTCTTGAAATGCAACCAAGGCTTGAGTATCAAACTTGTCAAACATTCTATGAACCACAAATCGCCACTGTGGAGGAGCCAACCATGGTTAAACATATTGGTAGCTATGTCCCTGAAATGCAACCAAGGCTTGGCTATCAAGCTGGACAAACCTTATACCCACCACACGCCACCCTTAGTCAAATCCCTAACGATCCTTTCATTAACCTCCCTCCGAGTTTCACCACCTTACTCTCTGGTTGCTTCCCCAACTCCTCTCTAGGTAATCTCCACAACTGATCTTCGCTTGTTCTACTTTAAAGATATATAGCTTCTTTCATACATTTTATTAACAAGTTTTCTTCCCATGAAACCGGCTATAGATGCAGGCCAAGCAACTGTAAAGCAGGATCCTGATCTAAAGTCACAGATACTCGTAATAGCATAACAAGTCGAGTTTTTATTTCTTTCAAGAAACTCTCTTTCTACACAGCAACACAGTTCTAATGATTTCTTTTGGTTTTTGGGATTCCAACCTTTTTTGTTTTGACAGAAGCACATGGAAGATTCTTCATTTCAAGGTTTGTTTTCTCTCCAATATTTACACAGATAAGCTGTTTCAGAATTTACATTTCAGCTTGCTTCACTCAGATTTCAAAACTCTACAATCTATATATGTAACAAGCTGTTTCCTCATTATCCAGACATGCTGCAGAAAGTTGAGAGAATTATGGAAGAAATCGGAGGTAACTGGATTCTCTGAGTTTCATCTCGTCTCACATATACACCATCTCAATATACTATTCCAAATCCAGTACTTTGTTTCATGCAACATATATGGTTTAATCTTACACACATTTTAAACATTGTTGATTTTCTTTCTACTTGTGAATGAGAACACACTGACATTTCTGAATATCAAATGCACACCCCTAAAAATTTTCTTAGTTATATCAAATTTCATTTCATTTTCCTTGTTATCAAATTTGAATACCATATTTCTGGTTAAGGACTATATTATAACTTTAATTTTATGAATACGAAATTTCATTTTAAATAAACGTCTAACAGAAAAAAATTTAAAAATGTGGTTAAAGTTTATGGATCTTAAACCGGTTCCAGATGGCGAGAGAAAAATAATCGAATTTCTTTTTGTGGTAATCTGGTTCCAGAGTGTAGAATTTAAACTTAAATTACAGCTGTATAATATTTAATTTGTATGGGATTTGTTGGGCAAAAACCCTGTTATTGAACGCGGTAGGCGCTAGTCGGGCGGTCGGATTGGGCCTAGCGCCTAAAGAAAAAATCGGGGATTAATCGGAAATTATGCGGGGCGAAATTTTTAGATGGTTTACTATGTTATAAAACATGTTAATCTTTAATTGTGTATAACATTAATACATTTTCATATTTATGATTGTATAAAACACACAAATAGAATATATAAATTTAATATAGTGTAATTTTCATCAAAATTATGAATATAAATGATATTTATAAAATTTTAGATCAAATAAATAAATAAAAATATTATTAAAACTAAAAAAAAATTAAAAAAAAAAAAAAAAAAATTAGGCGGCTAGGCGGTCATTTAGGCGGCTAGACGGTCATTTAGGCGGTCTAGGCGGAAAAAATCGGATATCCGATTTTTTAAACCGATTTGGCATAAATCAGGGCGGAAAAGTGACTCGTAACGCCTAGACGGCCGATTTTTAGAACAGGGGGCAAAAATAAAAGAATAATGTACAGTATGTTTAATTTGGACTCAACGCGAGTAGTATTCAAATATCAATAGGTCAATGAATACGACCAAAAAAGCGAAAAAGAGAATTCAATCATAATGTTTTCGAATTTCCTCGAAAGCTTATACGATGGCATCGGAGACGATGAAGCCGACGACGACGACGACGAGAACATCCCCAAAACTCCAACGGAGAGACACGTCCCCGAGAGAAACGCCGATCGTTTGCCTCCGATGTCACCGGAAGAGGAGGCTCAAGCGCGCGGCGTGAAAGACGACCTGTCGGAACTCAGCCATACCCTCACGCGTAAATTTCGTGGCGTCGCTAACTTTCTCGCCCCGTTACCGGAGAGATCCTCCTCCGATCTGTCGAATCCCAGATTGAGCCAATCGCGTTTTTCAGATCCCGAATTGAATCAATCGTCGTCTTCCGATCCCAGGCTGAATCGCTCGTCGTCTTCCGATCCCAGGCTGGATCAATCTTCGTCTTTCGATCCCTGGCTGAATCAACCGCCGTCTTCTTCAGATCGGCCTGAATCGTGTGTCGGAATTGATACGCGAGAGACAGAGATTAGAGCTAGGAGCTCGGATACTATGGAAGATAAAAGGTTAGAAGACTTACGCGATGATCTGGAGGAGGAAGAAGAAGAGGAAACGGATGAAGAAGAGGAGGAGGAAGAGGAAGAAGAGATGGATGCGGTTGCTCTTACGGACGAAGTGCTAGCATTTGCGAGGAACATAGCAATGCATCCTGAAACTTGGTTAGACTTTCCTCTCGACCCCGACGAAGATCTTGATGGTATAACCTACACTCTACTCAATTTTGGACTTGAAAAAAGATTCTTAGTTTTTTTGGCCTTTAGTCTTCATGGATTGACTTATATGTGTATTGTCAACATCAATATGGTGTTGTGTCTTCTTCTTGTAGATTTGGAAATGTCTGATGCACAAAGAGGCCATGCTTTAGCTATAGAACGTCTTGCTCCGAGGTTAGCTGCATTAAGAATTGAACTCTGTCCGTGCCATATGACTGTTGGTTACTTCTGGAAAGTCTATTTTGTTCTTCTCCTTTCACGGCTCAATAAACACGATGCTCAGCTTTTGTCTTCGCCACAGGTTAACCACTCACACGATCATGATTGTTGTTGTTGGCACTCAATATAACTCTTTTTCTGTTTTGTTTACAGGTGATGGAAGCAAGAGCATTGTGGATGAAAGAGCTTCAGAATCAAAACAGTTCCCCCAAAACAGGGTATGGAGATATTCTTAAGGAGGAGATTACACCATCAACTTCGAGTTACTACAACCATGCTCCTCCTGAGTTTTTGTCTCCACGAATATATGCCTTTGAACCTCCTTCAATCATGTATCGCGATTTCGAAACGGCAGATCGCGGGTCTGGTTCTGAAAATGCGGAGTTCATTGATAAAGCTGTTATCGAGGAAAAACCAATCCAAAAGAGTGCAAGCCTAAGCGCGGCACCCAATGCCGATGATGAAGATGATGATGATGATTGGCCAGAAGAGGAAGACGATGCTCATGATTGGGCTCCAATGTTCACAGGGAATGAGGATGATGTTTCTTTCAGTGATCTGGAAGGAGACGATGATATAAGTAGCTTAGCACTCAAGTCTAAGACTACCTCCCAAAAAGGAACATGAAACATACATCTCAGGTAGTAACGAAACTGGCTTGTTGTTTTTATCTTACCTCAAGATCAAATCAATGGAACTGAATATAAAAGGATTTGTGCCGAGTCAAAGCATGAGTTTTTGGGTGTGAGTTTGATTGTTTGTCAAAAGGAAAAAAAAAAAAGGTTTTGAAACATGTACAGAAGATTTATTCAGCCACTTCAATTGCATTTGTATTTGTTCTCTTATATCGCCAATGTAAGGAAATATTGGAAGCTGTGATATATATACTATGTGAAATGTCTTTAGTATCTTGATTACATGTCAAAGATCAATTTGCAGAAGTTAGAATGCGGAATTAAACTATTGATGATCAAAGAAGATAAAATACTTTACCAACTCTGCTAAACACGACGCCGTTTCGATGGAGTAAATTAATCAGTTTATTACTTTATTTTAATGTTGTGTGTCGTCGTCTCTCTCTCTCTCTAGCTATTATGAAATCGTCAGATCGTGAATAAAAAGCCTTTTATCGAGCTGCTAACGGATGATCTCAGCTCATTCTTCTCTCTGACGTTTGCTCCTTCTTCTCCGGCGAAGCGTAAAATTCGTTAGATCTCGTGGATTAACTTCTTCTGTTTGATCGGATCTGATATCGCAATCCCTGGAGAAAACCATGGCAGGGGCGGCCTCCGCGCTGTTTCTGCTCGATATCAAGGGCCGCGTCCTCGTGTGGCGCGATTACCGTGGCGACGTCACCGCCGCTCAAGCCGAGCGTTTCTTCACCAAACTCATCGAGAAAGAGGTTTCTCTACTCTTCCCAATGTTTGATTTTCTAGATGTGCGATTTGGTGGATTTGTATTCACATATTTGATTTCTAGATGTTCCTCATGAGATTTTCTCGTGAATAAACATTTGGAACGAATTAGATTAGAGTTTGATCAGTGTTAATACAATTGCGATTCTCCTTGATGGTTTTGTTAATGTTATTGGCGCTAATCTTTCAGGGCGATTCACAGTCTAATGATCCGGTGGCTTACGATAATGGTGTGACCTACATGTTTGTACAGCATAGTAACATTTACCTCATGATAGCCTCCAGGCAGAACTGTAACGCTGCGAGTCTTATCTCCTTCTTGCATCGCGTCGTCGACGTAAGCTTCCCTTGATATTCAATTTTTTTTGCAAAAAAGAACACTTAACTGTTTCGAATTGATAACTGATCATTTGCGTGTTTATTAGGTCTTCAAGCATTACTTTGAGGAGTTGGAGGAAGAATCACTGAGGGATAACTTTGTGGTTGTGGTATGTCACTGCTTCTCCCTTCTACTCTAGTAATACTCTCTTGATGAATTCACATGAGGCAAACAAATATTAGATGCTGAAGTTGTGGCTTGTGTTGGTGGCAGTATGAGTTACTTGACGAGATGATGGACTTTGGTTACCCTCAGTATACCGAAGCAAGGATCCTTAGTGAGTTCATCAAGACTGATGCTTATAGAATGGAGGTTACACAGAGACCTCCTATGGCTGTCACTAATGCTGTTTCATGGAGGAGTGAGGGGTTACAGTTTAAGAAAAACGAAGTAGGTGCTTAGTTTACAAGCAGGGAACATTTTGTTTTTTGTATTTTGTTTAGGTTTCCAAATGTTTTACAGACTGGTGTTTTTTGGTTTCTAGGTTTTCTTGGACGTAATAGAGAGTGTAAATATCCTTGTGAACAGTAATGGGCAAATTGTGAGGTCTGATGTCGTTGGAGCATTGAAGATGCGAACATATTTGAGGTGCGTTTTCTACTGTATCAACCAAATCATGTTAGATAAAAATTCACTTCTCTTTGACTCTCTGCTTCTTAATCCATGGTTATTACAGTGGAATGCCAGAGTGTAAGCTAGGTCTGAATGATAGAGTACTACTGGAAGCACAGGGGCGAGCAACAAAAGGAAAAGCAATTGATTTGGAGGACATCAAGTTTCATCAGTACGCTTTCCACTTGCTAACTCCAAACAATCTCTGACAGTCACTTATCCGGACCACTGTTTTGAGTTCTACGTGTCTTTCTTCAAAATGCAGGTGTGTTCGATTGGCACGTTTTGAGAACGATAGGACGATATCTTTCATACCACCTGATGGGGCTTTTGATTTAATGACATATAGACTCAGTACCCAGGTTTGAAATGTGGAATATTGCATGGATGGCTTTTTCTTCCTTCTTCAACAAATTAAAAATCTCATGAAATTTTCTTTCTTTTTTACATTATACTTGTTCAGGTCAAGCCTCTTATATGGGTCGAAGCTCAGATAGAGAGGCATTCCAGAAGTCGTGTTGAGATGCTAGTTAAAGCTAGAAGCCAGTTCAAGGAAAGAAGGTAACTACTAATCCTTGTCTGACTTTGCTTGATATCTATGTTTTTACCATAAAGTGATAAAACGTTAATTTTCTACAGCACTGCAACGAATGTTGAGATCGAGTTGCCTGTACCAACTGATGCATCCAACCCCACCGTAAGAACATCTCTAGGGTCTGCCGCATATGCTCCCGAAAAAGATGCTCTGGTTTGGAAAATCAAATCTTTCCCTGGGAACAAGGTAAGTGCTTATAACTTTTAAATAGTTTTTAAACGTAAGAACTGACCATATAATGTTGAGTGTCTTGACTTTAAGTTTTGAAACAATGTAGGAGTATATGTTGAGAGCAGAGTTCCATCTTCCAAGTGTAACCGCAGAGGAAGCAACGCCTGAGAGAAAAGCTCCTATCCGTGTCAAATTTGAGATCCCTTACTTCACTGTTTCAGGAATACAGGTTAGTATATCTTGGGAATTTTCTGTTTCTGTACTCGTTATCTGAAACCTTGAAATTGAAGAATCCTAATGCGTGTGTTAATGCAGGTTCGATACCTGAAGATCATTGAGAAGAGTGGGTACCAAGCTCTTCCGTGGGTGAGATATATAACCATGGCTGGTGAGTACGAACTCAGACTCATGTAACATGAGATCTGTGTTGTTTTTTTTTTTTTTTTATTTACGCCATTTGTCAAGAAAAGAAACCAGAGGAAGATCAAAGAAAAGGAAAAAAAAGATTTGAAAAATTTAGCTGATGAAAATTACGGTGAAATGTTGTTTTGGGATCCATATTTCTTGTGAATTGTTTTCATGGTGTCTCTCTCTTTATTTTTCCTGTAAGCTTTTTTATGACAATTATTTTGGTTAAAATTGTTAAACAAGCAATTTTGTTTGATCTTTTAGTCTTCTGACAGTTCTTGCTTTCTTTTTGAGGAAGATAATGTATTAACACATACGGTAGATAGAATCTGACTTATATCCTAATGGGATTCAGATTAGGCAGTAAACCACCAACATGACAACAACAGAAATGTATTATAAATTTTACAACGAAAGGTTACACCATACAACAAAAACGAGAGAGCATAAGAACAGTGAACATATCTGAACTGATGAATTGCCTAAAGAATCAAGGCCCAACGTCCCTAAACACTTGAAAACGAAAATAGATCAATGTACAAAGCTGTTTTTGGGGGGGGCATCAACGAGGAGAGCTAGGACAACGAGGAGATTGATGATTAGGGAGAGTCTGAGGAATCTTCCTAAAAACATGTTTTCTGCAACGTTGGAAGATACTATCGTATATAAGATCAAACTGAACTCCAGCTCTCTCTCTATTCACTATGAACGTTATGTGATCCGCTTCCACTATCTTATAATACCTGCAATAACCATTTTTCATCCCATCAGCATTCTTCTTCCACTCTCATGGGCTATATATGTTATATAATATTGAGATTTACTCACCAGATCCCAGGTTGTAACGTTTGACACTCTGAATCACTCCTTATGAACCGGCTCGGATGCTCCACAGGTAACCTCGGATGCGTCATTGATATTGTGTTCATTGCCCCATCGTTCTCTTGCCACTCCTCATCCCTTCACATTCCATAACATTTTAGATCCCATCAAGAACGAATGTTTTCAAAGTTTGAATTCTTATTGTGTGTTGTTACCTGTAGCCTTTATAAGGAGGAGAAACATCTTGAGGGAACCTCCACTGACTCATCTGAAAGACACGGAGGAAAAGCATCGGGTGTATTCCAAGAACACCTGAAGGAACCGTCATCCCCATCATTCTGCGTGTGCGTTTAGTCGCGTAGCTGAAGTAGTAAGTGCTTGGGAACGTCTGGAGATTGGAGTTAAGACTTGTGGACCCTTGTATCGTGAGATCAGGCAAGATCCAGTCACCAGTAGCAAAAGGACCTGAGTTTCCCACAAGGCAATCAACTAGACCTCTGACTCCTGTTGTCTTCCAAGAAATGTTGAAGTGATCAAACCCAAAATTGTAATAGTTCTTTAGCCATGAAACGTCCAACCAATCGTACATTATCACGCCTATACGACATATCTGCAACAGACATATCGGTTTCATGCTTATTCCGTCATCTGTCCTGTAATGACAAAGATAAAGAGTGATAAGAACCAACTAATCCCAAGAACACACATTTGCTTTCAAGAAGGAAACTAACCTCATGCCATCTAAGTAAGTCCTTGTAGTACCATTGAATGCTCCTGACAATGAAGTCACACTCAGAACCCAATTCTCATTCGTTTCTTCAAACCCTTCAAAAGCCTAACCATCACCAGTTTCAGACATACATGTTAGCATCAATCATCAACCAAAGCTTTTAAAACCATTAAAGTCAAACCTTATCTGCAAGCATTTGCTGCAACAAGCGTATAACTTGCGCACCAGCTGAATGCCCCACAAAATGAATAGGATGATCCTCATCCCACTCAGGGTATTGCCCTAAACACACACACACACACATACCAAAGTCAAGAATCCACATTATTAGTCTCCAAATGAGAGTTTCATATCAAAACCTAACCTTTTCCATAGTCTCTTCCAAACCGAGAATGTCCACAAGCTTCACTATGCTCTTCACCAAAATCAACTCTTCCTCCTTTTAAATAATAAAACAATTCCCTTGCCCTGAAAAAACAATTGTTATTACCATCAGCATAATGATTTACACAATAAGATCAAAAATGTGCAATTCAAATACCTATCATAGATGCTTGTTAAAGATCCCAAATCAGGAACAAGAACCCTCTCATCTTTCTTCTCAGCACCACCAAAATATGATAACCCTCCTAACCTCTGATCAATACAATAAAATCAAAACCCACAAGAATCTAATAAAAACAATATAAAGAAAAAATTGAGTTTTTTTTTGTGCATTATTATTACCCCTTTGCCAAATCCAAAGATCCCATGGACCAATACAATAGGAGGCAGACCTTCAACATTACTTTGACTTTGATCTGTTTCTCCTCCTACATTTGACTTGAACAGATAATCACTCAACTTCTGGGAAACATCTCCGGCCACAGCGGTGCTGAATATATAAAACCCATAAATCAAATGCACCACAGAGCTCACGAAAAGCTCAGCGAGTTGAAGACATGTCACCATCCACAACTTTATCATCATCATCTTAGAAGAACAAAAAAAAGGAATCTCCTTTATCCTATAATATAGACTCCCCGAAACAGGGGAGGCAAATGCAGAGAGACCCTCGTGAGGTTTCTTCAAAAGAACATTAAAGGATGCTCCTTTGAGGGAAGAAAAACCCAGAAAAAAAAAAAAGAACTTTGAAATTTTCCCGAGAAAGTTGGCAACGTCTCTCTCTGTCTCTTATGTATTATCCAATGTTATTTTGGCATCCACTTGTATCTATTGCCCACCTCTCACCCAATCTTTTAGCTGAAGCACGCCATGTGTAATGAGTCCTCACCTCTCCTCTACAAGCTCCTCGAGTTTCCGCAAATATTGTAATAGGAGGATTCCAAGGCCCACTTTTAGTTTATTATTTTTATTGTTATTATTTTGCTGGATTCTTATTGGTTGAGAGAAACGGCGAAGCACGCTGGATCGGCGCTGGAAGATTGGTGCATGATAGTAGTACCAAACTGTATCTTTCTGCTTTGATGTAACCTTATCTTGTTTAATCATCCAATCATCCAAAACTAAAACTTGTATTTAATACGAATTTAAATCCTGTTTATTCGACATTTATTATTTATCATTTATATATTTGTTATTTAAATACGAATTTTTAAGAAGGGTACCTGTATAAAAATTAATGAACAAGAATGTTATTTCAATATATCGACAACCATAAGTAATTTCTATGGGATGGGTTGAGATGTAATATACGAATTGCATCTAAAATATTTGTAGCGATAAAAAATTTTGATCACAATAAATAACAGCTAAAACAAGAGATCATATTAGAGCGGCAGCAAAGTTGGTTAAAGTTAAACTATATATATATATATATATATATATATTTATATTTAATAGGAGGATATTCCAAACTTACAGAAGAACTCACACTAATCTTCAAAGTAATAATAAATTGATGCTATGTTTATGTTGATTCAGTTTCCTCGGCTAACGGATTTAGAATCTACTTAGATTACTAGTCTTTTGTTGTAAAAAAAAGTTGTAGTAAATTGATGAATTAAGATTATTTTTTCGTTGTTTTAAACTATCAAAATAATAGGAAATAATAAGGAGATGTTACACTTATAAGATTTGTATATAAGTTTGAAGCACTAATATTATTTTAAAAATACTAAAAAATGAACTATATATAAATAAAATAAATTAATTATTGGAAAAAAATACTAATCATAAATTATATTGAAGGCAGATTTTTATTTTTAGAATGTGTCTCACACAAATACAGAATAATCTTAAATTGATGAGATTTTTCTTTTAAAAAATAAAATAAAATATTTTTTTGGGTAAAATCAAAGCATCAAATATAAAACCTGTGCAAATAGAACATACTAGTACAATAAGTTTATGGGCCGAATATAATTGAATGGGCCTACCGAAATGTGTTTAATTTGAACATACGAAGATCATAAGAACATAACTATCTTTTTCTCTGCAAGTGTTTTGAGCTATTACCGAAATGCTGAGAGGGTTTAAGCGCAATTTAAAAACGTCTGGGCTAAATGTAGTAAAAGTTAAATCTTGGGGTGGAAAGTATAAGAAATTGAAAGTTTGTAAGGGGAAAAAGAAAAAAAAAAGTGGACCTGTCAGACTACCGTGCGACCACCCTAGCAAGGGTCGAGACCAGACTAGGTAGCGATCCTCTACAGTGCGGAGAGCCCGAAGACAATCTTAACCGTTAATCACACTCAGATCGCACAGCCATTATTCATCAACCAGGGTTATAGGGCATGTCTCCTTAGAAATCAAGGACACAGAGGTACTTCCTATAGAACAGATCCTGTTCAAGTAAGGTCGTGACCACTCGTGCTTTCTAGACATATATAAAGTAGCTATATATTCTCCGTGTCTTCGATGTGGGACTTTAGTTCCCAACTTACTACCTCCTCCTGTGACACGTGTAACTAAATTAAAATGGTAACGCAAAAAACATCTTGTACCAAAACCAATTATATATGGTTTACGATTGAACCGATTTTAATCAATGCTTTTAGCCTTTTACACTAATAACTAGATCAATCAATTTCGAAACGTTAACCACTAACACCAGAAAGAAGCATAGTTAATGAAACATTTTGTATTATGGCTAAATAAAATTACAATAAATATTCAAGTTCTGGTTAAAAATCTTTTCTTTTTGTAACATCGGGTTACAAATTCAAAAACCCAAAAAAAAAAAACAAATGATCAAAATTTTATGGTCTCTGTTACACATGAGCTCTACATCAGGCTCTTGTCTTCTTGTGGGATATGGAATATTGCTTATCGTCGCCTCTCTTTCTCGCAGATTTATCAAAACCACTTTGCTTTACCTTGTAATCAGAAGATTTGGTAGTCTCTATACTGATGAAGTGATGATCCTCCACTTGAAGAAATCTTAGACTTTTCCAAAGCATCAGCTTCTTTGCCACCAATAGCAAATTGTTCAAGCAGCTCAGGATGAAACTCTATCTGCGCTAAATTTGTTTTGCTGCTTCCCTGAGATCTTCGTTTACTGATACATTATGAGGTTCAAGCACTCTCTGCAACCAATTATATTAATCAGATATTTGTGTATGTGTTTGTTAACGTTCAAGAGAACGTAGAAGTAATGTGGTAGTTTTGCCAACAGAACTTACTTCTTCCAACCGAGGGAAGGTGGATTCAACCGCTGTTGAGGTCTTCAGGAACAGCTACTGCACCTCATAGACAAGATTGATTTTCTTCTTTGTGGTTCTTGCATATTGGATTCATTCATGGCTTCAAACGCTTTTTAAATAGATGGTGAGTAGGGAATGTATTTAGGTTGATGGAGATGGATCTGCTGATTCATGGAAGACAATTCGAATGTACACAAACTTATGACAGATCTTTTTGATTCATATGAATTAGTTACAATATCATAATTATACATAATCTTGTAGGCTTTTGTTCTTCAAAGAGTAACGTCAAGACACTATACTAGGACTAAAAAAAGTTTCTATTTCTGTCATCTGATTAAAAATCACTCTGTTAAGTTGATTAGGACACAAGTGTATGAAAAGGGTTGTTTTAAATTGTCACTAAGAAGTTGAAAAAAAATGGCGTAGAAGAAGTTTAACTTCTCTGACTCTCTTCACTGCAACACATTCCAACAAACGTTCTCATTAGAGACTGTCTCTCTTCCAGCAAATCGTCTTTGAAATTTTAACAATAAATACATTGTTTTTTATGTTTAGCTATTTTTTATGATTTTTAATCAATTAAAATTCAGCAAATAGTCTTTGAAATTTACAATTTGCCATTGTTACATACATTGAAAAAATAAAATATGGATTTTTTAGAAACAATTTTTTTTTGCTAAAACATGGGTCATTCTGAAATGGAGAGAATAAGTTTTATTGAAACATTCTTACGTACTATAATTTTCTGAAAATTTATTTGTACACTATATTCATTTAATAAATAAATCTTAGAAATCGCTCAATGTTATATTTTGAATTACATAAAATTAAGAATTTTATTTGATTAATATTTAATTATATGTTTTCGGTTTCTGATTTATAATTTTTTTCATTAAAAGATATTTTTAGATAAAACAGAGAGATATGTTTTCTGTTTCGGCAACCATCAAACTGCATTCCCGACCTACGTTGCACGGAAGCTTCATCGGACGTCCGCTTCCCGCTTCGGAACCGGAATCGGAATCGGAACCTCGTGGAAGCTTGCGGAATCTCGCTTCCAAAACGTTTCTAAAATATTCTCTTTAAAAACATGTTGGAAGCTTATGATTCCGTTTTAGAATCACGCTTCCGTTTAAAAAAAAAATACAATGTATATCAATAAAATATAAAACCATAGTTTTCATCTATATAAAAAAAAAATTAATAGTAATGAATATTGAGTTATAAATATACAAATATCAAAAATAATACTATAAATTATCTTTATGCATTGAGATTTTTTATTAAAGATATAGCACACATTGAAACATATTGTGTCAATTATTTATGAAGTATTAAAAATAATTAATATAATATTTTTTGTAAACGTAATTTATGTGTATTTTTACAGTTTTAATATAAAATTATTTCAAAATTATTATAAATGAATAAATGTTTTATTTCAAATTTAAATCATATAAGTTTTAGTCCTAATTTTTTTTAAAATTTTGCATATATATATATATATATGGATATACGCTTCCAACACGTACCCGCTTCCTAATATTTAAAAAAATCTCGCTTCTGCGCTTCCTTACGCTTCCGCTTCCACGTACCCGCTTCCGTTTCCATGTAACATAGTTCCCGACACACCACTAGTTAATAATAAATTTAGCCAGCGAAAAAAGGTTAATG
This sequence comes from Brassica napus, assembly GCF_020379485.1. Lineage (NCBI taxonomy): Eukaryota > Viridiplantae > Streptophyta > Magnoliopsida > Brassicales > Brassicaceae > Brassica > Brassica napus. The sequence continues at coordinate 47,537,800 of NC_063451.1, read as the reverse complement.
AAATCATCAATCATAACATTTTTGGTAACCGGTCTGACCGTGACTAACAGACGCGACCCGGCCCGGCGACACAGAGATCATAATATTCTGACCTCTCTCGGGAAACCTCTTTCTCTGCCTTGCCAGTGAAGTGAGCAACCCTAATTCCCAATTCCGAAGAAGTCGTAGAAAAGATGACGAGGGGATCCATCTTTGCTAAGGTTAGCGAGAATAGGAACAGATCGTGTTCAGCTGATTTGTTGTTATATTTATTTTTTAACGATAATCGTTAATCCCAATTCTGGCTCGTCTGTTTCACCGTCTGGATAGGATGAAGACGAGAGTTTTGTTTGTTTAGCCACTAAAAATGCAACTCATTCAGATGGATCATCCGGATGACTTTTGGAAATCTAGACTTAATTTTAAAGTCCATTCAGCTGAACCAATTTGGATCATTTGAATGGAGATGGTTCATTCAAAATGGTATAATGTCTATTATGCTCCTAATGTAATTCACAAATTACAAACGTAAACATAAAATCATTTTTGTCACATACGAAACCTGATAAAACTACAAAAACACGTTTTTTCCGCGAAAAACGAAAAACGTGTTCACTCCAAAACCACAGAAATGCATTTTCCCGCAAAAATTGTAAAAAAAAAAATGTTTTCCCGTCAAAATTGCAAAAAAACACGCAAAAACTGAAAAACGTGTTTTAATGCCAAAATCACAAAAAAAAACATGTTTTACGCCAACACCCCAAAATATATTTTTCCGCCAAAACACAAAAACATGTTTTCCTGCCAAAATTGCAAAAACGTATTTTCCTGTCAAAACCAAAAAAAAACGTGTTTTCCCGCTAAAACCGAAAATCTTGTTTTCCCGCCAAAACCGAAAAATCTCGTTTTCCCGCCAAAACCGAAAAAATCTTGTTTTTCCGCGCAAACCGCAAAAAACGCGTTCTCCCGCCAAAAATGTGTTTCCCAGCCAAAACCGCAAAAAAAAACATGTTTCCCGTCAAAAACGTGTTTTCCCGCCAAAACCGCAATTGAGATCATCATATTGGTGCAAAAAAAAAGAGATCAACATAATAGCAATTGTCTGCCCAAAAATAGATAATAACAAGTATGCTGAGCAATTAACATAATTAATAGATAATTAATCTTGTCGACGGAACACGACAAAAGAGGTTCCATGATATGATTTGATGTACTTGAAAAACACTTTTGATTTGTGAGGGCTTTGGAGCGGGGTCCTCAAGTGTATACTTTGGAACATTTAAAATAGCAAACAAGGTCTACTGTCCATCCCGACCTAAACACTTTGGCCTTGAAGATATGTGGTATAACATTGTCAAATCATAACAGCGATTGTTGTGATGATAGCAACTAAGTATATGATATTCATTTTTGGATTGTAAGTTTGGGTTTTAATTTCTTTCTTCTTATGGTTCCTAATTCTTAGATAATGGTAAAGGAAAATTTCAAAACACGCAATATTTTAGATGTGAGTCCACCCCGCAGCCTTTAAAAGCTGATTGGATGGAATTGTTTATGATAACATGTACACACTAAAATTATATGAAAGTCCATTATCTTGTTTAATATATTATGCATACATCATTTCCAAACAAAAAAAAATAAGGAAACATTTTTCACCAAGAAAAAACGAAATGCTGAGACGTTAGGACTAATACACCAGGCGATTACTAATAAGCACTGACTTTTTGTACTTTTGTCTATCTGTTTTCAAGCAAAACTGATTTTTATTCATGCATATAGTTTAAAAAAAAACTTGATAGATTATAGTCTAGTTAGTGGTAGATATGATTGAGATTTCACTGGACTAGCTGGCATTTTCTTCAAAACTATTTTTTCTGTATTTTGCATGATTATTTTAGATGTTTAGTATAGTTTAATAGTTTATTTCTCTAGGGTTAGCAACGTCTCCGTTAGCTAAGTAGAGTACGAGGTGTATTATTTTACTATCCAGTAAAGTTTGATTTAATAGAATGAGTAGTTGACAAAAAAATATGGTGAATCACTTATGAATCTGAACAATATATGAGGCCTTACACCAGTCCATATATATAATATCTATGATCTCTAAGACTAAGACTAACCCCCAAATCTATACAATTGTCTGAATTTTCTAGTTAATGGTATGGCAATATACTGTCTTTCTTTTCTTCATAATGTTGGGTGGGAGGATTTAGTGGAAGTCTCAATGCAAGTATCTATATCTAACATGTCTTTGAAGTGATATTAGATGTTCCATCCATTGGCTCTTTCAGGTCATTCTCACTTCAAGAAACAAGAGCATTAGTGGTTTGATCGATTAGATGTTTTTGGGTTTGCTGCTTATTCACTTAAATGGGCCTGTAGCATGTAGCCCATGATTGCAATAATACCCAAAACCATTTTGCCGTTTCAAGCTTGCAGCGAGCGTGTGAATTGTCCCACATCGCTTACAGCTAGAAAGAAGGACCGTGATGGAGAGTATAAGAAGAGAAGTGGAGTGAACAATCAAATCACTTACCTGGACGGGGTCAACTCATGATCATGAAGATGAGTGGCCTAGGCTAGTGACCTCCATTGCACTCTGAGGAGGGGCGCTTAGCTTAAGGTCTCCCCAAGTGGGAGAGCCTGCGTCATTATTTATGGCAGAGGGAGCCTGCGTTCGCGCGGCTCCTACCATCCATTGTAGTGTCAACAATTGAATTTTTCATGGACATACTACATCAACTATCCCACATTGGAAACATATAACAAAAGAAAGCGGCTTTCGTAATTATCATCCTAATCCATGTAGATAAGCATAAGCTTCTTCAAGTATACTCTTTATCATCTTTTTGTGTGTGTCTGTGCTAGAGATTCTCTAAGTGAGCTATTATAATCTGTTCTCCTTGCTTCTTTACTCGTTAAGAAGTAGAATACTGATTCGAACAACAACAAATAGTCTTCAATAAGTAATCATACACACAATGCTGGTAGCCGTTACCATCCATTGTTAGATTTTAAACTTTTTATCAATCTGTCACACAACCGTGTTGTAATTCCCTTGTATAACGAAAACTTTGGTAAATATTAATTCTGTATGCAGAAAGATAATACCTGATTTGATTGGAAAAATCAACGCTCCCACATCGGAAGTGTTTATCAAGTAGGTTGGTTTTGTCTGGACTATAAAAGAAAGAGGTGTTCGATGGTTGAAACTCATCTTTGCGCTTGGGGCAATGACGCAGCTAATGAGGTACTAACCGAGGCGCGTCTATTGCTGGTTGAAAACTATTTCCAAACCCCCTCATTGTTTCTAGGCTTGACCTAGGTCTTTGGGAATTTCTGGAAGGACTCCCTTCGGGGTAAAGGCCTACAATCTTTACAGTTCAAGTTTTGTTTCTTAGCCTATATTAAAGGCATTTGTCGGCATCTTTGTTTAAAGTGAAAAAACTCGTTTTTCCGCGAAAACCGCAAAAAAAACGCGTTCTCCCGCCAAAAACGTGTTTTCACGCCAAAACCGCAAAAACGCGTTTTTCCGTCAAAACCGAAAAACGCATTTTCCTGCCAAAACCGCAAAAACATGTTTTCCTGCCAAAACCACAAAAACGCGTTTTCCCGCCAATAACGAAAGATCTTGTTTTCTCGCCAAAACCCGAAAAATTTCGTTTTTCCGCGAAAATCGCAAAAACGTGTTTCTTTCCAAAACCACAAAAAACGCATTTTCCCGCCAAAACCGTAAAAACGTGTTTTCTCGCCAAAAACCGAAAATTTGTGTTTTCCCGCCAAAACCGAAAAATCTCGTTTTCCCGCCAAAACCGAAAAATCTTGTTTTTCCGTCAAAACCGAAAAATCTCGTTTTCCCGCTAAAACCGAAAAATCTTTTTTTTTTCGCTCAAACCGCAAAAAAAAACTCGTTAATTTTGAAATAATTCTAATGTAAATATATTAAACTAAATAATTAAATGTAATATAGTTAAAATTAATATCAAATATATGATTAAATCAATACAAAGGTATTTTGGTAATTTGTTTACTAAACTCATTTGAATGGAAATAAAAATAAAGAAACAAACATAAGATCCATTTAAATGATTCATCTAGATGAGCTATGTGGATGGACAAACAAACAATCACAAAAATCTGAATGGATCATCTGAATAGATCATACAAATGAATCATTTGGATGGAGATGACAAATGGTGAAACAAACAGCCTCTTACACGAATGTTGTTTGTGTGCTGAAGCGATTACCTAAGGAGCAGGCAGGTCTGATTGTGCGGGGAACCGTTGTTAAAGGGATAATAGGCTTCCTTGGATACGAGCTTGGTATGTTACTTACTTGTGGAGAATTTGGTGCCTGGTAGTTTTTAATTAGTGAGATTAATTCATCCTTTGTTTTACTCTCCTCATCATCAGGTACCATGATGTTCTCCCAAGCCCCAAAAATTGGACGATATGAACTCTTGTTGCAGCAAGTGAGGGAGGCCACAGAAAAGCATGAAGGAACTTTAAGGGCTTTGGATAAGTGTGAGGAAGAGCTAGTGCAAATGGAGGAGAAATTTAACAAGTTGCTGATGAAGAAGTATGATTCGAGAGCTTCAAAAAACTAGTCTTTGTATTTTCAAAATTTCAGACTTGTGTGTTATGATCATCTTTGGAACCAAACTTATTTGCCAAAAGACTTGAGATTTGAATAATGACCATGCCTTGCGCATGTGTCAAAAAAAAAATGTTATGATTTTGTATCATCCATTTGTGTGTTACAGGGGACAGAGTATCTCTCTCTCTCTGTCTGAAAGCTACAACAACCTCTAGGATCTTTCTTTCTTGTAATTAGTAAGTTTTTGGAAATGCGGGTTGGGGCATATAAAAACCGGACCAAGGATGTATTTGAGATTTCATGCTCTTAAACCAACCAAGAGAGTAAAAGAGCTCTGCGACGTTAACTCCAATCTTAAACCAAGCCTACAAATCCACTTTCTTAAATAAGTTTTGCCAAATAAGTATTATTACAAACATGATCTCGTTGTTGCACAAACATTATCCAGAACACAAAAATTGAGTCAAAACGCAATATATTACGACAAAAGAGAGTGATATGAGAATATGATCAAATCCCTCAATGGCATGGATCGAAAAAAGGGTGTTAGTACTGACTTCATTGCAAGTTTGTAATCCATCTTCTTGAATTTATCACCTCAACAGCTTAGAGAACCTTATCCTGAAATGTGAACAAGAAAGAAGAAGTGGCCAAAACATTAAAACCAAGGACGGCAATATACTTGGAAGATACATAAAAGTTTGGTTCTTACCTGTATAGAAGGGACCAAAGAAGCCTAATTCATTTGACTCACTAACTTCGAACTCATCCTTGTTTAATGGTTTCAGAAGCATACATGTGTGCTCACCAGTCACAGCACTCTGATCCAACCAAATATAGAAAATTGTGTTAATACTAAGCTACTATACAAGCTCAACCGCATCAGAACCATATCCCATCTACATAGAATGCAATAAGAAGATTGTCACTTCTTTGATGGAACCTAACAGATAGAAAAATGAGAAGCTTTAAAAAGGTTACCTTCACGGCGTTGGCGTGGACTGCTCTATGCGTACTATACATGGAGAGTTGGAAAGACAAGGTCCCAGAACTGTTCACAGAACTTCCATGGTATTTGATCTCCATGTGGCGAATGACCATCTCTTAAACTTCTGATGGCTAACTTCTCAGATATCTGTCCTTGAAGGGCAAACCTGAAAAAAGTACATCCAGAACCAGGCACAATGTTGTTTAATCACAAAAGAACGTCAATATAAAATGATGCAAACAGACAACAAAACAGAAAGTATGAGTCTATACCTGAACAACACATAGTATATCAGGAAGCTGGTTTTTGGACTCATCAACAGGACCTGTACCAAATAGAATATTAAGGAGATGATCTAAATCTGGTGATTATATCTAGCTATTAATTATAGGAAAAGTTAGCTCTAACAAATGATGAGCTGGAGCATCCGCCAGCAACGGAAGATCATTAGGAGAATTCTTGTAGTGAGAAGACACACAAAGTGCCATCATTCGCTGTAGAACATCACTTAATGTCAAGTTACTATTATCTCTAGTAATTATGAACACCGATCAGATACAGTGTCACATGTCAATGGAGCGATGCTTAAGAAAGACAAGCTCTATGCTCTTAAAGATAATACTGGGATTGTAACATGTCCAAAGTAAAAGCAAGATATAATGGTTAAGTACCAGAAAGGGAGCCTTCAACACCAGTAGCAGGGGCTCGGCTTTGTTCTTCTAACTGTTGGACGAAGAGGAAGATGAATGGAACTGAAGCCGAGGACATAAACCTTCATCGTGAGGACATAAACCTTCATCGTTTAAATGTAAAGAAGCCATTAGCTCGTTTCTCTTATCTTCTCAAGTGCAACTGTTTGGGCTGATTAGAGCTTTGAGCTGAGAAAGTTTGTTACTGAAATGTAAAACTGTATTACTCAAAGTTAAACTTTACAAATGTGTCATGTACAGTATATATACTTAAGCGGTTTAGTAAATGGAAGATAAACCAGTCGGTTAGGTAAAATGAAGCCTTAACCAACTCAATTGTATAATCTAATAGGGATATTACAAAAATGTTGGGTTTAAGTGAATAATAGAAACAGTATGGATTGAAATCTGATAAATTAGAAGTTTGAGGATAAAACAAAAAGGAATCTGCCAGGTTGAAAACATAAGAAATTGAAAGTTAGGTGGACTAAAGTGAAAAACTAAAAATCTGTCATGTGTTCCACCGGGTCTCCGCCGGGTTTGTACTCGGGTAGGCGCAGCTTCTCTATCTTTCTGAGTTGCACACTAGTCAGAACGCTAGTAAAAGGGGTGCGTGATGTTGCGGCGAGTACGCTCTCGATTTGCGGGGCCGCGCTGGTTACCTGATGGATCTTCTCGCTCATTTGTTGGAAGCTGAGTTTGAGCTCGGCGAGCTCGCGTATGGTTGCGAGATCAGAACCTATTGGGGGTGATCGGCGAGAAGGGTTTCATTAGGCTCTGAGTCGTCTGAGACGTGGTCGCCTCCGGTCGCCGTTAGGTTGGTGTTAAAGAGGCGATGGCGTATCTGCTGGGGACGGCTTGTTTGGCCATCGGGAGTTGTGAGTGCCGCGACCAAAGCAGCTAATTGGTCGTTGGTCGTCTTTTGGACTTCGTCTTGACGAGCAAGTCGAGCTATGATAGAGCTCATAAAATCTGCGGCGATGGGTGGCGCGGTTTCGGGCGTAGGGGTCGGTTCTCCGCCCGGAGCGCCGAAGATGGCGTCGTCTTGAACCATGTAGATCTAGAACGTTACTTTAGTCAGCCCCACGGTGAGCGCCAATTGTTTGAACGGGATTCAGTCGACTAAAATGAAAGAAGTCAGAAATGGGATGACTAAAGACGTTTTATTAGATTTGAACTGAAGGGTTATAAGAGTGACAGGAAAGTGAAAGAGCAACAAGATCAAAGAGATCGCCTAAAACCCTAGATCTAGCCGTTTGGTCTGTCCAATCGTCCCAAAAGTCTTTTTCTTGTTGCTCTCTCTCCCTTTTTTATAGGTCTCCTGCCCTTGATGCCCTAATTTCGTGCCTCTTTGAGCCTTGATGCGAAAGACCGCGTACACGGGCCCAGGCGGAATTCCCTTGAAGTTGGGTACTTTTGGTCGGCTTGGTCGACCGGCTAAAAGTACTCTAAGGTCGAGTTCTCGTGTTTAGCCGCCGAGCCGACCGGACAAATCCGACTCACTGAATTAGTGTCTGTTATTCGATGGGCCTATCAGAGGGATGTAATCCATCTCCTACAGTATGTGGGTCTTTGGTGAGCTGATTAGGAATGTTAAGCTCAAGGAATCTGCAGATGTTTTGACTAAGATGGGAGAATGGGAACCTAAACCAGATCCTTCGGTTAACCAGCCGCAGAAAATTGATTAAAGAATTTTCGGTTTCTATTGATTAAAGAATTTTCGGTTTCTATTGGTATGCAATTGGTACAATTAGTGTACACAAAAAAAAAAAATCTTATTTTTAGTATGCAAGTGTGACTTTAAAAGCTCCACTATGCCTTGGAACACAACAATGAACACTAATCACAATTATAGATGATGAAAACAACATTTACTTATAACCATATAGATATCACCTAAAAAACCATGAATTTTCTCCTTTTTCTTAATAAATTTAAATTCCTAAAAATCTAATTACATTTATATTCTTAAGGACATTTAGGATTTTTGCCAGGTCCTCCATAATAAAAATAATTACCCCAAGCCTTATTAGATCCACCTTGAATATCATAGCAATTTGGATGGTCTGCGAGTACTCGAAGGTTTGGAGAAGGGACCAAATTGTTATCCCAATCAACTACTTGGATGTTTCTGAAATAAGAAGCTTTTGTGAACCCGTCCTCGGCAAAATGTCCACTCCCCATCTGTGTAGAAGTATGGGCCCCAAATGGGCTTGAATTTACAACCTCACCACCGTATTGGACCATGCTCGCATGCTCCCTCAGGTGTGTAAACAAGAAAGATGGCCAATACCCAACTAGAATACCCGACCCGAACTCCAGCCACCAGTTTCCATGCTTCGGATCCTGAACATTAGTTTTAGTTTTAACAATTAAACACTTATAAATCCTCTGTTTTCAAATTCACTTGATCTATTTCGCATGAAAACCTGAAAAGACATATCTAAATGCTTAAATCAGGATGCATTAGCTATTGCTGAATAATAGTATTTAATTATTAACTCTGAATATTAAATAATATTTATAGTCAATTTTTTTATCAAATATTATCACTATGAACCTTTAATTATGATCCATGTGAGGCTAGGAAAAAAAAATAGTACTATAGTTTTTGTAACTCATGAGCCACGCTCATAGCATTGCTTTGAGAGTTGGTATGTTGAACTATTTGGGGACAAATGTATCAAAGAACTGAAAAGGAATAACTTGGAACAAAAGTAAAGAGTGTCTGTAATAAGTGGTATGATACTCAAGTATACTTCCCTTTTTCTAAAGAACATAATAAAAAGAGAAAGGAAAGAGCATCTTCTTATTAAAGGCAAGCAATAGATTGATTTTTTCTGCACCCTAAATTTTCAAAGGTTGAATGAATATTGTAGTAAAAGCAGTAGTGTGGTTATAAGAGAATATATTCATATGTAAACTTTATTATATATTCGAATTGTACCTTCCAAATTAGAAGAGTAATATCGAACTGTCCACCCTTGAATGAAGATGAGGGAGAGATTGCAGCTCCAATAGCAATTTGACTATTGGTTTGGACAAAACCGGAACACAATAGGTTGTAGCAGCCTGTTGCTTGATATGCATCGTTCTATCTCCAAAAACATAAGAGCTTATTAGTTATAGACTTAAACTTATACAATACAAAGGCACACTTGCTTAGCGTTGTATTACTTACAGTCCAGTAAGTAAAGAATCTTGGGTAATTATCTCCATAGAGCTCCGGACTCACCTAATGGCAGATAAATTTTGCATAATTAGTAATTTATACCACCTAATGCATAACTTTTGTATAAAAAAGTATATGACAATTGGTAAATTTTAAATTTTAACCTATTGGTCTACTATATTAGTGAAAGTTAAAGCAGCAAGAAAACATATAAAAACAAGAAAAATCACCTGCCAGCCAGCTTCAATGGTGTTGAGATCATTACCGAAAGAACCAGAGATAATCCAAATCTGAGATAAGCTAAACTCGTATTGGTTCTGGACCTGTGGAGCCCATACATTTATGCTTGCTTTTGCTCCAAAGTATTTCTCTCCACTCACGTATCCTACCGCGTGCTATAACCAAACCAAGTAATTAATTACCACTAATCAACAATTATTACATGGTGTTGCTAATCTTTTTTTCAATGCTAATACTTGTTCTGCGTATTAAGTAGATAAGACTATTATTTTTCCTGGTTATGCAGCTTATGTCATGAAAATAAAATGGATATAGTAGAAACGTGGCAGAGCTTTAATTTCGTGAGAGTTTGTGTGTTTCCAAATCTAGAAACTAAGGATTTATTTTATATCTAAGGGACCCTATATTTAATGATAAATTATTTTGCTGACAGAATGTAGAAGAAGATAAATCATTAATCAAAAGGAGTTTTATTTGGTAGTGTAACACTTTTTGTTTGAACACCTTGGTAGTGTAACACAATACTCTCTTTTTTGGTTGTTTTCTACCGACAAGCTTGTCTATCTTTTCCTTTTCTACAATTCTCAAAAGATGAATTTTTGAAGAATAAACAAAAAAAATGAAATTGAAAACACTTGCCAATTTCTTTGACCACTTCGTCTCCTCATCTAAAGATAGTAAACATTTAAATTCCATCGATTTCAAAATCTTAGTAAGATTTTGAATTTTAAATTTATCTTCTCTTTAAACTTAGTCAAAAAAAAAAAAAAAACTTTGCTAATAATTATAGCTGATGGACCAAAGATCTATCTAAGTTTAATTTACTAAAGAAAAAAATATAAAGATATATATGCTTATGCTTGTGTCATTTGTATTTTCAAACTAAATCCACAGTGACTAAAGAAAGTTCTTTAATTTTCTTTTTGTTAGTGATGTAATGTTTAAAAATTAAAAAAAGACCAAAAACCAAAGAGAAAAAAAAGAAGAGAAAATCTTACTTCATGGCCATTGCTGCTGGTGTCTCTTCTGAAATGTCTGAGTTTCTTGCCAAAGGCAGAAACAGAGTTTGCTCTGAGAATGTCTTCTTGTTTTGTTCTTCTGATAGGGACTGTTCCTTCAGGACATGTTTCTCCTTCCATTCTCCATAACTGGAAGCTCTTTGGTCTCAATCCTCTGGTATTATGCCCACTTGGCCTCTCAGGGGGATCCTTCAATAATTGATCTCACATATTAATTAGTATATCACTAACGGGTCTAATAACTGTGTGATTAAAGATTTAACATGTGTAATTTGTACCAGTGGCTTCTGTCCTCTTAATCTGGGATGATCAAATGCTGGTTGCTGATGTGATAAAACACAGTCTATGATGTCACCATCAGAGCTCTGCAGCAATAAAGGGACCATGAATCAAGAAGAAGAAGATTGTCTAGAAAAACAGGAACGGAGAAGCAGAAACAGTGTGGGTTCTTGAAACAGAGTAAAGAGAGTGTTTTTAACTTCTAAAGCAGAGCAAAAAAAACAGAGTAAAGAGTGTATTTTTAACTTCTAAAGCAGAGCAATAAAACAGAGTAAAGAGAGTGTTTTTAACTTCTAAAGCAGAGCAAAAAACCAGAGTAAAGAGAGAGTGTTTTAAACTTATAAAGCAGAGGAAAGAAGAAGATTATCTCACTTACATGAATTGTCTTGACGGAAGGTTTATTGATCTTCCTGAGATGCTGATTAATGGCTTTGAGCTTGTTAAGCTCCTCTAGTGGCCGGAGAGTTTGGTTTCTCGGTGAGAGATTCTCTGTTTCCGTCGACAAGACAGAGGAAGAAGAAGAAGAAGACAAGATAAAAAGAGAGAGGAAGAGAAAGTTGGAGAAACAAGGACGAAAGAAAATGATCATATCTAAGAAGAAGCTTCCGTTTATTCTTCTCCTTCTTCCTCGGCTTCTTTCTCTTGTTTCTTCTGAGAACAACTCTGTTTCTGTTTGTCTCATTGTATTGCATCGGTCGAAACGACGGCATTTAATGCCGTTTCTGGGTTTCCTCAACACGAACTCTCTTCCCATCAAAAACCCCAAAAACGTTTTCTTGATATAAAAGAATTGAGAGAGTGCACGAAAGAAGACAAAAACAAATGAGATTTTATAATCTTCTCAAGCTCTCACCATTTCCAAAGCTTATTTGAAGATAAATTTCTTCATTTCAAACTCAAATAAAGGATCAAGAACACTCTCGTTGTCTTCTTGGGGGGTCTTATGTCAATAAAGAAAGAGTTAGAGAGAGAAAGTGAGGGGAGAGAGTATTAAAAAGGGTTTATGGAATTGTGGTGTCTCAAAGTAATAGTCTAAATGTTTATATGTGTTGGAGATATAAATACTTTGGGTAGTGATGAAATCATTCATGCCTTTGTTTTCTTTATTCTCCAAAAATATTAAGGAACCAATAAAAATGAGAAAATCATAAAAGCCCACTGACGTAAAGTGACGAGATAAAGTGACTAAAACAAAATCTAACTACGATGCTTTTATTTTGCTCATGGCTGAATACATTGAGTATGCACACTTCCTCCTTAAAATCAACTACAATCAGCTTGCTACAAATACTGTTTAGCCGACACTGAGGATACAATTTTTTTTGTCTGAATGTCTCATGCGTTGATTAATGAGAGAGAGAGAGCTTTCGAATAATAATGTTTTTTCAGTACAATTCTATTTATTTTATATATGTGATTCAGTCTATCTTAAAAGCTTTTTTTTTTCTACCCTTAGAGCATGCGCAACGGTGAGACTCATTGGAGTCCTTAGCGACAAGGACATTTCGGATTAATCCTGTTTGGATTTAAAAAAAAAAAAAAAAAAAAGATGACCATTCACGGGCCGCCACATAGTCGTGGGGACCCGCAAATAGTGCAAGGATTCACTAAGAAAAAGTCATTATTTAGGAATTTTAAGGGTTGAATCCTTAGCTTTGGTGGAATCCACTGATTATTTAATTATTTTTTTCCTAAGGACTCCCACTTAAAGATTCCCGTTGCACATGCTCGAAAGATATGTTAAGATGTCAATTTCATGACACGTAAAATAATAAGTGTAAAGATGGACCATACTCTAATATTAGACCTTGAACCTTATATATTTCGACCTTAGGATGGTGCTCTTTTGTACGTGTCTCTATCTTATATATTAAAACAGAAGTCAATTTATGTGTGTTTTTTTTTTAAATTGACCTAATAGACTTATTTCTAAAAAGTCATGTTACATTTAATATATAATCTTATCATTTAAATTTTGGGTCTACCAGAAATTTTTATTGGACTATCAATAATTGGATTTAAATAATAGATGATTCATTATATTTATAGATAGTATAATTAAATAGATATAATTTAATATTGTAATACTATACCTCTATATGCTAAATATTTAAATATTTGTCGATGTTAACTTTAAAAATTATAAAAAAAAAATTTAAATAACAAAAATCATATTATCTAACAATGATTAATCTTTACTACCTTAAACCAATGAAAACAAATTTTAAACTATATAATTTATTTTAAAAATTAAACAAAAATTAAATGTTTAATTATTTACTCGATAATATAAATTTATGAAGAAAAAATTTAATTTTTTAAAAACTTTCTAAATTTGTGAAATGTTACAACATCTTTGAATATGACAATAAAACAATATTTTATTAATCTTTATATATATAGTTACGATTTTAATAATGAAATAATAATCCAAATATATATATAGAAAAAGATACAAATACATGTGAAAGTTTGAAACAATCTATTCAATGAAAAAATATACAGTAAACTTATTATGTTTTAAAAATTGATAGACATATATATATATATATATATATATATATATATATATATATATATATTATAATATATACCAATTTAGAACTAAAAACAAAGTATTTATATAAAAATAACCGAAAACAAAAACGCGCGGGTCAAGATCTAGTTGTATTCTTAAAAATATAATTAAAAGAAAATACATTATCACTCTACAAAAATATACAATATAATATGTTAATAGTCTCAACGCTGAAAATGAAAATATACAGCTAAGTAAATAAGTAAAATCAAATTAATATAATATAAGTTGGTCAAAAGAGAAAACTGTTGGGGAGACTGGAGAGGAAGTGTTCCCAAGCAGCAATACAAAGCCTGAAACGTTGTATGTTTGTGTGTGTGTGAAAATATGCATGTAGCCAAAAATAAAGGGAAGTCTTGTGTTTGCTATGTTCCTTATAATAATGACAGTCAAAATTATGTATTCTTCTTCTTGTTTTACTTTCTGTTAGTTAGTGTTCTCTTTTTATTCTAAGAAAACATTTTTCTTAACTTTATAGAGACAAATAGAGGAAGTTACAATTATAAATATTATTTTATTGTTGCTTCTTGAAGTTTTTTTTTTTTTTTTTGAAAAAGGGCATTGCTTCTTGAAGTTGTCTTTTTCAATTTTCTCCTTTCCCTATATGTTCCTTCTGTCAGCTACCATCTCCTCATACTATTAGTATATATATTTCGAGGACAATAAACTTAATTTTTTTTGGTGTGACAATAAACTTAATTTATAAGTTATTAACCATTTTACTAAAATGATGCTATGATAATATGAAATTAAGTGACCTAGTATAAATGTGTTAGTGGAAGAACTCACGTATAATTTATTTTTATAATAAGTTGCAAATCATTAAAAAGACGTCTTTCAATAAAAAAAGTTATTTGACGTCTTGTTATTGAAAATGACTATTTAGTCAATATGTCATATTTAGAATATAAGACGTGAGCTTAATTAAGTTCAAAAATTCTCAACCAAAGTTTAAAAAGCTAGAAATATAATCTTCTAATGAAAGCTACATTTGAGTATTTTTATTTTCCAACAAAATACATCATAAGAAAGTTAATGGGCAACTCTACAAAATAGCACATTTCTAAATTTATATCACAAAAATAGCTTTCAAAAACAAAAATGATCAAAATAGCATTTTATCTTTTGAAAAATTTAAATTTTATTTTTATTTTTAAATTTGAAATATTATCCCAAAACCCCACTCCCCAAATCTAAACCCTAAAACCTAAACTCTAAACCCTAAGCCCTAAATCTTAAATCCTAAACTCCACCCTTAACTCTAAACCCTAAACCATAAACCCCACCCATGAACTCTAAACCCTAAATCATAAACCCTAAACTCTAAACCCTAAACCCTAAATTCTAAACCCCACCCCTTAACTCTAAACCCATTAATTTACCATTGGGATATAAGTGTATATTTATCTCTTTTGATAAAACTTTAAGTGCTATTTTGGTCTTTTTTTTATTTTTAAAAGATATATTTGTGACAAAAAAAATTTTAGTGATATTGTAGTCATTTTCTCAAAGTTAATCTGTACTACTTCATATCAAATAAATATGGGAATTTTTAATGCTTTTTAGTCTAAACTCTTTCCAAACTATTATTTCTGCTAGCATTAATGAATCGATTTCTTAGTTAAACGACATAACAAAAAGCATTTAGAAATTGGAATAATCGATTTCAAGTTTGACAAAAGAATTTGTTGGTTAGCGTAATTAATGGCGTTGTTGTAGCAATTTAAGCAAGGATACGTTGCTCAGTACATTTGAAGTCACGTAACCTAGTTTATTGTAATTAGTAACCGTTGTAGAAACAAAGTTAAACAGCATCAACATATTCTATACAATAAAACAGTTATTAGTTGGCACGCGCGGCTGGGTATTAGCAATGCATGCTCGAGTGCGTATGTTGGGGACCCATTCATCATCCATGCATGCCACCCTTAATATATTCCCAATTTCCCACCAATTATCATTACTTATTTCTCAATTTGTAACTAATTTATTGTTATATAATAAAAATAATAAGAATACGTACGACGGTGGTATACTAATAATATGATACGTACATGTTATGTGCTTCATATTTCTATAGTACTTTTTGTCCATCACATGATAAATAATCTTAATTGATGTCTAGCATTGATGGAAATAATTACTACCCGCAATTAATGGGTGTAGTACATAAATTTACTCAACGAACAATATACACATGCATGATATTCTCGAAGTCGAAGGGAAGAAATTAGAAGACATGCACGATGTTCAAATCATGGACATGATAATAATAAGATTCCATATAGTGGCAAACATAACTTTGATACTTGTTTCATAAACCTTAATAACTGTTATACGGAATCTACTACACACGCTATATAAATATAACTTGAGATTTATACTCCTAAACTATATTATTAGATATAAAATCTGTTAAATGTACCAAATTATAGATTGAAGATTCTTCCACAGTTCCGCTATTAGAGTGGGTTCTTAAAAGATGAAGAAATAAAGCTTAAACTTATTAGTTAAGCATTGATACGATAATTTATACTAATCCTTCATTTTGTTTTGCGTAAAATTCAAAACCAACTCATTAGTCATTAGTTAGCTAGATCATTACCTCATACTGGTACTTATCGTGAATACCATAATTTTCACTGATTGACACCCTATCTTAACCAAGATTTTATTTGTTGAAAACATGAATTTAATATCTGTGTGTTTGATTCTTAGACAAGCGGATGACATTATTGTAATACTTGGGATCATTGGTCAAACCGGTAGTGTGATCTCTACATATTATTGTGGTTTCTATTTAAGTGCACACATTTGGATTTCTGTGCTTTAACTGTGGATATACATTTCTAATATGTAATAACTTAACTACTGAGAATGAGATGGTGGTTGGGTTCAGAGAAACCCACTCGTGAGATTCCAATACAAAGACATTAAATTAGTAGAAACCAAAAATAAAAGTAGAAATAGAGAAGAAAACAGAAAAGTCAAAGAGGCCGGTGGTTATCATTTGGCAGCTAACTTAACTTAGAAACAGAAAGAATAGTGTAACTTCAATTCCATCTTATTTCGTGGACGTTGCCAAATAATGTAATCTTAATGATAAAAGTAAAGTTTTGTTGTTGTTACTTTGATCCTAGAGACTATAGTCTATAACTTTACCAAGTTAATTAGACTTGTAATGACACTTCTGAGTCACTAAACCATAAAAGCAAACTTCACGTAGTCTCTTGCTCGACCACTAAAACGGCAAGCAGTTTCAGTTACTCTGAAGAAACCACGAGAAAGCCAAAGCTGAATAAGCTTTCAACTCCAATATATGTTACATTTTAATGGTAACTAGTTTAAGATCCGCGCCTTGCGCGGAATGAACATTATATATATATTTATTTTATGTATTATATTTTGGGGTTTTTAACATATTATGAAATTATAAATATATATTTAATAATTAAAAAGTTAGTAACTATTACTTATACAATTAAATTGGTGTGAACATATAAATAAATTTATAATCCAAAAAAAATATTTTTTTCTTTTTGATATGGTATAGAATTAAATTTAAATGGTAGTAACATATATATATATATAGTATATTTTAATATTAATATCTATTAAATGATATTTTCTACTCATATGTTTTATTTATCATTTGTATCTGTTATAACAAAAACTTTAAATTACTGATAATAAAATTTCATTGTGGGTTTAATAGTTTAAATAATTTATAATATTTTAAAAAGAAATTAAAATGATATATATATATTTTTATCAAACAAAATTCAAAGTAAATTTCAAAATTAAAATATTTATGTATTTTTATATGGCATATAGTTTAATTTAAAATGAGATATATATATATTTATATATCTTTTAATCTAAATACTTATTAAATGAGATTTTTGACTTATATGATTTTGTAATCATGTGTATCATGTCATAACAAAAAATTTAAATCATGGATCATAAAATTTGAATGTGAAACTTTTAACAGTTTTCGTAATTTATACTCGTTTTAAAAAATTTAAAATATAACGTATACAGAAAAATCTAATTTTTTATTATAATGTTAATATGGTTGTTTAATTTATTTTAATATTTTAAAATAAAAAAAAAAAATATAATATAAAATACACTTATTTTTATCAATTTTTCTTATTCAAAATCATTAATTGTCATATGTATTTTAGCTACATTAGACAATTCCGTAATTTTATTTAAGAAAATAATGAAGCACATTAATAACGTATTTATGGTTAGTTTAATAAAAAACTTATTATATATTTAGATAGACCGACCTATTTCTCTAAGGATTCTAAGAGTCATTCTAGTGATAACACGTGGCTACAAAAAAATGTTGTAATGCTTATCAATTAATATATAAGGGATGCGATATGATGTTATTTTGTACTACACATATGCTTAGCAAATAAGAAGTTCGCTTGACAAAGGACGTCATCGTATACACTGAGAAGTGGTCGGAGAATTTGATCACACTTGTGGTCGTGTCTGGACGACATAGAGCTTCCCGTCTCTGATCACCCCTTCAATGTCTTGTGCAGTTCCATACAGCTTCTCAATGGCATCTCCTGCGCGTGCAATGTCTGAGAGGATCTTTTTCTGGAAGCTCTCGTCCGTGATCAGAGGATCTGTTGTGTAATCGAGCACCACTTTGTCTTCCTCATCCATTGGTACACTGCCAAACAAAACAAGGAGAAGTTTCATTGTTCCGCAAGTGTTATTGAAATAATGTAATTAAGACAATGACAATAGGTTTTTAAGTACCTGTCGTAGAGACCTGCACCTGCATAACCTTCGAGATCCTCTCCGTTAGAATCAGACCTGAAGATGATTGAACGTCTTATGAACAGCCCAATCGGTTTGCTTGGGTAACCCAACACCTGAACAATAAATAGCCCAATCGGTTTTGATAACATCCTATTTAAAGTTTTTAAACATAAAAAAAAAACACACTTGGGGTTAGCTTTTAGTACCAGTGGCGAATCGAGGTTGTTTTTCTTGGTGATGAAACTCAGAGACCGACCAGGATATGCTCCTACAAGAGTTTCACCTAGGCCTTTGACAACCTGAGAAAAAAAGTCAGGTGAAGTTGAAAGATTCTTTGGTTCACACATTGAACGGAAAAGTAAAAGATCTATTTACCTCGGCGTAAATCTCTGATGAGTCTCCAGAAGAAGGGTTGGTTGTGTGAATGACGAAGGCGTAGTCCGCATTGATGACTTCTTGGACCAAAACAGCCATGCAGAGATAATCATGATCCAGTTTTACTTTCTTCGTGCTGAAATACGCTCTTTCGTTCCATTTTGAAGCCCAGACCTGAGGTTTTATAGCCATTTAGTGAGATTTGACATATTCAAGTTAAGCAGCAATGAGATTTGACCTTTTTAATGGCTGCCCAAGCTTGCTCCCATCTCTGTTCACCTTCATCACCCGGCCATGGCATGTCGGATTTTTTCATAGTGCTTTTCAGTTCTTCAACCTAGGCACCGCAACCATTGCAAAGGTCTATTAGCAAATCTCTACATTTTACCCCTTCCAGATATATGCACTTCGATTTAAAATTAAAAGGTTCAAGTTTGATCAATGGTATCAAGAAAATAACATACAAACTGAAGCAAGGTAAACGCATCAATGAAGGGGCCAAATAATTGATGACTGTGTCACAAGGTTCTCACGTAAAAAAAAAAAAATCAATATGACATACCAGTTCTGGGGGTGCAACTAGTCCCAACACTGTCTTACGGATTTCTCCGAGAGCATCTTGGTCTCCCTCATCAAGACTTTTCTTCAATACTTGCAATTTCTCACTCACCGCCTGCCACATCCAGAGGGAAAGAGAGAGAGTGAGTCTGGGTGAAGGCAATCATGAAAAAAGCAAAGTCTCAAGATATATTGGTTTAGACAACAACAACTCCATGTTAGTGTCATTAGTCATGGACACTAAGGCACCATGGTTATTAATCCCAAGAAGAATTAGAACTAACTCTACTCAAAAATATTTCCAGATGAAAACCACAAGTAAAGAACAGCTAAACTATGCAAGTGGTCAAAATTCATCTAGGTTTCTTCATATTTTGTTAAAACCGAATTAGTCAAGAGAGTCCCTATCGTACCTGATTCGCCTTTTCTGAGATAACCTTCTCAAAAACACCAAAAGGCAGCGCAACTGAAGTTGGGATACCAACCCAAGAAGGAACTTTCCCTTTCAGATATCCAATATTTCTTGATTTAGCACCAACCTAGAAAAAGATAATGGGGTTTGATTACCCACACCCGTGAAGTCAGTTATTCGACATGAGCAAATGCAAACACAAAGTGTAAGTATTATGTTGAATGTTCAAAAGTAACGAAAAGAGACACTAACCAAGTCATTCGTGAACTCCTCAGACGATATAGCATATCTACCCACAAACTGCTTCTTGACCAAAGAAATGCTTGGAGGGGCTTCTTCCGAGTTGTCCGAACTTAGATTCGAAAGTTCACTATCGTTTACCTCGCTGAGTAAGATGAAACAACAAGTAAGAACACCGTTTTATCCCCAGACAAAGCTCTCAAAACGAATTAAGAGAATTCTACTTAATAATCTGTCAAGCACCTATAGACCACATCTGCAGAGGTTGGTTTTAAACTCAACAATTTTCCATCCATTGCTTGCAGATCAGACAAGATGTCAGAATCAAAACATGTCGCGAAGCAGATCTGCAAGTGAAAACCCAGACAAAGCTGAATGAACAGACCACGAGCATCAACAACCGTTTGGCACCATGGAGAAAGTGTTTTTACCTTTCCATTTCTTGCTCGAACAGAAACATGAGATAGTACATCCGGCATGTCAGGTGTAAGTACTGCAACAGCACCATCAGGAATTTCCTCCTCTCCTCTCACTCTGTTTGCAACTATAATCGTATGTCTGTCGTAGGTTTTGTTCTGTACAGTGAGCAATTCATCCACAACAATGACATATCCAACGACCTCTACTGGACTTATAACCTGCCAACTGATCAAGAGAAAGCCAAAAAACATTAGATGCAACTTGCTACAAAATCAGCTAGATACTTGTTTGTCCATCTAACCTTCCTAAGTTGGCAGTCTGCCTAAGAACTGGGTCAAGTCGGTTAACCAATGACGACAATGCTGCAGCAGATCCAGCTCGAATGATCTCTTCAGTAAATATGCTAATCTGGTAAAGTGGTTAAAAGGATATTATAAGCATCTCATGTTTCAGGGAAATATAAAAATAATGGATGAAAAAAAAGACGATGGTTTCAGATATAGGAAGAGTAGCTTACAGCCCACTGTTCGACTCCAAGACAAGATCCAAGATACTCTGCGGATGGTTGCAAAATTTCAAGGTACCTTTCAGCTTTGCTTTGAAGTGCCAGTCGGCTTCTGTCAAGAACAGATTTTGCATACAGAGCCCAATGATCTTTTTTGCTCTTGAACATGCTGAGGGCAAATTGCCATCCCTGCAAAACCAGTAGAACATAATCATGCATCTTGTCTAAACTCTTCACATTTTAGACCATGAGGGATCTTAATTCTGTATAAAACATTGTTATACTAGTGGAAAAGGTAAATTAGACTAGTTAAGGAAGCCAAAAATGGTAGATCTTGGTGAAACCAGTCTATGAATAATGTTCTATAGTATTTGGCAGAGTCACTGAATGTTCACCTTCAGGCAGTAGATAAGATCTTCATTGTCATCTGAGGAAAGGGCAAGATTTTCAAGAACGAGGCTGATGAAGTACATAATTTTCTGCAATATAAAGCACAATATAAGAAAAGGAGACTATCTCTAATGAAACTATTGACCGATGATGTTCAGAAAGAATTTATCATAAAGAGTAATTAATCCATTAACCTCAGGTCCAGCATCATTCAGTTGTTCATATCCTCTTTCAATAGCTGTTCTGACAGTAGAATCGAGAGCCAGGTCCAAGAACAATAGATCCTTGAGGCGGTCATGAGACTTCAGCAGAAGTGGCCTTAGCTCTTGACGTGCTTCGAGCAAACCCTACATCAATATTCCTTCTCATGGTAAATATACGATGCGTTCCAAAGAGGTTAAATCAATAGTAAAAATGATATCGAACTAGTAGATAGAAAAATGTAACACCTCAAGAAGTGGCTCAACATTGTTTTCTTCAACATGTTCTAGGACGAAACGAAGCAAGTCCTGTTGAGGGAAGTGCCAACACAATGTAAGTTGTACTGATTTGACCGGTGTATTAAATTCTTGAAATAAGATGGGAGGAAAGGTACTGGATATCCAGAAGGCAATCCTGATATAGGATTTATCTGCACCCCGACCATGAAACCTCTGGCCTGAAAGTCAACAAAAACGATCAGTTACCAATTCCAAGAAGAATCATTAACTGTAACTTTTTAGTATAACGGCATTACATTGTCTTGGTAGCCCATGCAATTTTGTATAGCCGATTCAAGGTCTGCCCCTGAATGAACAGCCTAAGAAAAGTAAAGAAGACCACAAATTACATGATATCCCTCAGTAAAAACAAGAAGAGGAAATCAGACCGAGCTTGCAGAAGAAAGGTGAAGCTAGATTCGTGAAAAGAGCGGCTAACAGAAGGGGAATCAACCTTTAAAGTCCTCATGTAGTGTCCAAGATCACGGAGGAGACCATCCTTTTGTTCACTACTAAAACCTGGTTCAGAACGTATGGCACGATCATAACTTAAGAGTCGCTCTTTGGTTATGCCATTGTCATTCAAAGTCTTCCAGTAAACACTCATGTCAAAGTCACTTTTGATATAATCCATCAAAGCCTACAGAGAGAAAAGTTTCGAGAGAAAGATTTAAGACTGGAAACAGAATCATGAACCATTATATTATTAGGGTTAAAGTTCAAATACCTGACAAATGATAACATCATCTGGACTAGTGTTGTTATGCAACTTCTGATGCCATTGCTCCATCATTCCACCCTTGCAGTTATTTTTGCTCTGCAAACAAGATATTCACTCAATCGTATAACCAACAAAACTATCTAATCATGTTTCAAATAAATAGAGAAGCTGCAGGCTAACGAGGGCATCCCATCCCATCTTGACAAGCCAGATGGAAATGACCACAAAGTAAATTTAGGATTTCTTCATGTAGAGCTTTTCATCTTATTTCCTTCATTGTTCATCCAGAAGTAAAAATCTTTTTGACAAGGTTATGAGAATATAAAGACCAACCTGGATGACTAGAATTTCGTCTCGGATTCGTTGCCCAACATCTCCTTCACCGCCTCGACCAACAGTAGACATTATCATCCGCAAGAGTTCTCTGTACTCTGGATAACTTACATAAACGTCCTGTAGACCGCCAGTCAGCCTATCCTGCGCTTGGCTTATCTCCCTGCAGTAAAGTAGTGAGTTGTGTAAGTTACTGAACGACGCTGTAAGCGAATGCATCATTTCCATATGTCAGAACAAGTTAGAAGGCTCCCATAAGATATTATAATTGGCAGAATAAGAATCACATTATTTGAACTGTACCTTGGCTTAACATTATAGCTTTTGTTCCACACAAGCTGTCTTGTAGCCATAAACCTCATCCAAACTAGTATCCCTGCAAAGCCCAGCTGACCAGCATTTTTTGCCTCGTCCACAAGATCTGCTGCAATGTTGAATCTACAAATACAAAAAGTAATATTTACCCCGTCATTAAAGTCAGTGCTTTCCGGAAGTTGCAAATCACTTCATGCGCAAAAGAACTTATGACTGAGGGTATAAATTTAGTAATTGTGGAACTTGGACCAGTCACTGTATTAGCGATCATTGTATATGGACCATCGACTGTAAGTTGTATGACCCAAGAAAACTAACGAAACAGCTAAAGTTGGGTCACTGGCTTGGAAGGGACTTGAAGCAGAAAAATATTTAACAAAAGGAATGCCAGTTAAGCTTCTTCAAGTCTAAAACACGAAAATAAGAAACAGAAAAAACTGACCGATGCATGAAAGACTTCTGGGCCTCGCTTTCCAGATCTGCGATTTTATCCAGTAAATTCTTGGCTGTACCTTTTCCATCACCATGATCCTGTCAAATGAACAATCAAAATTTAAGTATCTAGGAGAGAGTAGACCCAATTGAAAGAGTTTTAAGAAGACCAAGAAGGAAGAGACACCTTCTGAACATGTTTTTCTTCTTTAGCAAAGTCCACATAAAAGTCACTGTCATTATTTTTAATCCACCTTTCACCAACATTGAGTACAAATGGCATGCCCTTGTAACTGTCGCCTTCTATTTCCAACTCAAAAGTTTGTACCTACAGTTTTGGTTAAAATGAGGCTTTAATATACAATCTCTAGATCCAAATGCTATTAGGCTTTACAATAGATTCCACTAGTCATACCGGACTAGGAAGATCTGTTGAGGCAATAGTCAGTTGTGTATCAACAGCGCCACGTACTGGCAAAGATTTAGGTGGCAGTATATCTGAAGGTGGGTCCTGCAGTGTCAATGACTCATAAACTCAGACCAAAAGAGGTCAAAACAAAAATGCAATCAATGTGAAAAGTATGCTCTTGTTTGAGAAATTTAAACATAAAACTTACCAACCACTCTCCACCATTTTGAGACAAAGCCCAGTGAAGGGTTATTGGCTCTTTGAAATCAGTTGCCAGATGAATTTTCGTCTTTCCGGAAAGTTTACTGACAAGAACCTAAATAGAGGGAACAGTGACTTGTCATTAGAATATACTTGTCGGATGTGTATCTAAACCAAATAGAAATAGAAAAGAGAGTTAGATAGATACTATCAACTGACCAGAATCGCGCTGCCTTCAAGCTTGAATGTTTTCTTGCTAAAGACTGGAGTAGTTTCTTGTTCCTCCTTTGCTATGGCGTATAACTCCAGAGTTGTTAAGGCCCGTGGTTCAGTTGAGGATATGGATTTTGGGTCGACAAAATCAGCAACGTGCTTACATATAAGCTTATTCAGGTCCCTTGCTTTCCGCTGGATCTTCTCAGTGCTAAAATATTGTTTTTGCTTCGGTTGCTTGGAAACTTTTTTCTGCGACTCCTGTTCACTGGATGAAGTCCCCTTAGATTTTGGAGAGTCACTGGTGTTGTTATCTTTCTTCAACAGCTTTGCTCGGAGATCTTCCACTGAAGCCCCTCTCATCATTTCCTCTCGTAGCTCCGTACGGGCGACTTCATACTCCTCCTAATGATATACACACAATGTAGAGTACTTGGTAGAAAAGCAACAAAATATATTTTATGGCATCAGCCAAGCTTATTCAAGTGCTATTTTCGTAATATAATCCAAGCAAAGTATTATTTTTTCCACTGTGATCCAAGAACCACCCGTGAAAACCAACTTTAACTCATCGTGGCATCATTCATTTGCTGATCAGGTCAGATATTAAAGACTTAATATCTAACTGAAAATTGTGGAATTTTTTACAGGTAATGAACACAAAGAATTTAAAATGATATCAAAGAAAAATATCGTTAAGAGATATGCTTGTATAGGTACAACGGCTTACCTTCTCTTTCTCAGGGCTGTAGTTTTGTTTACCATTACGCTCCCATCTAAGATATGCTTGGATCTGTACAAGATCCTCAGGGACAGAAACATTGTGATCCACATTCCTTTCCGTGGGTAAGTTTATACGAAAATTTTGACCATTGCTTTTGTACCTGCATATGTTAAGATTATGAAAATTAAGTAGCTAGCTGTTCTACTTTATATAGTAAGAAGAAGAGAAAACAAGCTCACCATTTGTTCCGACTTTCGTCAAATATAAGAAACTCGATAGCGTGAATGGCGTGATCATCTATCTCTAGTTTAAGGTAAGAATTGCCACCGGACTGTGAATGAGAACACAAAGCACCATTTGAAAATCTTAAGTTGGTATCAGCTGGAAATCGTATCACCACAAGTAGCGATGTAATGTTGTATGTAGAGGAATGAATTTAAAACTCACTTTCACAAATGGAGTTCTAAGCGCCCTGTTCTTGTAGTTTATAGTTCTATCCGGACAGCGAGAAGGTAGAGCCCATTTCCTGACACGGAAAATACGAAAACAAAAATTAAAAAAACAATGTGTCATAGTAAGCTAGAACAAACCTATAAACTAGGAAAGCTAAACATCATTTGAGAAAGAACATACTCTTTGTTGTCACGTATTGCACCCCAGTGCAGAAGCAATGAGTCACTTGTATGAGCTAACTGGATATTTACTTCTCTTACAGTTGCAGAAGTGACTTCAACCTATTTAATTACATGCACCGCAGAAATATTAACGATTTAAAACCAACAAAATAATATCCATTGTTTGTAAGGATAGACTTACCAGTAAGTCAATGTTTCCGTCAAGATTAAATTTCTCCACCGTCTGTAAAAAAGATGAAACTTTTTTAAGCACATATCGATATGAAAACAATCTTATGCATTCGTTTCTGGGAGCAATGTACAAGGCACTCATGAACATTTAGCATGTGTTCTTTCAGTTACTAGCTTAGTTTATAAGAGACAAAATCAAGTCATAAACAAGCAGTTAAATTTTTTTTATTTCCACAGAGAAGGGGCCCATCAAACCAGATACCACAAGATCTCCATAAGAAAAGGAAAAGAAAAAAAGAATATACCTGAGAAGCAGGATCCATGGCAAGCACAGCTCGTGTAACAAACGAAACAGGTCTTCCTGTCTCAGTGATCAGCCTCCGTCCTGTCTTTTTAAGACCTCTCCCGTATAACTGTGTACCCAGACTTGACTTGCCAATCTTCCCCACAGCAGGAAGGCAAGACGAGTTGAGCTTGTTACGATGTTCAAAACTCACAGGACGAGTGAAACCCCGGTTAAGTAAGTGATGAACCACGGAGTTACTCATGCTTTCTTTCTTGTCACAGTTGAATCAAAGCTTGGCGGATCTGATAAGTAAAGTATTGGTTAAATAAAACAAAAAAAAAGAACACTTTTTCTTCTTTTAAATATTTTTTTTTTCTTTTTTCAACTTTTTAGACAGTAGCAGTTACTTCATCAGCTAATGGGAACAAGTTCGATATACATAATAAGAGAAGAATTATACACAAAAAAAACAATTCACCTGTTGACCAAACAGGAATTGAAGAAATCTGGAAAACTCAGGATTTGGATGATCTTTGAGTGATGTTTTCTTCTATCGCTCGTCGCCCTTCTTCACTCACTCCACACACACTCACGTGTAATCGAAGTAAGACGAGGGGCACTTTATCCGTGCGATTACGCCACGTGTCTCTTCGTGATTCGGTCCAATAGGACGAACGGTAGAGAGTGAGAGCCCAGTCTCGTGTGTGAATCTTCTTGGGCCCCGTTGATGGTCGGTATCTATGGGCCCTACTTTGTGATATTTTCATTATTTTTTAATATAGAATCTCTTATCAACGTTAATTTATTTTATTTTAATTCTATTTTTCTCTTTGTCTTTTTGTTTGATATTTTCTTTCTCTTTTGTATTTTTTCTTCTTTGGTCGACATACTTTTTTTTTTTGCTTCTACCATTCACAAACCACGAATCACAGAAAGATATTTTAAGCTTTTACTATCCATCTATATGCTTTGTAGTAGAGTCCAAAAACCCACTTGTTCAGTCATGTACTTTTTCGTTTTGTGTTTATTCACATTGTCAAAAACATATATGTTAAATAGTAAGTATATGATCTTTGCACCGAATCGACAAGTATAATGGTTGAATTTTTTAAAAAAAAATTACCATAAGAAAAAGAAGAGAAAAAGACAAAAATAGCATTAAATCAAGTTTTTGTTCCCAAACTAGCACTCAAGGTCAAAAATCACAAAAATAGCATTTAATGTTTTATCAAAAGTCACAAACTTAAGGTTTAGGATTTAGGGTTTAGGGTTTATGGTTTAGAGTTTAGGGTTTAGAGTTTATAGATTAGGGTTTAGGGTTTAGGGTTTAGAATTTAGGGTTTAGGGTTTAGAATTTAGGGTTTAGGGTTTATGGTTTAGAGTTTAGGGTTTAGGGTTTATAGATTAGGGTTTAGGGTTTAGGGTTTAGAATTTAGGGTTTAGGGTTTAGGGTTTAGGGTTTAGAGTTGAGAAATGAGGTTTTGGGGATAAGATTTCAAATTTTGAAAAATAAAAAAATTAAAATTTTCAAAGGATAAACTTAGAAATGTGCTATTTTGGTCATTTTAGTTTTGGAGTGCTATTTTTGTGATATAAACTTAGAAATATGCTATTTTGGAGATTTGCCCGAAAAAGAATTCTAACAGCAATTAATTTACAAGAAATCAAATATAAATTAATAACACCCAGTGGCGTTTACATGACAAATGATGATCCAGCAAACATCTCCCCTCAAAACAAAAGTTGCAACATAAGAAAAAACATTTTCAATCATTTAAGATTTTTTTCCTTCCTCCTTATTCATGTAGACGAAATTAATTAGTTTTTTGTTTGTTTTGAGAAAAATTAAATTAAATGGTTATTTTGTAATCGATCATCTAACCAATGTAGACAACGTCAAGCAGTTGCTGCTAATTTTTCTCAGGTCAACCGCTACATTCTGAACCGTATTAACTTGGTTCGCGTCAATAAACCCTTCGACACATACTCCGTAGTCAGACACAGCCGCGGTCAAAAACGTGTTCATCGCCATCACATCGCGTTTCCTTATACTCTTCCTCGCGTTCGCAAGATTATAAACCGCATCGCTAAACACCGCGTAACACGTAGCGATCGCTTGGTTACCATTTTTGTACCTAGCCGCATCAGCTAAAGCCAGTTTTGTCTTGGCTTCTAAAGCCTGGATGGTTTTGTGCGTGGCGCGTCTTGGGTTCGTGATACGTTTAATCAAAGGTTGGCATAGAGATGGATACGCGGTGTGAGAGCATAGACTCATCATACGTGACGCTTCTGTGACTTGGCTGGAGACTAGGAAGGTCAATACGGCGACGGATACCGCGACGGCCGCGAAACGCAGCTGGAAGATGTCACGGCCCGCCATTTTTATTTAGTGTGTGTTTAAAGTATGTTTTAGTTTAACTGAGAATAAATTAGCTTGGTGTAGTTTTTGAATTAGGACTCTTGTTGTTTATATAGACAAGCTTTTTTGGTCTTGATTTTTGGTCTTGAAATTGTTGGTATTACGTTTTTTGCGTTTATTCTTGTTTTTGTTCGGTAATGTATGAAAATGTTAAATATAATCTGAGGTTTATCTTGTTTTTAGGATATTATTATTTTCTTCTTAATCCTAGACCAACTAAATCTTATGCAAGTTTAGGGTCTTTTGATACAAATAAATATATTTTTCTAAACTTTTTTAAAAAAATTATATTTTTTTAAGTTTAGAACTTGGCTGCTTTTAAAACAAATTCTATTAAGAACTGTGTCCATAATTACCATAAACTCAACTATTTGGAATGAGAGTGGCAGCCATCAATTCAGTCTGAAGCTTTAAATAGATGTTACTAGTGGTGTGTCCGCGCGGATTATTTGATATTTTGTGGTTTTTTTTGTGCTTGTTTGTTATAAAAACTGAATTATCACTATCAGTAATAGTTTTTTTATTGCATAAAGATGATTTGTTTTATAAATGTCTTTGTAGGTTATTTTAAGGTATCCTTATAGCATGAATCGATCTTTGGTGGGCACTATTACTGGTGGAAAACACAAATTAGCTTAGCTATTATATTAAAACCCCGACTCATTGTAGCTCATAATGAAATTTAGAACTTGTGAGCCTTTTTTACTCATCAAATGACTATTTTATTAGTTAAGAAACTTCACTAATCTGGTTTTGGTCAATGTTTTAAAACTGGTCCAGAAGATAAATCAGATATTTATTCAGATCATGGTGGTTCGACCGTATCAAACGTGGTTCAATTATCTTATTTAATATTTTTTAGATATATAATTTAAAATAAAGTGAGTAAATATGATACGTAATTAAAATATAAATTAATATCAAATATAAAACATTATAAATATAAGGTATTTTATATGTTTGGTTCATAGATTTTTGATAGTTTAATTGGTTTATATTAAGTTCAATTATTTCAAGATTCAATCTAACATTTGACCAGTTTATGGTAAAACCCCTGTTCGCAACTACGCTAGGCGCTAGTCGGGCGGCTATCACGGGCCTAGCGAGTTACCAAAAAATCGGGGAGTAAGCGGGGTATACGCGGGGATTAGTTTTGAACACTGTTTTCAATTTTCTAATAAGTGTATATATTATTAACTTACTTACATGAAAAACATGAATTGTTGATGTAGCCTAGTGGAAATTTTCCATGTTTGTGTCGGCAAGGTGAGGAGTTCGATGACTAGGAAGCGTGTTTTGCTTTTTTTTTTTCTGCTTTTTTCATTAATGGCATAACTGTAAATTAATCATCATCTTCTTTTTAGGGTTACGTAAACCTTTTTACAGAGCCGCCATGCTTTCTTTCTCTGATTTCTTCCATTATTTTTGTGTTTTTCTTCTGGGCATGAAATAAATCTGAAGATTTAACATGCATCATCCGATTTCAAGCTTTCAAACCTCAAAAATGTGAATAATATTAGTGACTCCGATTTAATGGCCGCCTACGTTGAAATCGCGACGCTTCACCACCGCCGAGCGCTTCTCCGGCCGAGTAATCGCCTGTGCGGCCGCGTTTTAGAACCATGGGTAAAACCAACTATTAAACCCAACTCAGCTATGTGACTGAGTCATAGTCAAACTTAGTCCAACCACAGATCGTTCGGTTTTAAAAACACTACTTTTAGTATATTTTTAAGTGTGGATCCTATTAAACAATTATTTGAATGTTAGGGAACTATATATATTGTAAAAATTTGGATATTGTTTTATTATTATAAGCGCTATAATATAGACTTATATGTAAGAGTAACTCTAGTGCAAGGATATGCTCCAGTATCTAACTATTAAAGGAAAAAAAAAAATCAAAAGTAGAAGTGAAGATGTGGTATCCCGATTCTCGTTTAAGATGCTTTAGAGCACATTAGCGGTGAGCTCTTAAAGAGTTTCTCACCATTAAAAATATAGAAAATAATTTAAAAATGAGAGAAAATATAGAGACCATTACAAGATATCATATTGTCTCTGAATATCTTGAGTGGTGATTTAATATTTTATAAATGAACGTTGATTAAGTCGTAAATGAAGTAAGAAACTATTACAAGATATCAGTAATAAGGAAAAAGTCTTTTACAACATTTTGCTCTTCTTTTTTCGGTAAAGGCAGGATGAAGAAAACTGATGAGTGATGCATATAAGTGTAAATATATGAACAATTTAAACGATTTTCAATGAAGTAAAACAAACTTAGTCATTTGCTAAGGTATTTTTTGGCCAGGTTACGTGTATTAGGAATGTCTGATTGAGTTATTAGGAATACATTAAGATATTACTGCCATGGGCTTGGTGGCCCAATTTCTGTGAGGCATTAACCATAACCCAAGGATTAGGGAGACCATTAAAAATGCACCATTTCTGTTAATCGTGATGAAGACATATAAACGTACAACTGTTAAACCAATATCTTTGTAATTGTAATTTGAATACTTTAATTAACTTTTAGAAGCCTTTATACGTTTCATGTTTAGAAAATGGTTTAAATTGGTCGTCTTGGTTATCTCTTAGCTTGCTAGTTTTATATTTGTTTGGATGCTATAATTGGTTTGGAGACTGAGAATTAACTGCAAGGAAAATTAAAAACTTGATAATGAAACTTGAAACAGAAGCAAAAGTTGAAGTTGGTAACGAAACTGGAACTAAAAACTTGAAACAACACGTTGTTCTTCAACTGATGATTGGTTTAACACCAAGGTCTCTGACAGGCGATTCTCGTGATTCCAAAAAAATTAAGTTTCACTTAACTATTATCGGAACGGTACTACTAAACCATAATACAATTTGTTACAAAGCTCCTTTATCCGCAGTAAATGGAATCATAAATAATTTAAAGGACAATCGCACCTTTTAAGTTTTTGTCTCAAAAATGAACTTGAAGGAGAAAGTCACAAAAATGACACTCGTTAAAACGTACTACTAAACCATAATACAATTTGTTACAAAGCTCCCTTATCCGCAGTAAATGGAATCATAAATAATTTAAGGACAATTGCACCTTTCGAGTTTTTGTCTCAAAAAAGTCCATTTATTAAAAGGTGAAATATCTCTAATACCTTTGGTTTAAAATTAAATAAACAAACAAAAATAAATAAAAACAAATAAAAAAATGAAAAAAAGAATTTTTTTTTTTATAGTTTCAGATTAGATGTTTTTAGATTCGAAATTTTTTATAACTTTTTTTGAAATTTTTTTCCGAATTTTTTTTCTTTTCAAATTTTCTTTTTATAATTCAAAAATACTTTTTGAAACTGTTTTTAAAATTTTTATTTTTAATTTTTAGTACTTATTTTTTCTTTTATAAAATTTTGAATCCTAATTCCAAAACCTCATCCCTTAACTCTAAATCTTAAGGTTTAGATTAATTAACCCAAGAAGTATAAGTGTATATTTATACTCTTTAATAAAATCTATTTTTGTGACTTTGGGCCTTAATAAAACTTTGTTTGGTTTGGTGCTATTCTAGTCTTTTTCTCTAATTTAAATGAACCTAATCTCTGAATCAGTTGAATGTTGATTCCAGTTTCTCATATAAGCAAATTCGAACCATTGAAGTAACCGTTCTTGTAAATTAAAGTATCACAATAGAAATCAATCTATACATTTAAAGTACACCAAGTATGAATACACAAGAATCTTAGGACAGACTTCTACCAAGGTATCAGCTAATATCAAAAGAGAGAAATAAGAACTTACATAACCAGTCTATCATCTGAAAGAGAAGAAAGAATACGTTTGACAGCCACTGGTGTTCCTCTCCAATAGGCTTTCACAATCTCACCAAATGAACCCTAACAAAATGTGACCAAAGATCCAATTAGTCCACTGCACTAAACTAAACAAACTCAAGACTATGGATCGACACCTACGATCAAAACTTGATTCAAAAAGAATACACAAACCTTTCCAATCATGGCTGCATTTGAGAAATCCAGCTCAACAGGGTCAATCTCCCAGTCACACTTCTTTGGAATTGGTGGTGGCAAAGGCGTTGGTTCAAAGTGACTTCCGTTTTGACCATGCGTAGACAAAATTCAATCAGCCACAAGCATTAAAGCAGGCTGCTTTGCTTCACAGAGAAAGTTCCTAAATTTATTGCAATAATCTTTTAATATTTCATAGCAATTTTTCTACCTCAAGGAATGAAAGTTTATAACTTTGATATTAAAAAAACTCACATAAGATAAAACGCCATGAGATTTGAGTAGCTCGATCATTTTCTGCTTCCTAGCTCATATTAGCTTCTGCATCAGCCAGAGGCTTTCAAAACACACACACAACAAAAGTTTCAGATCAAACATGATATAAAGAGATAAAAGAACCGAATAACATTTTTAAAAAGAGTGTACCGTGTTCTTCCACCTGTCCTGAGCGTTGACATCAGCACCAAACTCGATCAGACATTTAACAACATCGATCCACCCGAGACGTTTGGTTGTCGTAATCTCTGGCGTGAACCAGAGACGGATCTTTCTCCAGGAGCTTCCGGACTGCAGATGCGTCGTTCTGGTGCGCGTCGTGGCACAGGATCAGAGACGGTCCGCTCACGCGCGCCTTCTCCTTCTGTTTGTCGTATGCCGGTGCTGGCCCAGCGCTCGTTTCGCCGCCGTCTCCAGCGGCCGACGTTTCGGAGCTCATCTCAACCGGTAAGGTGATGAGATTGTCGGAGTTGGTAATCAGAAAAGACTATTCTTCTCGATTTCGCTGAGGTTGTTCATCTCTGAGAGCTTGGGGATTTATAGTTTGCGTTTCCATCGGTTACTTTGGAGATGATGAGGTTGATTGAATGCTTGAGAGTGAGACGAGTGGGGTAAATCACGTTAAAGCTGGGCTTTTCGTTTGTATTAATGAAAGTTGAAACTGTCGGCTACTGATCTTTGATTGTTGATGTTGAGAAGATGATACCAAAACCCTGCTTTAAATTGGGCTTGACCATAACATTTTGTAAAAGCCTAAAAGGAAGCAACGAACAACAGACCCACAAAATCACACAGAAGTTAACATTTTTGTCTGCGCCAGGTGTCACAAAATGACCCTTGCTTCTTGGTGATGTGGCTTTACAATGAGAGAGCATAACCCAACTTTATTATTACTAGGTTCGTTCCCGGGCTACGCCCGGGTTATCTTATATGAAAATGTTGAACCAAAATATCACAATAAATTTTGGTGTTGAATCTTTGAACGCAGAAAAGTGTGTTGTATATCGAGTTTACGCAAATGTTTAAAAATTGTAAAAGCTCTAATTAAAGTAGATAATGGAGGAAGCAGATTAAGTCTTTCGCATATCAGAATTATTTTGAGGGACTGAGCAATAAAGGACCTGAAATTGGATATGAATAGTTAGTCAGCATATGTTTAGTTGAATATTGTAGTTTTGTTTTTTTATTAAATGTTTTGTACCTGGTTTTGGGGGGGTAAACCTGAGTGCAAGTCCCTTCTTTATTGGTTTGTATCATCGCTTGGTCGATATTTTCGCGATAGCTAATCTGTGAATATAATATTTTTATCAGATTTCTGAAAAAGATGGGAGGAAAAAATTATTTATTTAAATTACCTGTCTCGGGATGAAGGCCTCTGAATATTTCTTTGTAGACTATGTTCTTCACTTTCAGCTGGTGTGGATCTTCAGTTTTGATGATCGTTAATCCTGCTTTGCTTGTGACACGGGAGAGGGCCACGTAAAGTTGGCCATGAGAGAAGACTGGCTGAGGCAGATATAAGATGACCTCTTTTAAACTCTGTCCTTGACTTTTGTTGATTGTCATTGCGTAACATAATCTGATAGGAAATTGCCGCCGACGTAATGTGAACGGTAATTTTGTTTCATCATACAGAAGCACAATTCTTGGGATCAAGACCTCTTCTCCAATGTGGGATCCAGTGATGATCTCGGCCTTCAGAACGCGTTCACCAACGTGGGTTAGGATCATCCGTGTACCATTGCATAATCCCTTTTTCTGATTTATGTTCCTGAGAAGCATAACTGGGGCACCAACTTTCAGAGTAAGTTTGTGCGAAGGCAAACCCGAGTATTCCAGTGAGTTAAGATACTCAATGGAGTATAGTGTCTCATTTTGATCTGATGAAGTATCTGATAACTCGAAGCTGTCTGAGCTGTAGTAATCTCTTGATACCCCGTCGGTCCGTGAGATTGTGTAAGCATTGATTTCATCAACGGTTTCGTTACGGGGTGTGAGGATAGCTTTATCGGTGTAGGAAGTCTTGGAATTCATTGGGCTGCTGATTTGTCCATATGCAGCATCAACAACTTCTTTCAATGGGTCAACAAAACTCTGACAAATCAATGAGTCATCGATATCTATGAGTTGGTCATGGTACCCATCCTCCTTATATTCTTGTTCTGCTCCTAGACGACCTTCCCCGACTCTGAGAAGCCATTCAGAAAACTCTTTCTCATCCTGATTGACTCGCATATTTGTTTTCAAAGAGAACTTGTGGCAGCTATTCCATAGATATGAATGGCTTATCGAAGCTAGTACGGTATCAGCTCTTCTACCTTGCGGAATGACTGGTAGGATCTGTCTGAAATCACCCCCTAACATAACTGTTTTGCCGCCAAAAGGCTGATTCTTTGCGGGTGGATTTTTGATAGACATAATGTCCTTCAACGACTTGTCTAATGCTTCGAAAGCATGTTTGTGTGTCATAGGTGCCTCATCCCAAATTATGAGGTCTGTTTCCTCAATTAGTTCAGCAAGCATTGTACCTGGTTTGATGTTGCAAAGCTTATCTTCGTCGAGCTTCAATGGAATATTGAAGCGAGAATGAGCTGTCCTCCCGTTTGGGAGTAGCAATGCGGCTATTCCCGAAGAAGCAACTGGGAGGACAATTTGTTTTCTTGACCGAAGTCTGGATATAATAGTCTGGTACAGAAATGTTTTTCCTGTGCCCCCTGCGCCATATACGAAGAAAAGTTTTCCTTCTTTCTTATCAACAGAGTTTAAGACTGATTCATAGATTGCAAGTTGCTCAGCATTCAGCAATTTGTATTGCTTGTCATGTCTTAGTGTTTCCTCTGCAACATCGTAATCCATTTCTTGGTTCCACAAACTGTTCCCCAACTCTTTGAGCAAAACAGGGTTGATCTTCGGCATATCCTTAAAATCGTTTAAAGAGCGATCTTGCATGCGCATCAACTTTTCAACTTCTATCAATGTGTATTGCTCCAGGGTATTATCGTCCAGTTCCAGATTCGCGTGGCCCAGGATCCTTTGCCTCTTGTGAAGTATGTCCTCGCTCATTGATTTCCATGAGTGTTCCCATAGTCCTTTAGGGCTTGCAACGAAGCAGTTGTTTAGGAATGTGACGAACAAATCACGAAGCTGGTATGGGCTTGCCGTTCGAGCACCCTCTGACATACTCTCGAGCCATTCAACATCATTGTCCAAAAGACCTCGTGCGTGACACACTGATTTGAAGTCCGGGTATTTCACGTCGTTGTATGTTCTTAGCTCGTCGTAACTTCTAGGACCCTTAATCTTATTAATGAGGACCCTCAGGTAGTATCGATCACCTGCTGAAGGATGGACAGCTACGACTCGGCCAATGGATTTTCCTTTCTTACGCTCGGTCCACACCTTAGCACTGTTGTTCCATACAAAATATTCAGGGATCTGCACATATGTCAGTGTCCGGGCAAACGCTGACCTTCTGCATAAAACCATCCATTCGGTGAACATCGTCTTCTCGATACCTGGTTTATGGATTACACGGCCGAGGTTGTCGGTTGATTTAACCGTAATATTATGTTCGCCTTCCAAGTGAATGATAAGCTTTTCAACTGATGGCTTTCTTTTGTGTATGTGGAATGCGAAAGTTCGCCACATAGACTCACAAGCTGATAAATATCGGGCTTCGATGTAGTCTTGGATTTCATTGCGTTGCCTTAGGACTTTCTCTTTTGATCCTCCGGATCCTGTGGCGTCGGATGTAGCTGCTGTATTTCCTTTCTCAATAACAGCGGTTGCTCGGTCGACGCCTTTGGTTATGTACTTGAATAAGTATTTCACCGCGCTTGTCCGATTACACCATTCAACATTAATATGAGCTTCATACTTCTTCAGAAGCTCAATGTTATGAGGTACGACGAAAGTGTTGTCTAGTACAGCTCCAGCCTTTAGTGTACACGTATTATCGGTTCGGCGCCGACGATATAGCACATACCCGGATTTGTCAATCGAAGTGTTGTCGTTATTCGGCCGAGGATACTTTTTCGTGCACACATTGTTTTCCATGCATGGTGACTTCGGATTGAAGAGCCCACATGGACCGTGGATCATGTGTTTTGTGACTAAGTCGTAAGCAACTGGGTCCTCCTCTTTGTTCGGGAGCTCGGCCGAAATTATTTCATCCACTTCTTCTGCACTCGGTGTTCTGGTAGAGTTTCCTAACCATAATAATATATGTGCATGAGGGAGACCTCTTTTTTGAAACTCTATTCGGTGGAGAGCTGCCTTGTATGGCTTGAAAAAAGTTCCCGCTTTGAAATCCTTGAGCAGTTGATCTAGCTTCATCTTAAAAACCCGACATTCAATGTCTGGTCTATCATTAGGGGAATCTCCACCGTATTTCTGAAGATGTTCTTTAATCTCGCTCCAGTTGGGATTGGCCGTCATCGTGATAAACAAATCTGGATTGCCGAATTCTCTGCAAATAGCCATAGCATCGTTGTATTTCTCAACTAAGTACCGGGGGCCTCCGGTGAAACTTGGCGGTAGTATAAATCTCTGGCCAATAATTTTAGCATCAGTGTCACCTTTGCTTACAGCATCAAGGACATTGCTGTAGAGCTCAGCCCGCAAGATTTCTTGGTTATTTCTCGCCCACCTCAGTCGGTCTTCTTCAATCGCTGTATAAACGTCCACAATAAATTGATGGAGGAGACGACCGCCTTTGATCAAAGTCATTCCTTGGTTAGGACGTGTTTGGATCAGAGAAGCGTAGTATTGACGGATGGTCACGAATTGCCTTGTTCTTGAAGTGCCTGTCTCAAGATGCAGGGGAATTTCTGTGTGAAACCCATATTCACCATACGGAAACAAAAGAGGGTATTGGAGGCTCATATATAGAGGGTGATCGTCACGCAACTGCTGTAAAGTGTCAGATTGAAACTGAACCACTATATCTCGTTCTCCAATTGTTGATGTCATATCCCCCACGATAAGACCTGCCACCTCGCTTGTAGTTGGAAGATCGTATTCTTTCCCCTTCCCTTTATCTTGGACTAATCTAATAGTAAACTCTGACCCGACGCTCTCGTAGTGGTCTCGTGCACGACGAAAGATCTTTGCTAGACAATTGTTCTCGTCAATCATCTCGATTAGGAGGGCTAACGTTGGTTCATCGAGGTTACCTTCTGCTGAGGTTTGCCCCATCGCATTTAGGCGGTTTTTGAGTTCGTTAGCTGTGTCAAATATGTAAAGCTGGAGATATTCTGGGAGACAGCCTTGTCGCGGTATGAGGGAGCCAATTCTGTGGTGGGTTTGACCTTGGATCCGTATAGTATAAGGACCAGGTGCGTGGACGACACTATAATCCATTTTCATTCCAACGGATGTAAAAGCAAGGACAGAATTATAGACTCGGATAGTATCTCGAAACCATCTGGTTTGAAGAAGTTTTTCTAATA
The DNA here is from genome assembly GCF_020379485.1 of Brassica napus. Classification (NCBI taxonomy): domain Eukaryota; kingdom Viridiplantae; phylum Streptophyta; class Magnoliopsida; order Brassicales; family Brassicaceae; genus Brassica; species Brassica napus. The sequence continues at coordinate 47,499,491 of NC_063451.1, read as the reverse complement.
GGGCTGGCGGCTGTTTGATCGGCGGAAGCTTGATTTGGCCATGGTTACAGCAAAGGGTGAAAGTTGGTTCACCTGTTCGTGGGTCTGTAGCAGTGCTTTCAGCAGTCCACATTAATGCACCACATTTTGAGCATGCTAAGATTCGGTTTTCATATAGTCGGGATGTTGAACCTTTTTCTGGAAAATATTTATTACAAATCGTTAAATCATAGTTTATTTGAATATTAAGAGTTTAACAGAGGGTAAGGAATTATTATTTTTTATATTTTGGTAAAAAAAGTTTTTTATTTTTTTCCTTCGGTAATATTTGTTTTTTTTAAAAAATTATTTGTTAAAATGAATTTGGTTCGAAATTTGATTTTAGTTAATTTTAAGGAACACCATTACGCTGGAAAATATATTTTAAAAATTAAATATATATATATATATATATATATATATATTTCTGGGAAACTATAGGGGCTGAGTAGTATGCACCTTTCTTTTTTGGTTGAGTGCGACGCGTTCCTTGTGGATTTGGTGGAGCATTTATATCTATATAGAAATAACGTAAATTTGAATTAGAAATGTAGTAAATCGAAATAGATTTTGTCAGCGGTTTTGCGTACCTCGTGACGATGCCGACGATCGTTTGGATAGCAAAATGGCCTTTCTCATATTACGTGCATTTTTCTGCTTGACTATTAAGATTAATAGTGGTTAGCTTAAAAGAATATAGCATGATAGATACACATGTTAGTATTATTTCTTACTGTATGAGTCGCAGCCATCACAGCCACCTGTTAAATTAAGTCTGGGAAGTTAGTTTGTTTGATGAGTAAGTTTGGTTTAAGATATGATACTATGATCCATATATACTTACAGTCGTAATATGTTGGTTTGAATGATGGACGATCGTTTACCAGATGAACTGAAAATGTACAAAGTTTAATCATTGAGCTAAGACAATTTGTCTTGGGATTATGTATATTGGGTAGTAAATATATACCTTTTGGTTTATTAAGCGAACCACGTGGTCGGCCTCGTTTCCTCTTTTGCGTGGATCCTCCTGTAGTTTTGATAATGTTATTTTCTTGGTTACATTGAGTAATATATTATAGTTATGATTAAAATTTAAAGTAGAAGGTAATAAAATAGTTAGATAGAAATTTGAAACGTTCTAATTAAAAAAAAATAAGTGTGGGGCATTAGGTTTTTCCAATTTCAAAATATTAGTATCCTTTTTAATATAGTATTAATCCAATTTCATAATGAAAATGTAATACACTGTTTCGTGTATAGTATTGATCTAATTTGATATGTGATTCACGTTTTTATTTATACGTATAAATATATGTACTCTTATATTCTTATGTTCTACTCTCAATGTAACTATGATTTAAATAAACTAATAACAATAGTAATGGGTGAAATAAGTAGCTAGGAAATGGTAATATGGTTCCCAAAATAAAACGATTTTGGAAATGGGCTTAATAGTAATGGTGATGGTAATTGTTTTTTAATATTTATTTTTGGTTTACAATAACTGTTGTATTTGTAGTATTCTAAATAAATTTATTTGGTAAGTTAATCTTTGCAGCTATTTTAGAAATCGTAATAGCAAGTATTTTTTAAAAATTCCCAAACTAAAATAATATATAGGTGGGTCTTAATTTTTTAAATTATAAAATCTATTTTTTTTCCGTATAATAGTTGAAAACTGACAGTTAAAAAACGTTATAGAACACTAATTTAATCTAGCTAATGGTAGAATATTAATTGTAATAAACAAATTTGGAGTTTTGTAATATTTCATAAATAAGAAATCTTTAAAATATTTCATCTATTTAATAAATAATATATTTAGTATTCAATTATTATTTTGATGTTACAAAATATTGATTTTATTTTATTTGTATATTATTTTTAATAATTTAGTTTCGGTTTATTTAATTTGAAAATTATCAAGAATTTAATATATTTGAAAGTATTTATTTAAATATATCCAAATATCATGTCTTATTTTTATGTCTGTTTGTGTTGAGCATATCTGATTTAGTTTTATTTTTACACTAACTATTTCTTTAAAAAACTATTATGTAATTAAAAAATATAATTATATTTTCTCCATAGATTTGAAATTTCATCTTTCATTATTCATTTTTCTTGCTCAATCACGTCTAGACAGCGCCTTTGCTTTCCAAATAGTCAAAATATGGTTAATGATATATTATAAATACAGAATATATAGAAACATTATTGTACGGATTTGGTCTCGAGTTTAAAAATAAATTAATTTGTCTGTTATTTAAAAATTTAATTTAGAATATTGAATTTTATGTTAAAAAATATTAAATGTGTAGTAACATGTGATTTCAAATAAAATAATTTTTATTCAAATAAATTTGAAGGGGTTGCTTGGGGTTTCAACCTGTAGATCTTCTTTGATGTGAGTTTCGATGAGATATAAGTGGTATGTCACTCATTGTTGAGGTATTTGGGTTGGAAAAGTCTTTGTTGAAATGTGGTAAATAGAGTGAGTTTGAATATATGATATTTTGTCTTTTAACTTTGCTGTGAATGAGCATTTATTACTGAACGTTAATTTTATGAGTTTTTTATTAAAAGTTTTTCAGTTTCGCTGAAATTTCTATGTTAGCGGAAGTTTTTAAGTCAACGTATCTAAGTTATTGTTATGTGAGATATTGGATTTATAATGGTGCGACATGAGGGTGTGAGCGAACTTGATTTGTGAACTAATTTAAAAAGTTTTTTGTAGAAGATCCTAACCAAATAAGTTATATAATGCATTTGCAACTGCTTAATATGGGAGGAAGAAGTTTTTTTAGAAAAAGTAGGGGCTGGAACCAAAAAATTGTATAGTTCTTTTTTCTCTCTTTGGATCTTTTCATCCTCTTATAATAATTTTGAGGACATAAAATTATCAAAAAAATTCTATCGATTTAATAACGATTGTAATTTTGGGTTTGCCAAAATAAGCTGGTAGGAAATGAAAAAATTAACTATAATAATACACTAAGTTTATCTATATTTTCTGTTTCTATAAATTTTTATAATTTAATAATACTTTGGAGGATAATTGAGGCTATTTGATTTAGTGAGCATATAATTCTTTTAATGTTGGTTTTAATGAGCATTTATAGATGGATGTTAATTTTTTGACATATTCGCTAAGGTTGAATTGATCTTCATAATTACGTAATATGGTTTTGGTGATGTTAGTACATTTTAATTATTATCTTTGGTTTATAATAACTGTTGTATTTGTAGTATTATAACAACTTGATTTGGGATGTTAATCATTCCAGCTATAGTAGAAATAGTAATAGCAGGTTTTTTAAAAATGATTCCGAACTAAAACAATATATATGGGTCTGTCTTAATTTTATACAAATACAAATCATAGTATCACTTTTGAAACCATTTTCCTAATTAAAACCCGACACATCTTTATTTATACATAGTAATAATTATAATTCTCTTCGGATGCAATTCAATTATAACTTTTATTATTTTTTTCAATTAAAATTTTAAAACAGGGGGAAACAATTATTAGATGAGTAATGGATCTATTGTGTATTAAGCAAGTAATGCTCTACAATATGGGCAAGTTAAAGTTTTTTCAACCCAGTTTGAGATGCAGTGATGATGGTAGGTATGATTACAACTCAAAGAGTTGATATCCAATTCGGTGCCAAACTCTTCCCAACAGATTGGACATATGTCATCTCTTTCGCTAGGAGTTGTCTCCCTTCGGTTATCCCGTAGCTCAGTGATATAAACGTCCAGGTCAATTCTGCGGACAGAGTCTGGATTAAGATCATTTATTTTAACAATTATATCAAAATCAATATTGGTGGGATTATTGAGTGTCGGGATATTGCGTGCGGCAATGTCGGAAGCCTCCTCGATTATCTCAGTAATCGAGTCAAAATCGATCTCGTGGTAACCAAGCATATATTCCATATTGCGTGCTGTTTCGTGTGTTAGAAAACCACTACTTGTTGTCTTCATGTCAATAGAGATCACGATCTTCGTTTGTTGTGTGTTTCGTCTCTTTATTTTCATGGTGATGCTTCTTTTTGGTGATGTTAGACTTTGTGACGTTTTGTGGCTTACTATCCAAGAAATTAGACTCATGGTTAGATATTAGTGGAGTTGTCTAGATATATGGATGAGTTGTACAATAGATACATGATGCAGGGGGTTAAATAGTTGGCAAGATGTAAGTTTTCTAATAAAAAATTAATATAGGTTTAATGGAAAATAAGTTACATATTTTGTAAAACATTTCGTGGTCTTGGGAAGTTATGGATTATGAATTAAAATTATTGGAGAAAGATGTTTCAACTTGGACAGTTGCAAAAAAAAAATATTTCGAAAATATTACTTTAAAACATTTTTAAAAATGTTTGAAAGATGTGGTTAAACATTGTTCTTAGGATATTTATAAATATTCTAAACAAAAAAAAATATTATAACTAAGTTATGTAAAATTCCATAAATATTTTAAGAATCTCTCAAATAGAAAAAATCAGACATAAAGGTATCATGACTTCGTTTTTAATAGATTATATATAAATAAATCCATACTAATTTTTGAATAACCTAATTTACAAACATACAAATAAGAATAGAAGCTCAGTATTGATCCTAATCAAAAATATAGTTCATTTTAAACTTAACAATTTCATATACTCAGAACTTGAATTGGTTTCTTAAAAAAAAAACAGAAACAAAATGAATTCAAATGAGTAAAGATGAGGAATTGTATTATAAGTAAGACTTAATTAGTTTATGTTAATTATATTTTATTTTAGATATTAAAAACAACGAAGTTTAATTTAAATAGCTCAAAGTCATAAACTACATCATTTTCAACTATGTAGAAAAATACATGTATTTATACTTTCAGAATACACCGCATGTATATGTACATAAATAAAATTATATACACATATTATCAGATGTTTTATTGAAGTTCTAATATTATCAAAAGTTTTGTAGTATTTATTTTACACTGTATTAATAGAGTTGGTGATGTTATGTTACTTTAAGGTTTTAAATAAGTATATAAATTCTTCTTACAACAATTAATTAATAAATTATGAATTGCTGTAAGTCCTGAATCAAGTCTGAGATTTTAGAGTTTTGTAATAAATATAATTATGTATATAACATAAATTCTCTTATTTCAAAAGGTCGGAGTCTTATCTCGAATAAATTCAGCAAAAGAAAAAGTACTCCAATAACCTATTTAATATATAAACATCCCATTTTCGGAAAACGAAACATACTTAATAATATTTTTTTAACGTGTAATTGTTGAAAACTTACAGTTGAATATCGTTCCAGAATATTATTTTAATATATATGTTGGTAAAATTTTAATTATAATAAAAGAATTTAGAGTTTTGTAATATTATATAAATTAAAGGTCTTTAAAATCTATTTGAAATTTCATGATCTATTATTCCTTTTTTTGCTCGATCACATCTAGACATCGCTTTTTTAATTTATTATATAGAAGTAGGGTTTTAAAGGAAAGGAATCATAAAACAATTTTATATGAAAATAAATCTAGGTATCAATTTTGTGAGAGAGATAATAATAATCCGAATGATGCATGAAATAGGGTCACTCCGTGCTGCATGTTTTTGCGTAATCTCTTATTCGCCTTTTGAAATGCTTTATGTAATCAATTGATTTATTGAAGTAGAAAATTGTTGCTGGTGTTGAATGGAGTATAAGCTTGCCTGCAAAATATTGGATATTATTATTATGGTGATAAAAAAAAATTTATATATGTATGATTTTTTGCTGTTTTATATAGAATTATTTACCTTGGATTAGTTTAGGAATTAAGCTTGTGACGATCATAACTTTAAATTTTCTATCCTTCTTGCTTTGTAGGATGCTAAAATCTGCTGCTTGCTTGTTGCACAATATGAGTTTAACAATCGTTGACCTGAGATAGAGGTGTGGTATGAAGATAATAATTATTTTGTTGTTAACTATTGTGTTAGACTAACCTGTTCAGCCGTAGGCCAATCGTGGCATCAATATTGAGTTCTGGGTGGTGAGGTTTTATTTTTTGTATTATGACTATCTGTCCGACGACATCTGCACATTTATTTTAGAATAAATATACATATTTGTTTAATTAACACTGAGATGCCATATTTACCTGGTAAGTGTGTGGGCGAACTGGCCAACCGCAATAGATTTCTGTATTTCTGAGGAGATAAACTGTGAACTGAAAATATCGGACCATCGAGTGTAACATTCAATGCTATCGTCTTTTGGTTAATCTGAATATTGTAAGGCAGTTGGGTGAGTTTTCGTTGTCGTGAATTATGGATGACAGAAAATCTCGAGAACTCATATGTATCTCCTTCGATTAAGTTTTTTGGATCATCTGGCTGAATGTCTCCGGTGACCCGACCTTCTAATAGTTGTCCCTGGGTGTGAACAAATTTTGGTGTGCCAATCCAACTAAGTAAGCAGTGAGTTATTTAAATCAAATATGGGGATTGGAAAACAAATATATATATTTAGAAAAGGCTTACGTGGTGGTCGTAGCACAGGAAGCCGATGGAAGTTCGAGTATTATCTGTTTGGTGTTTTTTGATGTCCCAAACATTTCTTATACATACTATGATAGGACGTACTGAAACTCCTTCATGAAGTTCGTGAATTCTTTGGGGAATGTGTTGCAATGAAGATGTCACTAAAAAACATTTGATTTAAAAATTGTAATAAGGTACATGAATTTATAACTATATTTATTACACACATGGATTTATTTTCAAAAATTCAGGACTCAGACTTTTTTTTTATATATGTAATTGTTTATGATATTTTATAAATACAGAAAATATAGAAATATTATTGTACAGATTTGGACGCAAGATCAGAAACAAATTAATTCTTCCGGTTAATAAAATATTTAAATTAGAATATTGAGTTTTTGGTTTAATCTCTATAAAACGGTAAATTTGCAAAAAAAAACTATGTATAAAAGTTATTGAATACAACGGTAAGACAACAATATTCAAAAAAATCCTGAATGAATAAACTAACAAATACGGTATATGTACGATACTTATCATGTAAGTTAAGTATGTATATATAATTAACTTTCATTTCCGTAAGACTCGAGTAGAAAAAAAAACTCGAGAGATACCATTCTGAAGACTTGGAAACTAATAAGTATATTATATTCGTGGAAAATTGAAACTAACATTCGTGATATTTAAGTATATGGTTATAGTTATCTAAATAATTAAAGTTTGTCTGTATAAACGAAGACACTGAGCATACAATATACTGGTTTTTTACGAAACATGATTTACATAGCCATTGTATATCATTGACTATATAATCATCCCTTCTATTCATAAGGAATAATTCCCACGTAGTAAAAAACCCAATCAATGACATGGTGCTATTTACTCTCTCAAAAACGTGTATAAAACATATACTGAATTAACAAAGGTTTCAGGGTAGTTCGTATGTAAAAAATTTTGAATTATAATCTAGGTTACCAACTTTATATGCAGAATGAGTAGAATTGCCACCCAAACCAATTTGTGGTTAGATATGGTTTGAATGTTCATACTCTTTGGTACAAAATAATTATAACCCAAAACATAATAACAATACTGAATGCATCTAATTTTCTTTATTTGAGAGAAACATTCAGGAGATTTAGTATTTACCTGGCACTTCAATGTGCTGGTTATTGGGGAGGCTATCCATACAGCTAAAACAGAGATCCGCACCACCAACTGATTCCAGAAGAATGCTGCTTCGAAATGTAGAAGAACCAGATGGAGCCTATGTCTTTCTCACGTCTTCTCCTTTCTACCGCAGGAGAATAAGGGTTTTGGAAGAGTTTGATTTACTTTTCCTTTTTTCAATTCCCTTTGAAAGGTTATAGTCAAAGATTATAATTACTGGTTGAATGTATTTATTACTTTCCTATTTAGATGAGATTTTAACATAAATATAGAATCTTATGGAATATGGGATTTTAGGAAGTTTATAAAATGTATCATATTCTAAGATCTTCCTTCTATGCGATGTGCGTGTATGATGGATACGTGGAGTTCAAATAGTAAATAGGATATGGAAATAAGCAATTCTAGCGAATTATTTATGAGGCTAATTTAGTTGGGTTATGTAAACGAATCTAAATCATTATAATAATTGATATGAGAAAACTATATAGAAAGGATAGTTCAATTGATTAAAAGCCAAGGTCTGAAATGAAACAAAGCAAAGTCTTGTTAAAAACAAAATAGTACTTAAACTGAAGCAAAAGTGCAAAAACCAACGTAATACTTGAAGTTCAATGCAAAAACATAAGCATCATCGAACTGAATCATCATTTCTCACATCTTGCCCGTTTGACTTTCTCTGGATCAACACTGTCAAACGTTCTCTTACCCTCTTCATCTGCAGAATCTCCACGGCTGTTTGAAGGCTCACACATATCACTTCCAGTCTGCACTGCTTCCATGGACGTTGCAGCAATGGCGTCTCCAAGAGAGGCTTCTGTGGGTGATGGTGTCTCTGGAGGGAGGATCTTGGTGACAGTGATAGCTCGGGTGTTGCCAGAGAAGTTGTGGTCTGTAACTTTTACACAAAACTTATGGGTCTGTCCGATTATGCTAATCAGAGCTTCCGGGACAGGCACTTCATGGTCAGGGCCTTTGTCTTTATTGGCCTTGCATTCAAGAACAATAGGGTGAGTTTCAATAACTTAAGATTATAAATTAATGGATATCTACCTCAAAGTAGCTGCTGACCAACTCAGATGCGTGCCTCCCAGTCAATTGGAAACCAGCATCACCAAGCAGGACAAAAAATCCTTGTTCACTGCTGTCATAAACCGAAATCTTTGCACGGTACCTGTTATGTAATAATCAGAAGTTGATAATCTAAAACTAATATAAGAGAGAGTGCAATCGATAATAGAAGCCAATGACCATACTGTGCAACTCCAGCTGTGGTATCCTTCACACATCTTGGGTTCGTGCAAATCAATGAGTTTGCGCCTTTGGTAGCCTTACTATGACACCCAGTGCATGCAATATAGTACCAAGCAGATCCATGAACCACATCATCAATGGTAGCAGTGCACTCAAAGAAGGCATCCTGCAACAGTCCAAAAACATTTAAAATTTAAACATATAAGCGTTTGAAATTTTTAAGTAATATTTAGCTTAATATTTACCTTTGCAGATTCCATCGTCATGTAAGAGAATATGTCAGATATAGTCATCGTCTCCCGCTTAGTGACCACCTCTGCACTAACCTGCTTAGCAATCTCAGGGTTTGAGGAGAGCCTAACAATAAATAGAAATCATAGATACAGTCAATAACTCCAATATGCGTAAATGTGTTCTCAACATAAACATATATAGACGGTGGTACATACCAGGCTAGGTAATCAATTGTTGGTTGAACATCATTGTCCATGAAAACCCGTGTAGGAGACATAGAACTCAATGCCAGGGTACCTGTTAAAATAACAGAAGAAGGAATGTTAAGAGTGTAAATCTAGCAGCCAATTTATAAGAACCTCGTTAATAACTTTAAAACATGACCCAGTAATCAGTCAAACATGAAACAAAATGGATAAAGAATAACCTCCGAGACGTTTAGTGTTAACGGCTGTGGCCAAAAGAACTGTGGGAGTTTTTTCAGAGGACTTAAACTTCTTGCAAAAATCCGTTGCTGTCTGGTCCCAGAGGTAGAGCTTCATGACAGGTCCTCTGAAAAAAAAAACAACTTAGAGACTTAGGAACTAAAGAGAGATGGGGTATTGAAAATAGGAGAACACACTTACTCATGTGATTGCACATGAATCATGATGTGCCTCGTTGTAGCAACCTTCGCTTCATCAATAATGGGACGCTCGGTAACACACTGTCCATCGACCAGCTTCATGTGGCCAAGAACATCTAGAACATTTATCATTAAGAACGCAATTCAGTTTAACCCAATAAATAGACCAAAACAACATCAAAATATAAATTTAGTATATTAGTATGCTTACCGTAGAGGTCACCTTTCAGATCACAGTTGGCCTCAAAATCCTCATACGAATGCATCCTGAAACGGTCTTCATCAAAAGGGATTGGAATGTCGTGAAGGACCGACAACTCAGAGTTCCATGCGAAGGACACAGTTGCGATATGATCAGCAACCCGGTACATCGGTTTGTTCTTCGATCCGTAGAAGTTGATGAGTTCGTAAACTGAACCTCGCTTCATCTCAGGCAAGTATTTTTTAATACGTCCTGGTGGGATGAATCCTTGAATGACAGTTCCCTATTGTCAAAAGCAATAACAAAAACACAAAAAGAGAATCAAACCTCGGGTTTAAGCAAAACGATAACAGACCATACTAACTAACAAACAAACCGTATAACTAAACGTCAAAATAAAAGTTTAAAATCCTAATAACATAACTAATTAACCTTAGATCCTTATTCAAAGTTGAAAGAAACGTCAAAAGTACAGCTCAAAGTTTGATTAACTATTTAACCTTAGATTCTTATTCAAAGTTGAAAGAAACGTCAAAAGTAAAGCTCAAAGTTTGATTAACTATTATAACATAACTAAAAACCCAATCACGGATCTCACTGTCTAGAAACAATTTACATCGTCGGTAAAAAATAACAAAACACAAAATTTTCACAAACCTCAAAATCTAACAAATACAATACCGTATAAGAGAACGGAAAAACCTAAAAAGGTTTATTAACGTTACTAATCAACCCTAGGTTCAACTTCAGAGTTTAAATAAACGGCAAAATCACGATTCCAGATTTAATTAACTAATCTAACATAACTAATTAGCCTTAACAAAAGGGAGTCAACGTACCTGCTCGTCGATGAGAAGCATCTCCAGGCCAATAAGGGTCTTCTTCACCGGGTTCTGAGCCTCCCAAAAATGGATGAGTCGAAAGCGCAGACGGGTTTCATGAGGACCTAGAGAGACATCTCTGAAGAACATCACTTTTTCGTCAGAGCCGGAGGAAGCAGGAGACTTTCCATGTCGTTTCATCGCCATATCTTAAGATCTGAGTTTTCTAGGGTTTTGCATTCTACGGAGAAGAAAGATCAATTATATAAGAGGATGAAAAGAGGGAGGTGAAACGAAATCATAATGAAGGGGGTATTGATTGATCGAAACGGAACTATTGATAGCTTAGGATTGAATCGCTGGAGTATACGGTTCTCTTTTTTGATCGGAGAACACGAAGCGATAATGGTGAGGAGAAGCGTAACCTTTAGATGTCGGCTCATCACGCGATACAGAATAATCAAACCGAAGCCCGAATCGCAACCCATTAAAGCCCAAACCGAGATCAGTACGCCCTCCCAAAGAAAAATCAGCAGGCCCACGAAATCTCTTACTCGATTTGTCTGACGTGTTTTAAAGAATGAACCTGATTGGCCAAATAAAAAATCCTACGTGGCTTCCTGTATGCTCTGCTTATTTCCCTTTTAGTAGTGTTAGATAGATAGATTATGATAATTATCTTTTATGAGATTCAACTAAAGTTTTTATATGCATAATAGATGTGTTGTTTATTTTGAATCTTTACATGTGTATCATTTTTAACTTTTGTTTTCCTATTTTTATTGTTTATAACTTTTGGCGTATATAATTTAATAATACAATCCAGCTTAGAAAAATAGTGCAACAAATGCCTATATCAGAACAAGAAAATAACTTCAAAAAAACTAAAATATCAAGAAATGAGTCCATAATGATTTGTATTTAAAGACAAACAACAAGTAAGAGTACCGAACCTTTGTCGGAATCAGAGTCACAAGTTCACAAGTCACAACAATGAATCAGAGAAACAAAAAGTTACTCAAGAGTTCAAAACTAGAAATGCTCAGCTAACAGAACGAGAAAAACAGAAATCAATGGCCGAAAATGTATTAATTAGCAGCCAGAAGAATATTTCATTCAATGTGAACAAGATGTTTATTCATGTGGTGGAACTTGCAGATATCATCGCAGAAATCATCTGCACTGCTGTGGTTGCTCTTCATCCTAAGAACCCTTATCACCATTCGTTTCAAACCTTTTGCGTACCGCACAAGTGATTCAAGTGTGTTCATCTTCTGTTCTGCGTTCAATGGAGATCTCACTGTGATTACAACTTCCTCTAAACACTGTATTGCAAATCCTGTCTCAAGCTGCAAAGAGAATCAAAATCTTACATTATTTGGTAAAACTTTTGATTTATAGAGAATGTTTCTGATGAAGAAGAGTGTTTTTTTGTTTACCTTCTTTAGGCTGTTTTTCTGGCAAAGTGCAGCGAACATTGCTCCATGGATATCGAACTTCTGAAGCTTGGGATGGTTCTTGAAGAACTCAACAAAGTCAATCTCTGGGAAAGGCTGAAGAGCCTCGTTGCCTGTGAACTCGACCTTCATAAAGAGATGCTTCACGTCTCTCGCTTGCTCCAGAATCGTGGTTAGTGCATCCCAACACCATTGCACGCCTCGAACTGACAAGGCCTCAAGGGATGAAAGGTTTCGGAATTGTACCATGTAAACTCTCCCTGTAAACAACGAACAACACAAAGTAAGACTATGGTAACTGGAACCAAACTAGTTAAACTCAAGACAATATCTGTTTACCAGAAACATTGGCGATGGATAAGTTCTTTAAGAAACTGGTTTCAGGAACACTGATCCAGCTACATCCCTGTACATCAAGAGACACTATCCTCGGAGCCGTGAGGGAGAGCAATGTGTTTCCCTGTCCGTAAAAATCCAGCTTACAATGCTCCAAAAACGGCAGGCTGATCGATATAGATTTAATTCCTTCACAAGCTAGTAGAAGCAAGCTACTCAGATTCGGGCAAGCACACAAGGCACTACCCAACGCATTATCATCCATTCTAGCTCCCACAATCTCAAGACAACGAAGGTTAGGGAACAAATCCCACTTAGGAGGACTCATCATCAAAACACCCCAAAGCTTCAAAGTCTCCAAACCCTTAACCACGCCAATACAATCAAGCTTCAAGGGTCCCTCTACGAGAGCCTCCTCGCTAGCGAGATTATCCATTCTCAGCTCCAACAGCCTGAGAGACTGGCACACGTGGGTCAGCCAAGACGCTAGGCCTTTGCTGGTGAAGGGGCTGTAGAGGACAAGCTCCTCGAGGCGGTGGAAAGAAGAGATCATCTTGAGAACGATGGCGTCGGAAGCAGTAACGTCGGAGATGTTTTCGAATGAGTTTCTTGGGAACTTGATGCTCTTGACGGAGTCTGTAGACTCTTTCCATCGCTTGGAGACGCAGTTGCAGGAAGCCACGTCCTTGGCTTCGGTGAGGTTGGAGAGAATGTATTGAAGGATGGCGTCGGGAAGAGAGTCCATGTTGGCTGAGGCATTTCATCGAACAGTTGGTGGTCAGAATGACAAAAAATTAATTAATTCATATCCCCAAAAAAATTGCAATAGTTAAAAATGTATGAAGAACATTCAATAACTAATCAAGTTCACATTTTGAGATCTGAGAATTACTCTCTCAAGTTATCAGCTCGTGGTATTAATCTGAGATACCCACCCACACATTAGAGAGAATCAAGAAACTAACTTTATAACTGATAATCCATTTGTGCGGGTGTCATTATGAAATTGAGCTAATGGGTGTGACGAATCTAACACAGTGGTAACGAAAGTAAGAACAAACACACGTAAGAGCGCAGATTCTAAGGAAGCAATGTAGACAGATTATGGGAGAGAGAGTTTCTTACAGTATGAGAATCTGAATCTGCTGCGTCGCATTTAGTGTTGTGTGGAAGAAAGAATTGAGAATCTCTCAAACACACAACGGGAGAAATCTGGATCTGTTTTTGGAGAGGGAGAGAGAGAGATGAGAGTGTATTTGTAAAGAGGAGGGAGAAGGTGGCGCGTGAGGAAGGGAAGGGCGGAGTTTCAAATTTTGAAAAAAGACACAACACAGATCTCTTTCTCTTTTTAGTTTTCAAATACATTTCGCACCTTTATTACGTACTGTTTTATGTTTTCTTTATTTTCTCAAACGGGAAACGACAAAAAAAATTATTTATACTACTAGGCTATCTCGGTTCGATAAAACCAGAATCCAATCTGAAACCAAACCGTATAAATTATTCTCAAAACCATCCAAATTTGAAATAAATACATAAAATATCTAACCAACAACGAAAAAAATATCATATTAAAATGAGATACAGCTTGACTTAACTGCATATGGTTGGTTTGTTACAATTGAAATATGAAAAATATCTTTAGCAATATTACATATTTTTAAATAACATTATTTTTTAAATGATTGAGTTTGAGTTTAGTGATTAATGTTTAGTATGTAAGGGATCCAAGTAAAACTAAAGTTTAAGAGTTAAGAGTAATATTTTTAAATTAAATGCTATTTTAGGAATTTTATCATTGATAGCTATTTTTATAAACTTTAGAATAGTTTATTTTAGAGACTTGTCCACAAAATGTTCTAATTTTTCTTTTGGTCGGTTTAGCTCTTCTTTAAGCTTCTTGATTACTTTATCTTTTCTGCAAGAGTCTCTAATAATGATCTATTCTCTTTGGGGTCTGACTCTGACTGTTTCTCCGCTACCACCCGCAAACGCAGATTTTGTGGTTGGTAGCGGTTGACAGCGTTTCGAAACAATCATACAAACCGCTACAAATCGCTTTAAACCGTTCCGAACCTCTTAAAATCAAAAGCTGGTTCCAGCTAGCGTTTGCGGTTGCGGGCGGATGCGAGAGAATAATTTTTTTTTCTTTTTTTTTAAAAACTATATAAATACAAAAATAAAAATATTCAATAAAATTTTTAAATTGGAATTATAAAAATACTAAAATATATATATTATATTTTAATTAATATTAAAAAAAATTAAAATAAAAATATTTTCTATAATTTTAAAAATTTAAAACTATAACTTTTTAAATATAATTTTCATATATATTATAATATCATGATTTGATATTTTTATAATTATATAAAATGTAAATATTGTTAATTTATTATTTAACCGCTGCTGTATTTGGTAGTTAACTAGTCATAAGTATCTCGCAAACGCACAAATTTCTAACCACAGAACAAGTCGTACAAATCTCTTAAAACCGCTAAAAACCGCTACCATCCGCATCCGCAAACTCTCGCAACCGCAAACGCAACCGCTGCGTTTGAACCAGTCAGTCCTTAGTATGTGCTTGAAACTGGCTATTGATTCCATCTATCTGCATTTCAAATTGAGATACTATGCTCAAACGCAGTCTCCACAACCCTCAAACCCCACCACAAGATCACTACTACGATGAAACCAAACCAGCAAGGTTGAGATATGATGCAAGTTGAGAAAATCTCAAGGTGTTTTTGGGAATTATTACTTGAAAGGAAAGTAAGGTTGAGATATGATGCAAGTAAGAAAATCTCAAGGTGTTTTTGGGAATTATTACTTGAAAGGAAAGTAAGATTGAGATATGATGCAAGTTATAATGGCCCAACCGAAAAGAATAGATCCCATCAACATGATTTTAAAAGAAAATGGCATACTCTAATACATAATAAAATAATTTTAAGAAATGGTAAAAGTAAGTACTCATCTAAGTTTTAAACATTTTGTTAGTAATAATATATTGGAGTGAAAAAAGAAAAGAGATCATATCTATTAATACGGGGTTTTATGGATATGATTATTATTGTTTTGTAAAAATTGTCGAATATAAATAGAAAGATAACTTTAATACCGCAAATCCTTTTTTCAGACAAAGCAAAATAGTACACGCTAACAAGACCTTTTATATGGTGGATTAGTTCAAAATTCACAACTTTAATTGTTGAGCCATTTCAAGACTTGTACTTCGTTTTGTGCATTTAATGTGATATATGCAATGGCAAGTTGAACTTGTAGTAATAATAGTAACAGTATTACAAAGATACAACTAGGGCTCTAAAGCAGCTTATACCATTAGACTAACGTGAATCATTCGTATACAAATACAAAAGCAAACCTTTTTTAGACAAATCAAAATAGAACACGTTAACAAGACTTTTATATTCCTTGTTTGACATATTGGATTAGTTCTTGAAGCCATTTCAAGGCTTGTAAATCCACTCTTATAAATCCCTCCTGAAACAGCTTTCAAATTTAAAGAGTCTCTCTATCTCCAGAGATCAATTAATCAATCAATGGCGGCTGCTGGTGAAGTGCGGAGGATCAAGCTAGGAAACCAAGGTTTTGAAGTATCAGCGCAAGGTCTTGGTTGTATGGGACTTTCCATCTCGGACGGAGCTGACAAGTTGGAAGCAGATCACATTGCTCTCATTCACCATGCCATCAACTCTGGCATCACGCTCCTAGACACCTCTGACGTCTACGGTCCCGAGATCAACGAGTTGCTTTTGGGAAAGGTTCACATTGTGATTTCAAAGATGGGAGAGCTGAAGAAGCTGGTTGAATAGGGTAAGATAAAGTACATTGGTCTCTCTGAAGCCTCTGCTTCGACTATAAGGAGAGCTCATGCTGTTCACCCGCTCACCGCCGTGCAGCTAGAATGGTCTTTATGGTCCAGAGATGTTGAAGAAGATATCATTCCTACTTGCAGGGAACTTGGGATTGGAATTGTAGCTTACAGTCCTCTGGGACTAGGCTTCTTTGCTAAAGGGCCAAAGCTCATTGAGAATATAGACAATGCTAACTACAGAAAGGCAACATGGATTCATGGAGTATCAAAATCTTATTATGAATGTTATACTAAGACTATGTTTTGCTATATTCCAGGGCTTACCGAGATTCCAACAAGAGAACTAAGACCACAACAAGATTCTCTATGAGAAGGTAAATGCAATGGCGGAAAAGAAAAGCTGCACTCCTGTACAACTAGCACTCGCATGGGTTCACCAACCAAGGAGATGATGTCTGCCCCTTTCCAGGAACCTCCAAGATCAAAAACCTTAATCAGAACATTGGAGCTTTATCTGTGAAACTCACAAGCCAAGAGATGGCTGAGCTTGAAGCCATGGGACGTCCAGATTCTGTGAAAGGGGAAAGATCAGCTACTTATATAGTTACCTACAAGAACTCTGAAACTCCACCCTTGTCTTCTTGGAAAACTGCATAAACCGGCTGTAATAGTTTCCTCTGCCACCTTGCTAAGCTGTGTTATGAGTTACAAGCCATTATAGTCTCGAAGTTACACTGTTGTCTGTCTTAAAAGTAAGGGTCCCTAAAAGTAACAATAAAACTTCTTTTGAGAAAATCTTTTTGTCAGTACCGAAGCTATTACAAAAATGAATTGAGAAAGCGGCAAGGAGTATATAATAAATACATGTTAATATCACCTAAAGCAGAATTAATATTACACATAAGCGGCCTCTGAAGACAAAACTCACAAGAACTGTTAATTGTACTAATTTAAACATCAACATGATTACAGCAATTTCCATCAACCCATACGTTCTACTGAACGCCAAAGAGTTTTTACCTCGGCCTGTAGTTCATTCTTCTCAGTCAAACTCCCCCCAGAGCACAAGTATTCCACCAGTGCCGATTGTCAATCCCGTGTGTGATTTGGAGAGGTGTCTGCAGTTCATAACCCTTGTGTCTGTGTCATGTCATGTCATGTCCATCACTTACCAGGTACTAGTGCTGTTTCCTTTAGCATCCGTCAAAATCCAGCTTTTCCCCATCAAATTCTCGGCTCTTGCTTCAGGTGGCTGCTTGGGTGAATGGTGTATGATGTTGGCTGTGAGACAAGAAAAACAATCCACTTAACATCAAACCAGACCAGCTCCCAAGAAATGCTGAGATTGTGTAAACTAATGGTTCCTGTGTGTTTTCGTTATATATTTTTCTCTTAAAACTGTTCATTCCCTAGATCTATCTTCTCAAGTCTCAAGGCATCAACTTAAAGTTCCACAACACAAAAGCATGGAGAAAGACTTTGTTCAACAATAGAACACTTGAGCTCAACTAGGGTCATGAAGCTCTGATTATTTGAGGTAAGTGGTAACGCATAGACTTTGGTTAGCTTCACTTTTTCCAATCCTATCAGTAGTTCTGTTAGGTAGCACCAAAGAACTTTGACCCATTAAAACAATAAACTTTTAACCTGTGTTGTACTCGACAATAAATGGCTTGCAAGATCATCGTTAACTGTAACAGGTAGAGCCGACATCCTGCTCATGATACCTGGCATCTCCTTCATACTGCAACAGAAAGTAGCATTTTTAGTAATTGAATGCTTTAATCATAGAAAGGAAAAGAAGACATGTCTCAGTTGTGAACTGATATCTGCTATTAGATCCACATACTTAGTCAGAATGGCGCTGATGTTATTTCTTGTCTGATCAAAGAGACTGATGTTATCCTGCAGCTGTATACACAATATGTGAATATGATACACAACTAGCCACAAAGGATTGTACAAAAAAAATAATAAATTACCTTGCACACAGAGAGGTTGTATGAAATTTGACTAAACGCTTGAGCGTTTTGCTGTAGAAGATCCATTACTGCATCACTTAAACCTGAGAAGAAGAGGACCTCACTGACAATACTGATTTATTTATTTTATTAGCAAATACAATTAAAAGAGCACTAAACCTTCACGAGGCATGTGTGTACTGTGGCACATATTGTTCATGACATATAAAGCATTTTGTTGTGGCACATTGGCTAACATGCTCAGTTCTGGGGATGTATCCACCACCTAACCATGAAAAAATATGGTTTTCAGAACCAAGTTCGAAAGCAGAGATACTGATGTCAAAAGTTAATACATGAGAAACCACCATACAAGTTCTTCGTTGAAAAAATACTATCAGCTCAGATTAGCATGAACAAAAATAAGATATGCATCAATAAGGCCACCTATCTTCATAAGTTTATTAGATAGTAAACTAGACACACGAAAGGTTTAAATGGACAAGCATACCTTTCTATTGTAAACGTTCTTCCCAGCACTATTTTCTTTTCTTTTTCTCCGTTTTCCCTGTGAGAATAGACACACGTCTTAGCCAACAAATTTAGAGATACTATCTATCTACTGAAAGATAAAATAAAGGCAAATAATCACTAATGAAAATAAAAGGAGGACTTTTGAAACATTTTGTTTGATTGCATCATATATCTGACTACAAGACTCACAGGACAGAGACATGAAGGAGGTGGTAACATAGTTATAATAAAACATTATATTCCACTCATTTGTTTCACTTGATTATGCAAACATTTAGCAATATGATGTAACCATCTGTTTTTGGACAAGATAATCTTTTTTAAAAAGAACTCCTGTCGTAGGAGATGTTGTAACTTCTAATCAAAGATAACATGCCAACATATGTTTCCTAAACCCAAAAAGTAATAAGGATCCCTGCCATCAAAGCATCATCAAATCATTTTTTTTTTTTAAACTTTAGGCTTATTTCCTTTTCCAACAATTCCCTTCACAATCATGGACTCCAAAGTTAATATAAAGACGTGTATAAGCGTCAGCAAAACTTGTAATTTTCTCTTCTTTTGCTCATCCTTTTTCATCAATAAAACCTATAACTTTTTAAAAGACTATCTTTATCGCAAAAGCACACACCCAAAGTTGCATCATCATATCATATTCAGCATATGTTTTTTTAACAGTGATAGATAGAAATATCCCTCGGATCACTACTTCCATTACAGCCACACACCATTTGAAAAAGGGATGCTTAGAAACTGCTAAGTAAGTAATATCATTGGTAGAAGTCTAGACTCCAGAGTGGTAAAATTTCATCTCATAGAAGCAAAAGCACATGAACAACATGAAGGAAAGAAAACACAAGGGCATGAGGAACTTACCGACATCCATCTACACCTCAATGCTACATCCCTCACAGTTTTATCTGGTAGTGTTGCAGCAATCTTTACATACTTTGAAATCTTCGGTTTATTTGTTAATCTACAAACGAGAAAAAAAAAAAAATATGTCATGCATGGAAACCAACAATACAAATCAACAGCCTACACACTCTAGAAACCCAATATAACAAGTAAAAAATCAAACATCAGCTAGTTTTCATAATAAAACTATGTATGAAAAATGACTTACTTAGAGAAGTAACATAAAATGGCTAATGGACCCAAGTCCCAGATAACATATAAGCATTTTTTTTTACAATTTATGAAACACAAAGCGCAATACTTGTTTATTCCAAAGGAACATACTTTAATAGTCCACCATGGAGAAGAATATAATGTGCGCACTACTTCTCATGAAACAATTCTTGATCTAGCTTTTAATTTTGAAAATATGATTAATAGTACGGAAAAAGCTAAACAATTTACAATAAACTTTGCATTTTTTGTAGATTAAACAAATAGCAAATGGAAGGAAAGATCCATATAGGAAAAATATAAGATACCTACTTTGCAAGGCTGTTCTCCAGTACAAACTGCTCCTCAGGGGACCAATCCATGACCAAAGCAGCTTCAGATTTGACTCCAGCCACAGAAGCCAAAGTATCCACAGGTGGCTGTAACCCGGAGGCAGCGTAAATCGCCGGGAATACAAGACCGGTGGTGCTAGTGCTCGGCGGCACAAAGTGATTATCCATTGGAATCATCTTTGGGGGTGGCTCAGAGGCTATTGAATGAAACTGATTCCAGCTACGACCTACAAGAATGCCCCTAGGCTGAGATTAGTTAATCTCTGAAAACTAACAACCAAAACAACATGAGATGAGCAGTTCACCTCAGATTTTAAGATAGAGCACTCCGGAAGATAAAGAGAGAGAGAGAGAGAGAGAGAGAGTAAGTTTAGTAATAAGTACAGTTAAGTGTTGGTGTCTGGTTCGTTCTTTGTTTTTGTAGCACTTTGTTTTCTTGTCTTCATGTCTCCTTTGGAGTTTTCTTATTTTTATTTGTTCTCTGCTTTACTGATGAGAACCATACAAGTTATTTAAATACTTGAGTTCATAAATAATTTTTTTTTTAAAATGTCTCTATAAATATAAAAGATAGTTCAGACCAATGAGTCAATGACCTTTAGCTTTGGAGATTTCTAGGGCATCAATATCTAGATGCTAGATATCAGTCAATCTATACTTAATACTTTTGAATCAAGATTTAGAATAAAGAGTCCGTTATTCGATTGTAACAATGGTTAAAAAAATTCTTATTAGTGGTGGTGGTCGCCATCATAGTCCCCATAACATCAGAGTGAGGGCATTATATTAAAAAAAGGCCTAGTTAAATATTCTGAACACTAAACACTTGTATGGATTAGTTGTGTTTAGAGGGATCATACATTCTAAAGAAAAGAGAGTAAAATGTATAAATCTTACGTTCGATCAACGGTAAATCTTCAAATTTCAATAAGCATTTTCTTGTGCATACGACTTGAGTCATGTTTTCAGACTGTTTTTTAAAGTTATTACACTACTTGAAAAACATCCAGCAAAAAAGGTCTCGCTTTCTCGTACTCAGTTCTCGTGCAACGCCTTGGTGAGGTAGAGCCTGCTGAAGTTCTGGCCAGCCACTCTGCATAGCAAAGGGGTTGACTTATTAAAGTCTCTTTCTACGGTCAAGATGGAGAAAAATGGTTATATGAAATTAACACGAGAGAACATACCCATTGATTTGGCCACAGAAGTTTGAGACTTGGTTTGTGATGAGGAAACTCTCTAGCCTTGATGGTTCAGGGATCGGCTTAAAGATTGGGTTTGATGGATCCTCCTCTGGTAGAGGCTCTTCCCCAGCTGATCTACGCGCCAGATTCTCGGTCCTACACACCAAACCTCTTCGTTAGTAACTAATATCAACACGAGAAAGAAGCGCAAGGCTGGATACAAATGTTAAGGACATTCACTACTCTAGCCACAAAACTATGTGACTGGAATGAAACAAACTGAACCAGAGCGAATCATGGGACCTCCTACCTCCTCTTCTGGAGCCAGGCTTGCTGCTGCGCTTGCTGGCGAGACAGGTTCCGGTAGTAGTATTGGAACTGGAAGTATAGAACAAGATATTGTATTAATATAGTTCTGAGGGTGAAAGAAATGAATTGAAAATGTAGAAAAAGCCACACCTTTTGCTGTTCCATAGATAAATCATCCATGCATTTAATCAGAAACTCCATATTGTTCTCGAGGAAAGGAGTGGTTGATGACTGCAGACGATCGTAATCACCCTAGAAAAGAAACAACGCCAAAGAAATAAGAGACAAAATCTGGAATACTGGCAGCAAGCGAGAATCCCTGTCCAGATAGGAATACCGTACCTGTGAGACAGGTGCATCAGTCTCCAGTTCGGTCATGAAGGCACTGACAAGTGCAGAGTTTGAAACCTTGATCTGTCAAAAGAAAGAAATCGACATTAAAACCATAAAAAAAAAATCTTAGCAGAAGCTAGTATCAGGCAACAGTAATATTCCAGTATATTTACTTATAAGATAAGCTAGTAAGACTTTACAATACAAGAGCCAAGCTCTAGAAACTTACAGGAATTTCCTCAAAAATATCCATCCAGGAGAAGTTTTTCTCTCTCAACCTGACAAAACCAGTGATTAGAACACTAAAAATATCCAACGTGGCTCATAAAAACTTGATTATTAATAAATCAGGATACATACTTGTCGCCTGTAAAGTTTCCAGCCCGGTACAACTCCATAAAGGAATCTGAAAGCTTCAAAGCCTTCAAAGCTAAGACGCCAAGGTCAGCTTTAGAGGGATCATAGATGATGCAAACACACCTCTTGATGTTCTCCTGTAGAACAGATTTAAAAATTTATTAAAATTCGTTTCTAATCAAGTTTTAGACCAAAACAAATCTCAATCCACCTTATTGTACACTATGATATACAAAGAAACATCATCAACTCTGGTCTCTGTTATATCCCAAGTAATTAAACGCAAAGGAAGGCAAGTTGAATGACGTGCATAACATATGAATTGACCAAACCAGAATCTCAACTATCATAACATAAAGAAATGGTGGTACACATGATTCAGGGAGAGTACCTGGTAATTCATGAAGGTCTCAATCAACTCTACAGTCTGATAAGACCCAAGAACAGTGGATTGATACCTGAACAAAACTCAGCCAAAATCTTATCACATTCACAAAAAACAATTCAGCAAGATTCCACAATCAGGACACACGAAAACCTACCAGCCAACAGTGTTGTTGTCAACATTAACCTCCCTCAGACACCTCATCATCTCAAGCTGGTAATTTGCACCATCAGCTTCAATCTCTTCATCGTCATCTCTCACCTGCGCACGTTTAAGTCACATCAATCAGAGACAAGCTATAACAGTCTTACCAAAAGTAATGAGCTTAAAAGATTCATCAACTTACAGGGAAAGGGAAGCAATTGGTGACTTCAAGAACACTGCCAACATCGAGTCCAAGAAGCTGCCCTGTGACAAGCGTCGGTGCAAACTCCTTGCAATGCTTGATTATCTTTAGCACAGCCTATTGCATATACACATTTCAAAAATCCTCAGTATCAACACTTCTTAATTAACTAATAACTAATTCACAATTTTGGAATTAGTTAAGTTATTATAATGAGCAATTTAGCTTAACGTAGATCGATCACATCATAGGGAACTCCAGAGATTTAGGTATGAGGAAGTTACCAGTCCTTCGATCTGAACAACTCTGAGAGGAGGAGCGACGGCCTCGTCCTTCGATATCGCCTGCAAAAAAGACCTAGCCACTGCATAACAAAACAACGAGAGCAAAATCAGATGAGCGAGTGTGGATTCTATGTGAAGAACGGAGAGGGAGAAGTTTACTGACTGGTTGCCATTGATGTCAAGGATTGAAATTCTCCGACGTGAGAAACCCTACACGATGTGGTGTGTCTTTGACGGCGGCGGAGATGAGCGAAAGAGAGAGAGAAACGATGTGATAGAGCTTCTTTTTGAGCTTTATTTTAGAGAGAATTTGCAAAACAGTCCTCAAATTGAGATTATGTCCGTCGATGACCAAAAATATATATTAAAATCAAATTAAGGACCTATAATTTATATTCTTTTGCAGAAAGGCCCGGACCATATTAGTCTTGTGATTCTTTCAAATAGGGTTCATTTCATACTTCATAGTGTTAAGCTGATTTGTTCTTTTGTAGGACTTACATAAAATCTGTTGAAATGGTTAAATTTGAGATGAGGGAATTGAGAAATTTGGAAGAAAGTAAGCATGTTTTTTGCATTGTTACTCTTTCTTTAAGCTACATGAAGACACATTCGAGTGCATCAGGTCCAATGTAATACACCTTTTATAAAAGGAAAAGAAATCAAGTTTGAGTATAGGAACAAGCCTAACTTGATATTGACAAGGCAAGTATTGTAAGACCCTGCATTGCCCCTTTAGTATCGTTCAGAAACCAAAGGAATTGATCAAAAGAAGACAAAAATAACATAAGTGAAAATGCGGTATTGAACAAGCAGGTGCTCAGTATATGTCTCTTGTGTTAGTAACCCTTGTTTCCTCGAATCCTGGCTCTCATGTCTACCTACATAAAACACACAAAAAATGTCCAATTATTAGTCCAAGAAACTCTAAATCTCTTCCGACATCAACTCCTCTCAAGGTTGAATGTAACACTGGTTCACAAGCATGCTTGTTCACAAAATGAGATTGTGTAAGTGACATACCTGTCCTCTTTTACAATTGAAGTAGGTTTCCCGTAGGCCAACACATTCACTCGGTATACATGGGCTTTTCTCACCAGCGCAGTCCCTAATTGACCGTTTCTCGTCCTACACCGAACATATCCAAAAAAATCAGAAATTGAAATGAATGAAGCCAAACTGGTAACTATACAACAGGTTGTGAATACACTAGAGAGAGTAAGCAAAATCAGTATCTCCATATGTGTGTTCAGACATTACCTTGACACACATGGATTCACTGAGACACTTGACAAGCTCTTCAGCAAGACCCTTGCAAGACTTCGCCATTTTCAACTCTTCCCATACAAAGAAGGCAACCCATGTTCCAAACAAATGAGATTTCAAGACATCTCTCCTCAAACATTTATTGTCAAGATCAAACAAGAGAATGGCGCTAGTGTAAAACACTCAATGCATACAAACAGTCCAAAAATCCACAACCGAGAATGTTCCTTACAAATGAGTTTTGAATTCAGAGCAACGCTTGGTTGTGTTGTGAAGACACAAAAAGAGATGAGCTTTCTACACATCATCTGAAAATTGCCTTCAACTAAACGAACAAATACACATGTCTACCCCTATGAATAAACCATGATCAGGCATCGAACTCAATTCAATAAAAGTAGTGCAAGTTAAAGCTTCAAACTTTATGATAAGTACTCCTGGTCTAATGCGGTAAACACTAATCACCCAGAAAAACAAAATCCAAAAATCAATCAATTTATCTCCACGAGACAAATCTCCCCTTTAATCACCGATTAAAATCCTCTTTTTCACCAGCTCAATCTCCCCCTCACAGAGAACTCAAATCAGAAGATCTAAAGAAGAAATAAGATGAGGGATACCGACTTACCGGCGACGGAGACTAAGAGACGGATCTACGTCGGTGAAGTAGGACCAAAGGGTTCTTCAATTTGGGGTTTGCAGAAGAATTTGACTGCTTCTCCGTCCGTCCTTTTTGGTTCGGTTAATAAACATTTCCAATAACCGATATAATCTGTATTTGACCAAATTCGGTTCAATGTCCGGTTTAATGATAAATTTATTTTGTCATGCACAAAGAGAAGCGTATGACGTAAAATCAAATACTATAGTTAAAGTTCTCTCCCGCCACTCTATAAAAAAAACCATCTGCTTTCAATCTTCCTCTTCCTTTTCTTGCTTTCACTGTACTTTCATCTTCTTCAAATTCTCTCTTCCTCTGATCTTTTATCACGAACCGTTCTCTCTGCTCTACCAAGGGATGGCGTCTCCTCCACTGAAGAAACAGAAGACGACGGGATCAGTACAGGTTAATTAGTTTCTTGGATCTTTCTTTATTAGGTTAGAACATTGATTAGCGTTATGGATCATGCATGATTATTCTGCAATTAGGGTAGATTTCGGGTAGATCTGTCGTCTGAAATTTGATCAACTCTGTATTCTTGATCAGATTCTGCAGGGAGACACTAATGAGGAAAGAGATGATCTGAAATATCTTTTGTGCGATTCTGAAGAGGTGAGTAATTTAACTCATTGTTGTTTTCATGTTTCCACATCGTCGTGGTCTGTCTCACTCTGGTTCTCTTGCGGTTCTAGGATCTGGATCTGCAGAAGGCACTCCAAGCGCCTGAACAGGTTCAAGATTTCGATTATTGGTTTTCTAAACCTTTAAGTTTTAAAATCTGACAAAATAATATGTTAGGTGGAAAGTAGAGGGCGATCATCTCAATAACATCAAATTGTATATTCATAAACAGCTCCCTGCTCTACATGTCACAAACGTGGATGCAATGGCTAGAGCTAGTATTGTAGAATCTATGTTGACTACCTCTCGTGATGCTCAAGCTGTTCATCTTGCCATTCAGATTTTTGATAGGTACTACTCACATGTTGACTCCTTGAAAGCTTTGCCTGCTGTGAAAGTTGCTTCCATTTCTATGACATTAGCCATGTAAGTACAAACTTCGTGATTTCTTTGGAAATAGAAAATGAGTTTTAGTTTTTTTTTTTTTTTTGACTTTTTGTTTTTGGGTTTTAGTAAACACATGCATGGAGACGGTGAAGTACGTACCCAAACAACAAGAGGGGAAGAATTTCAAATTCTGAACGTGTTGAAGTATCGTCTCAATATACCAACCCTTAAAAAGTTGGTGGATGCATGTGTTAAAGCAATAACACCACTTGATAATAAGGTTAATTAATCTTCTCTATTCTTGATTTTTGTTTCTCTAAAAAATAGTTAAACAATTAATGTCTAAATCATTTTTTTTTTTTTTTTGTAAACTTAAAATCATTTCTTTTTTTCTTCTTCCCTTATTAGCTTAAACCGCTCTGCGAATATTTGACGGACTTAGCAGTGAATATTTTTTTTTCACGAGATATCAGATAACAATTTTAGCAGCTGGGTGTCTATTTCTTGCACAGTCTATCGTATACCCTACCAAAGTTCATAGGGTAAGCAAAATTATTAACCATTTTTTTTATCAGCCAATAACAAATATATTTTATAAATACATATGTACAACGGGTTATATTTTTGGACAGATACGTGGTCTATGGGAATGCGATGCTCTACTCCTCAAAGAAGCTGTCACTATTTTGCACGAACTCTATCTCAACAAACGTCTTCCTCACTGTCATGCTATCCGTTCCAAATACTCAACTCCTGAGGTAATTGGATTTGGTACTACAAGATTGTTTTAATCATTTAATTTTCTCCTAAAACGCTTACGGTTGTACAGTTCGAAGAAATTGCAACATGGTCATGCCCAGCCACGATCCTCGAAGTCGTCGACTTCTGAGCGTGGGTTGATTCCGGGTCAGCCTCATTGATACTCGTGATTTCGAATTGCACAACATGGGTTACCATTGCACCATTTAGTGTCTTTTTTTTATATACGTATAAACATCATGTCTACTATACAAAAAAGACTAAAACTTGTCTTCCCTTCTTTTTAAAACTTTTGGTATGAAAATTTTCTACCTGATTTACAGTAAATCATAATTAGTAGCTTAACATAACCGGACATTTCAGTCTCACTAGTCTTACCGAACTTTCCCTCAATACCATTAATGATAGGTTCGTTATTGTAAATACTACGCGGGGTCTGTATCTTTTTCTTAATTTTAAAAATACCATTCATTCAGTACTTTTCTGATGTTAATCTTCATTTTCGAGTTCTTTTCATCTTTCTTCTCTTTTGCTACCATGCGCTTTTTCATCTCGTGCATTTGATAATTTATTTCAATTAGAGTGTAAACGATTCAGTGTCCATTTCGTTTAATTGCTCACATTTGACGGATAGACAACACAACAGTAGGTATCATTCTCACACACATATAATTTGTGTTTGTATTTTCACTTTCATAAGTATTGTAATAATAGTAGTAATTACCTGTTCGTGATGGTAGATCTCCTAAAGCTATTTGCAGATAATATTTGAACATTAGTCTTACCTTCATTCTGTCTTGAGTTGCCAAGCATTTCTAGGCCACTTGGTGGTGTCACACGTAACATATATCATGGAGTCGTTACTATTTTTTCCTCTAGTTCTGGAGGCGGGCTCTTAAACTTAAGGCATGGATCCGGGAAGAACTTCTTTTACCATCACTACATAGTGTTTGCCTTTACTACTCTCCAATAATTTGTAATTTCTATCCGGTCTAGCCAATTATTGAAATATTGGAGATCCAACTTCCTAAAAATTTGTTTTTTTATCTTCCTAAAGTTAATTATTGCCTTTATCCATTGCTAATATTGCTTTTGTTTGGTTTGTAAAATTCTGTCAATATTCCCTTTATTCATAGTTGGTATAATGGGGATCCATGTAGAAGGACATTTGAATTTAACGTACGTACTAATGTGTTGGAAAGGTAAAGCGTAAGAAATTAAAATGAAAAAGAAAATGCAGGGAACATATACGTGAGGATCGTCGGGAGTGTAAATTCCTCAAGCTACTTGCGCCCACGTTTGCGGGAAGTTGTGCCGTCGGTATTCTTTTTGGAGGCTCATGCGACCCCTTTGTGATATCCAGTGACTTATCAAAATATGATGGGAAAAACAGATTTGATACAATTTTGTTAAGAAGTCATCACTGGATGCGGGATGTCTATATTTCTCGTTCGGGAAATTTGATTGAAGAATGAGCCAGTTAAAGCAGAAGAAAGTCTTCCTGTAAGGACCCAAAAATAATAGTTTCACGTTAGAATTGTAACTGTGGTAAGGACTTTATAACTATATTCAGATGCGAATGTAAAGAATGTGGTAAAACATGCATAATCCCACCGGCAATACTTTTGACATACCAGACGGGATTTTCAGAAACAAAGATTGGCAAATATTAGAAGTTCTGTATACCATTTGATACTGGGGCTGTGGACATGTATAACATTTGAGCAAAATATGTCATCTCAAGCAACATGCATTCCTCTTGAATAATAGCATTTCTCCAGCGGCCTAACAAAATATTGATCCAACCAACTGAGTAACCTCAAAGCAACAAAATGCTCAGTTTTCATATCAGATCTCCTTTGAAGATGACAGCGTGAACACGCACGGGGACATGAGCGACTTTCAACCAACTGAGCATACATTCCACGAAATCACTTACTGTTTTTTAGCTTTGAAATTACTTGAGTGGTAAGTGATTTGATCACTTCTTTTTGCAAGGCTGGTGTGCGTAAGCCAACACCTAATATAAGAGCAGCATTAACGCTCGTATCTTAACACGAATTTCTAGAATTTAAATAAATGAAAATTAGGAAAGAGAAAATTGAGAGGTTCTTAGTTCAGAGCATTAAAAGCATCATTATCCCAAAACCTCTTAACGGGTCTTTTAATTAATTTTTAATAGTTTTTAAAGTGAAAAAGTGAGCTAAGAGACTTAGAAAGAGATTTGAACATTTAAGTGGTTTATTGCAAGTCTCTTAATTATGGGGTTTTAAATAAAAATTATAAAACACTTTCATTACAACAAATTTTACCACAAAGCACAATAAAAAAAAACTTCAAATTGATCGATGATATTGAACTAACCAGTAGCTCTTGGTTTCTATGTGGAAAAGAAAGCGATGAAAGCGTGTACTCGAGCAGTGTCCAGAACAAACATAGAAGATGAACAATATATAATCAAAAAGGTAAACCAAAATTCAAGACTACTTATTCTAAAAAGACGTGAAAAAAACCTCAGGCACAAGTCCAAGAACAGCTGAAACGAAAACGAAACCGTTGGATTTGATGGCCTGAGAGTATGGTCCTACAGCAGGTGGTGCTTTATCTGTAGACACAACTTCCTTATTACCTGAATATTTTTAGATTCAACACTATCACACACAGACCCAAGACTACTAATAACTAGTAGTATATATATAGAGACAGATTTATAGTAGTATATATTTAGAGACAGATTTAGAGAGATAAATGTAGGTGAAGACGAAGAAGAATAGTCTTGTAACCTGGCAAGGTCTTTGTGTTGCGGAAGCAAGACGAGTGATGGAGATGGAACTTGTGTTAGAAGCTAAAATCGCAGAACTTTTGGCTATGCCATCTAAATCCTTGAACAGCTTCTTAATATCACTGATATGGACAAAGTCTCAAGGGTGTCTTGCAATGAGAAAAACAAAAATTCACTTACATATGAGAGTACAAAAAGGCACAAGTGAGTGCACAAGGAAGCTAAAACAGGACCGAACTGGAGTTTTACCATTTGGTATCTTTGCAGACCAGAAGAATGGTGTTTTCAGTGTAATAAACTTGCCTTTAGATTGCAGCTAATAACAATGGAATTTGGCTGCCGCACTAGTCTCTATCCACATCATCAATTCCAACAACATCAATCTTGTTGTTTTGAGCTATTTGATCAGACCAACGTTACGACTCAAGTTTTCAGGTTGATTGGACTCATGGTTCTGATTGATCTCGTTGATCAACAGCCGGTTCTGATCCAAAATGTCTTGAACATTCACAAAGCTCTTCTGGAAACTCTGCAGCACTTTCCTATCCATATTGGTGTGTCTGTCCCCAAATCCTGAAATCACATCTCCTTCCATTTTTTTCCCACCAAGATCAAAATTATATTCCTGTAAAATGCAAGAACATGAGTAGAAACCATGTCAAAGGCATATAAACAAACAAAGCCAAGAAAGGGACTCCCACCAGTAATTACTAATTATACATCGGATTTTGGAGACGCATCAGATTCAGTTCAAATTTACTTTCACCAGTAATAAACTTAGACATCAGATTTTTGAGTACCAAAATCAGTACATTTCTGGATGGGGAGGATTCCATCGAGCTTCTCGCTCGCACCCATCTGCTGATTTTTATTTTTTTTCTATGAAATCAAAATTAGGGCTTTTCTCATCTGGGGAAAGAGATGAATCGATGGGTATGGCGAATTTTGAAGCTTGGAATTTGAAAGTTTGGATATTGTATGAAGCACAATCTATCCATTTGCATCATGAAGCCACAGAGAGGGAGAGAATCTTGTTTGCACAGAGAGAGGTTGAGAGAGGGAGAGAAGGTTGAGAGAGAGAGAGAAGAGAAGCAAAGCCTACACGTGTCTAGTAAAAACGGTCTCTTGTTTAGCCTGATTAAGAAACGTATTTTAGATTAATATGTGTTTTTGATTTTTTTAAAATGAAAATTAGCTTAAGAAATCCACCGAAAGACTCCGATAATGATGCTTGATTATTCCTAAAATTTTTAGAGGGTTTCTTAATTTTTTTTTTCTGATTTAAAACAAAAATTAAAAAATTACCAATCGCGGGCCACCACGTGTTAGGTCCGCGTACAGCGCAGAAAACCCACTTAACTCAATCCTTATCTGATGCCTTTTGTGATCGGTTTTTGCCATTTCTGTGTGGCCCCATGAACTTAGAAACTCTATTATCACATGCGATAATTGTGGTCTAAGAGCATCATTAACGCAGGGTTCTTAGTACAAGGTTCTTAGCAGAATATAAGAACCCGACTCTTAATTTTTAACTGAAAATGGTAAGAGTCGGCTCTTAAATAAGAGATTTAAGAGCCGACTCTTAATTTTTTCAGTTAAAAGTTACGAGTCGGGTTCTTATATTCTGGTAAGAACTTTGTACTAAGAACCCTGCGTTAATGATGCTCTAAGAAAAGAAACGGTGTTAGGCCTGACACATATATGTGTAACATATTTATTGGTTATGTTTTATAAAAAAGATAAAAAAAATATATATTTATATAAATTAATTTTTTTTTCTTTTAAGATCCTTTCACACGGTTTTAGCGTTAATGCTGCTGTAAGAGCATGATTAATGTAGTTCTTAGGGTAGAGTTTTTAACGGAATATAAGAAACAGTCTCTTAACTTTTAACTAAAAAAAGATAAGAGTCGGGTTCTTAAATAAAATATGGAAAAGCCCTTACGAGGGGAAAAGCCCAAAAGGGGGAGGAAAAGACAGACAAAAGGGGTTGCGAGTAACATTTTTGAGCCAAGGGTTGCAAGTAACTTAGACCTATCTCAGAAGTGCCGAGGAGCATGGCCGGGCCCTGAGGAAGGATTTGTAGTTTTGTAGAACCCACACCTAAGGTGCACACACTGTGTTCTTCATTTGTAATATTGATTCAATGACATCGGTCTGTTGAGTTACTTCAAGTTTTCCTATTTTTCCGATTCCTAGCTCAAGTAGGATGCTCGTATATATATATATATGCATAAAGCCTCTATTGTCGTTCTTGATCAAGGTAGGATACAATGTTGAGGAGACATAACGCGAGTGTGGAACTATTACCCCACGATGTGGTCGAGCTCATCCTCGAGAGGCTTCCCGTGGATTCTCTGCTTAGATTCAAGTCTGTATCCAAGAAGTGGAAATCGACAACTGATTCTGGACGTTTCCAACAAGGTCAATTTCTCCGTCGTAGGCAATCACGAGGTCCTGATGTTCTTTGCCTGCCCCTCAGTGATGATGAGGACACAGATGCTACAAGATTTGCGTTTGGTTCATCAAAAGCTTCTACGGTCTGGTTCCCAGTTTCTCGAAAGTTGTTCTGCTACGGTAGTTGTGACGGTCTATTATGCCTCTGCTCTCTATACGAACAAAGTGCCAGCGTTGTGGTGAATCCCGCCACTAGATGGCATCGAAGCTTTCCTCTTTCCAACGTTCAACACCTCATCATCGAGAAAAATAATAAAAGCGAGGTTGCCTATCCGCTTCCTCGGCTTGGATTCGGTAAAGACAAAGTAACAGGCACGTATAAGCCGGTTTATTTATATAATTCATTTGAATTTAAACTAGACAACGTTACAACTTGTGAAGTTTTCGATTTTCGCACCAATGCATGGAGGTACGTTGTCCCCTCTTCTCCTTATCGGATTCTTGGTCACTATGAACCCGTGTATTTAGATGGATCACTTTACTATCTCACCAAAGAAGAAACCGAGGTATTACCTTTCAGTTTTCCCGCTGAAACTTCTTTTGAAGTCAAGTTATTATCTTTGGATCTTCACACCGAGACGTTTCAAGTCATCTGCAAAGCTCCCTTTGTCCAACCTCATTCATCTGACCTTTACAGCATCACCATGTGCATCCTCGACGATCGTTTGTGCGTGTCCGAGAAAAACTGGCCCAACCAAGAGATATGGTCGTTCGATGGCGCCAACAAGACATGGACGGTAATGTGTTCCATAGATCTTACCGAAAGTGTTTCTTTGTTTGAGGAAAGAAGCTTTGCGCGTTCATCAATCGCGCAGCCATCAATAGCATTGGTGGATAAGAACAAGTTATTGCTTCGTGGTAATGATTACTTCCATACACTGTTTATATATGATCTTCATACCAAATCTTTTGATTTACTCTTCAAACCTCCTAAACCCGTAGGTCCTGTTTATTATTTCGAAAGTTTATTCCATGTCTAGTCATATTCCTTATTGAATCATTCTACTTTAACATTTTAATTTACTTCTCTTTTAACATTTAAATTATTTTGTTGTGGTAGTATGCATCTTCTTCCTCTCAAAGATTTTTATGATTATTGTTGGTGCTTCTTTTGGAGCTTAAACTTTTTTTCTGCCTTTATATATATATATATATATATCCATGTTCTAAAAATTGACCGCCTAGGCGCCTGGGCGCTACGCGTCACTCTTCCGCCCCGATTTATGCCAAATCGGTTAAAAAAATCGAATATCCGATTTTCTCCGCCTAGACCGCCTAAATGACCGCCTAGCCGCTTAGGCGGCCGCCTAATCTATTTTATTATTATTTTTTTTTTATTTTTTTTAATAATATTTTTTATTTATTTATTTGATCTAAAATTTTATAAATATCATTTATATTCATAGTTTTGATGAAAATTACACTATATTAAGTTTATATATTCTATTTGTGTGTTTTATATAATTTTAAACAAGAAAATGTATTAATGTTATACACAATTAAAGATTAACATGTTTTAAACATAGTAACCAGTCTAAAAATTCTGCCCCGCATAATTATCGATTAATCCCCGATTTTTTCTTTAGGCGCTAGGTCCAACCCGACCGCCCGACTAGCGCCTAGCGCGTTCCCGAACAGGAATATATATATATAGTTTCTAAATAATTTATTTTCCTAGATGTTGTAAAATGTTAATAGAAGCAACATGGTTAAGCACGTTGATATTACAACAAATTTGCTCATAACAAAATAACAAAACACATGCACTGTGAGGTTTTTTAAATGTCAATGTACAACAAGGATGCATAAAAGCATTGATAGAACCTAGATGATCTAATAAGATAAATGATTTTGTTGATATTCTAGGTTTCTTCTGGAAACACTTTATGTAGAAAATCGACAAACCGTTTTGAGTAAACCTTAGGTTCTGTCACAGATATTGTCATGGGATCATACCGCAAAGACTTGCATTTATGCTCCACTTTCTTCTTTGCGTTATATTCCTGTAGAATATCTATGATTCCCATGTATACAACCACATCGTATACTTCAAAGAGCTCAATAGTGGCAGACTCTTCCTTGTCCTCATCCAGCTTGTGATGAGCTTGAGCCGGCATGTTCACTCCTAACTGTACCCGAAGCCTAATAAAACCAATAGATGCAATGACATTGTTAAAGCTACAAGCACATGTCAAATGAAAAAAAAAAAGCAAGAACATAGATGAGTTACCTTGCAGTTCCAGGAAGAATAAGATCAACTTCCTTCTCTCCAACTGAAAATGCTCTGAGTGTGCTTCCTCTGATGTGAGGACCTGGTGCAGTATTCACTGAATTGGGTTCATGAGTCACTAGTAGCAACCCTTTTGGAGGTATGGAGAGTTCTTGAGCCATACCAACTGCACATAATAATATGAGTAAGCTCATGAAGCCATCAAAAAAAATTCTCCATGAAACACTGATACCTACCATCTACAGAAGAGACACTATCTTGATCTGACATTTCGTTAGGATGCTCAAGGATATCATTAAGCTGCTCCGGAGCTCTGAAGTGTACTCCTAGTAAAAGACTGTAGTCAATGATGTGCAGAGATTCCAAGAACGCGCAGTCTAAGTAAATTTGCCTGCCAAAACCAAAACAAGGAGGTTACCACAAACCGTTAGAAACATTCAAAATTTAAAAAAAAGCACCGTTGTTAAGTCATTGTATAGCAGCTCACTTGAAGAGGGCCTCCCTTAACAGCTTGTCCATATGAAACTCATAAGCTAGATCAAGATCTTTCAATGTAGTCTTTTCTTGGATTTTAGTCTTTTCAGTGATTCTCCCTTGTGTTGATCCTTTAAGATCATATCGACGATGGATCTTTAACTCTGTGCAGAACATATTTCCCATGACCACAAAGCGTACCTATCAAAACACCAGAAAGCTCATGCTAAGGTGTAACACAATAGAAACTAAGCTATGATAGAGACCAGAGTAATCATTACCTTCTTCCCCAACTTGAGTTTTATTCTGTGAACTCCAAAAAATTTGGTTATAAGTGTGTTTTCATGGTCACCTACATGTCGATAGTACTTAGGCAACATTTTGAGCAGGACCTAAAAGGCAAAACAGCTGAATGAATTAGCATCTGTATTATTGAAAATTTAGAATGTTACCACCACAAGCTATATAGTTCAAACCTCCAACTCTGATTTTTTTAATGTTTTGATCACAAATCTGTCATCATGAGAAAGGTAGAAGATACTGCCACTTTTCCCAGGGGAACAAATCTCTGTCAGGCCATCATCACCACATATAGACATCATGTAGTCTGCAGGATCTAACTTGAACATTGCCCTCAAATTCCTGAAACATTTCATTGAAACAAAACAGAACACAGAATATCAATTTAAGAAAGATAGATCAAGAGGGACAACAGAGATATAAGGCAGTGCTAAGAAGTTCATAAACTAGTATACAAATTGATAGGCTATTTACTCTGATTCTAAACTTCTTTGCTATCTTATCTGCCTGAAGAAAGCTGTGTTACCTGAAAACCATAGGACAATAGTCTTTCCAAGAAAAGTCTATAGACTTGTGTGGAGGAGTAAAATTGGAGCCGTCTCTAGGGAAGTACATCATTGTTCTGGCCTTCTTACCAAAGTCTGAAGCACGTACTTCTCGCCTAGGCACTGGTGTAATTTTTCCAACAGTATACCTGTAAACATCCAATGATTCTTGTGTCAAGAAGAAGTATTAACTATAATGCAATCATAGAGAAATATGGATACATAAAGCCATCATAATAGCTATGCAAACAGGTTGTATGTTTTTAGCCCCTATAATGTAGTTTACCTGATACCAAGTTGGAGATTGAGCATTAGATAATAGTTATGTTCCCCTTTAAGAAAGGTCATGAAACTCCTATCCCTAACTTGTTTAGGCAAATTTGGAGGTCTAATCTTGTGTGACCTATCAACAGAACTTGTAATAGTTTCTCTAATCAAAACTCCTTGCATGTACTCCCTTTCATAAACCACACGGTTCTTATCTTGTCCCTCTCTCTGTCCTGAGCCAGAAGACCGTGCAGACTTAGATGATGGTCCATGACATGTGAAGTCACTTGGAGGAGGCTCAGATACCCTCAAATTTTCATCTCTAAACCTCTCTGACAATGTTTTAGACGTTCCACTAACCGAAGTTTTCACGGAAAGACTTGGCGTCACAGTACTCAAACTCCTTAGCTCCTCAACATTTATCGATGAGCTACGAGATAGTACAAACTTTCCAGTGTCATCGTGTTGAAGAGAGCGGCACCACTTCTTGAGAGATGGATGTTTACTTCCAGCAGGATAAAACACTCCTTTACCATCTTTGAGTCCATGAGACCAGGCTCCATAGTATAAACATCCATCAACAAACTTATAAACACCAGAGCCATGTCTAAACCCATTCAACCAAAACCCGTCGAAAAGATCACCATTAGCCCATCTCATGACTCCTCTTCCACACATTTTACCGTTCTTCCAGTTACCTATGTACCTGTTCCCATTGGTCCAAGAATAGCTACCATGCCCTTCTTGTAACCCTTCTTTCCATGAACCATCATAAAGATCTGAGTTACAATACTCTTTCCTCCCAAGCCCATGTCTTACATTCATCCTCCATGCTCCACTATAAACAGATCCATCAGGTGAAGTCATGGTGCCGATACCATGAAGGTATCCACCAGAGAAATCTCCTTCGTACTTAGCTCCAGATGGCCACACAAGCTTCCCTTTACCAGAGATTTTTCCTTCATACCAGTCTCCTTGGTAGATAGTTCCATCTGACCATTCATACTTTCCTTTCCCATGAGGAAGTGATCCTTTAAGCTCACCGGAATAGAAATCACCATTTGAAAATTCTCTTTCTCCAGGCCTGAGGATGGTACACAATGGTATAATACTTTTTAACAAGCTAGAAAATGAAGAAAGATGTCTCAAATGTAGGAATTGATTTTGTTTAAAACCAAAACACACCTTGTATCCATCTTGGCTAGCTTTTTAGTAATCGTAGAACAATTTTTGGTGCCTCACAAAAGATGTTCTTGAGCACATGGTCTACTTTTCTGCATAAGCTAAGAAAATAATAAGATCAAATATCACAAACTGAAAACAGAGAACTAATATTCGATTAATTAATACACAAAAATCATTATCATGAGCTCGAATCTCAGAACATGACTCTTACAAGTAACTATTTAATAGATTTTGGGTTTAGAAAATCAAACTCAACAAAACCGATATCGGATTAGCAGCATACTCACCCAGATGAATGAAACTTTGTAGACTCTAAGATGAGAGATGGAGAAGAAGAAAAGACATGAGAGTCTGAGGTTTTGAGAAGCTTTTCTTCCTGAGAATTGGTTCTTTTTGTATTGTAAAATATTTAGAATGTTGTCCCATGCACCAAGTTCCATTCAAACCAGCTTTCTTCTTTCTTTTTTTTTAAACGAATTTATGCGACATGTGTTTTTCTTTCTTTTTTCATTATTATATTTTATTTTATTAATATATTGACTGGTTCATAAATGGGCACATATTTTAAGAAAAATACAGAATTTTTTTTATAGAGAGTACATAGTAAAATAGTAACGAGATAATCTAACTAATGATTTAAGCCGGATCGATAATTAGTTGTGATAATCTTATGTTATCTATCGTATACAAAATGTCGAACTGTCAAATCATCCAGGAGTGTCGAATCCACAATCCATATTTATTTTATTTCAACGTTCGATGATTAATATCCCCATATAATTTCAGTTCCAGCTATTATTATTATCCAATAACGTATTTCTCATAATAATAATTGAAGGGAAAAATACAAGCCAATATTGTTACCCTATAACGTTTTCAAGAAAACATAATTCTGTTAATT
This sequence comes from Brassica napus, assembly GCF_020379485.1. NCBI lineage: Eukaryota > Viridiplantae > Streptophyta > Magnoliopsida > Brassicales > Brassicaceae > Brassica > Brassica napus. The sequence goes on along the minus strand of NC_063451.1, from coordinate 47,460,994 downwards.
TTATCACATGTGTCTATGATATTTGTATGAAGAATATCATCTAGCCCTCCATGCTTGAACGAGTTTTATATTTTTATTCCATCTTTAAAATGTGAGATTTTAATGTTCATCTGACTAATAATACTCGCAGAGCTTTCGACCGAATAAGAGCTTTATTCCCACGATATAAAGCATTTAAGCTCAGCCGATTGTTTTTAAAATGTTCGAATAGAATATATATGAGCAATAATTATATTTAAGGATATAATATTAGATCAGCCAATGTGAGACAAAAAGAAAAAGTTCAACCGATGACCAAAAAAGATGGCAAAAGCAAAAAAAAAGGTTCGACCAACGCTTGATCATATTACGAGTTCGAAGTTCTACGTTGAGATTTATCATTACCAACATCAAAGTACTTTTATGTGTAAATACTAAATAGATAGATTTAAAGTAATTTATTAAAGTTGAACTCTCCTAGCAATTTGTAATTTTCTGAATAATTACAAAAACTTGAAGAAAGAGACAAGTCACTACTGTTTATATACTCCTTCAAAGGGAAAGACAACAGAAGAAGCCCAACTAAATCACATAAAATCTGTACAAAAAAAGAAACTCGGAAAAGATATTGCACCGCCCAGGCTCAGATTTAGTTATCTATCGATACAAAAGCCCGACCATATAAACAATTTTCTTTTGTCTCTCTGAGGGTTTGTAATGAACTGAATTTAGATATGGACGATGTTGACGTCAGAAACTAGAAAAGATATGAACAAAGAAGAACGATCTTGTGACAGCACAACGGAAGAAGACAAACCATGATAAGACCTTTAAATTTATTTATTTCATTGTTTCGCTAAAGACGGACCCATGTATTGCTTGATAAAGTCTCTTACGTTGCGAACGAACAACAAAACAATATTCGAATAGACTAAGAAGTTGATTAAAATATGAAAAAGTGGTGGAGTGGATGTCACGCAAGGTATGAAGAGAAGGGAAGTGGGGCTGTGCAGTTCCTTGTCGGTCTCCTGCCGTACAGTTCGTTGCAAAGTATCTTATTTAGGTAATAACTCTAATCGTTTCTTTGTGAAAAAAAAAACTATTCCTTAAAAAAACGTTTTATGAAAAAAATGTCAATTCTACTATTCATGTAATAATGTACTTCACATTGACGTACGCCACCAAGTAGACTATAGAGGTTTACAAAACAAAAACAGCAAAACTTTTATACAATTTAACATTTCACAATGGTTACAACCTCACCAAGGTAACACTCTTCCCTCCGGACGTATCTCCGACCCATCTTCGTCTTCAAAATCAAAATCTAGCTTCTCTACAACCATACCAATCTCATTGCTTTTGTTCCTCGCTGTTTTCTTGCAGGACTGGATTGACATCTCTGCGAAATCATCATCATCCTCGGCTACATTCGGACTAGTATTCTCGTCTCTTCTCCTCTTGCCTGTATCTGGACTAATCATGGAGTCTTTGTTACTTGTTCCATAGTACTCGTTCACTGTTGACTCTATTGTTTCTAACAAACGGTCACCATACTTGGTTACTTTGGCCCTGAAAGATTGCACACCATCATCAAACTCTTTATTCATTTGCCTTGTGATGATGATAACGAGACGACTACAGGTTTTGAAAGCTAAAAGTAACTTACTTCCCAAGGCCATTTATCTCTAAGAGTTCCTCTTTGGTTCTTGGAATTTTCTTGCTCATTTGCTGAAGCGTTGCATTGCTGCCACCACAAACAAAAGTTATAAGTCACACTTCATACTGAACATGATCATTTAAGGACTTTGGAAGATCATGGAAAGTGAGAAGCGGAATGTTTACCCAAATATATGATATGCCATGACACCGTCAGGGGCTTCTTTGACAAGAAGCGTACGAAGCTTCCTCAACGCTGTGTACATGATGGCAGAGAGATTCTAAAGAAAAAACAAAGATGAATGAACCAGCCTCTCAACAATTCAAAGTGGTAGGTTAATTTGAACAAGAAAAGGGAGATTAAACTACAAAGTGATATACCAAATCTTCTGGAGGAGTATCTGCTGATGTTACCGGAGCTTTTGCAGGGGTAGGCGCCGGTTTAGTCGGCTTTAATACTTTTACAGAAGAAGGGAATCTGCAACAGAATATAGAAGTGTTTGCTAAAGTTATCTTTAACATGTCCCATAATATATTTAAACATATAACTAACATGAACCTTAAAAAAGAAAGATATATCTCAAGTACAAAGACAAACCTCATCATTATAGTCTGGCTTCCAGAAAAGAGTGAGGCAGCCTTTGAATTATTCACCTAGATACAGATAGGTAAATAGACGTTAGGTGTGTAACAGCTTCGAGAACAAATGTTATATCCATACACACAGACAACCAGTTCCATATTGCTTGCTATCATCCTTAACCATCAATGAGAGGGAGAAGCCAAGAGGAAAATATTAAAATTAAGTGTACCTTGAGCAGCGATGACACGGATCCGTACATATCACTTTTCCTAACATCTTCCACAAGAATGTCCTCTGTTACGAGATAGTGCAGGATACGAGAGACTTCAATTTTCGATAACTGTTTTCCAGCTCCATGGAACTGCAACGTCTCATGTCTGTGTTTCTTGACCTACATACAGATATGATTAGTACATGGATATAAGATATCTCCTAAAGCTTGAAAGAGATGCGGATTATTTTTATTTGTGCATACCATTTGGTTTAAGGAACCTCTGTAGACTTCAAGAATATGAGACGAAGAAAACCTTTCTCCTATTTGCTTCACCAGCTCAACCTGTGCAAGGCACAGAATATAGTAACCCGCGATCAATAACAACACATCCACCAAATGAGATAATACAACATGATAACCAATTAAAGAATCCTATACCAATTGCCTTGTAATCACGGTGACATCTTTGTCAATCAAACTCTGGCTACTGCAACAACTATCACACGTATTTTTGCAGTTTGTGGTGTCAAACTTCTCCCCAAAATGGACTAGTTGTAGGAAACGTCGGCAGTCCACCTCATTTTCACAGTATCTAAGCTGAAACAATAAATTTTGGAGAAATATCTCGGCAAGTATAACTTCGAAAAAAGCAAATAATAGGAATCTTCACGTTAAGTACCATGCGGTGAAGGTTTTCAGAGTTCGTTTCAAGTAACCTCGCTGAACTTGCTACACGATTATAACCACTTGCCATGGGGCTTTGGTCAACTCCTCCTTGGCTAATCATATGCTTAACTCGTATCTGAAAAAATATTGTGGATCAGAAACATAACCAAGACAAGAAAGATGAACGATGAAAAAAAATTCTTTATGTTAGTATACATGCAGCTTACATAGTCGCCATAACCGTAATACAAAACACAAGATGCCCGCTGGCCATCCCTGCCAGCACGACCGCATTCCTTGGTTTCGGAAAAACATAGCTCATTTCAGTTTCTAGGATAAATAACAGTATCTAGCTCCGTGTGCAACAAGCTACATACCTGATGATAGCCTTCAATAGACTTCGGGAGCGAGTGATGAATAACAAAGCGCACATCAGGCTTGTTGATTCCTGTAATGTACAATGTTAATGGGCAACAAAACTCCAAAATTAAAACAAGCAAAGAAAAAATCAGTACCCATTCCAAAGGCAACAGTAGCACATATTATATTGATTTCGTCCTTGCTCCATTGTTTCTGTACTAAGGCACGTTGAGTAGGCTCTATACTGCCATGGTAGAATGCTGCTTTATGACCAAACTCCTGAAATGGTATCCATTTCTACGTTTAAACAATCAATGATATTTTGTAGTATGCATAAGACATGATAAAGCTTCAATATACAAATGACCAACCTTCAACTTTTCAGCAACTTTCTCGCAGTCCATTCTTGAAAGACAATATATAATTCCACACTCATCAAAATGGTTTTCCCTGATGAATTTGTCAATATCTTCTAGACACTTTTTGGTCTTGGGAACAACGGAATACCTACAAATTTCTAGGTAAGCAGCATTTTGGAGTATAAGCATAAACATCTGTTTTTAGTTAATGTTACTTTACCATAGATTTGGACGATTAAAACTTTGCCGGAACACAACACAATTGACAAGGCCAAGGGCTTGTACAACGTCTTCTTTTACACTGGCTGTTGCGGTAGCTGTTAAAGCTAAGACGGGAATGTTTGGAAACTTCTGCTTCAGAATACCAAGACTCTGCATATTCCACAATATTCTTGGTGGGTAAAAAGGAAGGACATGCTTCTCAAAAAGTAAAAGAAGTGCCTTGATTGAAGCTTTTGATGGTCTAACCTGGTAGTCTGGCCGAAAGTCATGCCCCCATTGGCTTACACAATGAGCTTCATCAATAACAAATCGAGCAAGCAAACCTCGGGAGTTTAAGCTTTCTAGATGCCTCAAAAGAGAATCGCTTCTGTAGTCAAGAAACAGATACTTCTTAGATACGTGTTACCAGTAATATCAATCAGTGAGGCGAGCCTTGCACTACTTGTCCACAACATGCTAATAACCAATCTAGAATTATAAGAAACCTATTGTAGAATTGCATGTATCATAGGCCACGATATATCCTACCCGAGGCTAGTAAGTAGTAAAAGAGGAATACAGAACATATACTTTTTTTTTAAAAAAGAGAACAAGAGTATTTATAAAAATAAAATAACAACTTACTGTGCCACTTTTTCGGGTGTGACATAGAGTAATTTGTACTTAGAGTGCTCGTAACTAAGCTCCTGAAAGATCTTCAGTTGTTCAGCCCATTCCATGCCGGCACTTAGGGAAGCAGCGGGTATATTGGCCTGTAAGTTGTAACCATGATTCAGAAATCAAAAAAATCCTCTATAAGAATAATTATCAATGAAGCAGAAGATACAGTAGAATCTCTGAGGGTTGCTGAAGTGTTCACCTGCAATAGGTTCATTATCTGGTCTTGAATAAGTGACACAAGTGGAGAAATGACTAATGTTATTCCTTGACAGATCAGAGCGGGGAGCTGCAAAAGAAAGATGTTAGAAAACCGTTTGGAGAACACAACCTGAAACTTTCATCGCTTTTGAATATGATAATTCGATACCCAGTGCAAATCAAGAAACAGATTGAAGAATCAAAAGCGACATTTAAAAGCATTGGAAGTATAATGACCTGATATGTTAAACTCTTTCCTCCTCCAGTTGGCATCAAAACAAAAACATCAGAGCCACTCATTGTTGCATTGATGATTTCTCTCTGGTTAGGTCGAAACGAGTGATTTCCAAACACCTTTTTGTTACTGACCTGAAAGTTGCAAGGAAACACATGAGCACATGGAGTGTAAGTGAACAAAGAAAATAGAAACTCAGAAAATCACCTCTAAATTTTTCGTCCAAGAAAATTCACGACTGCTCCACTTTTTGTCACTTGAACCTTCGGTGTACGTCACGTCGATAATCCTCGGAACATATTGTTCCCTCTCTACAGGAGCAGATGAAAGACCATACCTATCTACAGAAAATGAAGAATCTCTTGGCATGTTCCAGCTTTCAGATGCATATCTGCCTTGCTCACTAAACTGTGCTCGAGAATCAGTTTGTGGATGATCCATATTTCGATTTGTTGCTTTGGGTGTTTCATACTGGAAAGAAGGAGTAGCTGTAGATGACAAAAGTTTAGAGGTTTCCCTTTCTTTATCTCGGATATGGTTCTCGAGCTGCTGAATTTGCTTCTTCAGCTGTAACCTAGCAACAGTACAAATTGTGATACATTAGAACTGACCAAAAGTCAAGGCATACTCACAGTTGTGACACCCTTAATACTCGTACTCAAGAAACAGATGTATTGTCCCTTATTTCTTTAGCCCTGATCTCTTTTTGCTGTATTATTCCCAATAGATTTTGCAGGATAGTATACCAAAAGGGAGTAAATTCAACAGCCAAGAAAACGGAAACAAAATCGATTTGAATATAGACCTTTCTTGGCGAAGCTCTTGAATACGATCAGGACTCAGATCAGTATCATCGTCAAGGAGTTCATTTGATATTGCAATCAACGCGTTCTTCATTTGTTCCAAATGGGTTGAGGCTTCAGGACAAAGCCCTAGCTGAGGAGATACCAACATCAAACAAAATGAGAAAACCAATAGGTTTCAAAATTAAACAGACATTAAAAGCGGAGAAAAGGAGTAGTCATACCTTTAATCCATGACTACAGTTGGAACATAGTTCAGGAGGCAGACAACACTCTTCTTCTCTACGGGAAGAACTTCTATCCACAGGTGGAGTTCTCAATGGAAAACACGATACAGATGGTTGTGGGGTACTTGTTGATTGGTAGTGTTCCATCAGAATTTGGTCGACATCAATATTCTGCATCACAACGTGTAAACATGCTTGAGTTGACATATTTTCACCACAAAGCCAAGCATCTATGAAAATACTTCTTCCCAGATCCGAACTGGGTAACAGTTACATCTACCTATACGTAGTTTTGATCTTTACTGTCATCGAAACATGCTACAATTCACAGATAATACAAATTCGAGACTCAAAAAACCAGCTTCCAGCTATCACATGGAGTACTAAATAAGGCAAAACTATGTGCTACTTTAACTGGTAGCATTACCTGAAGTATGTCATCATCATCAATCTCATCAAGACATGCTTCTCCAGATTCCAACTGCTCCGCTGCCAATGCAGAATTCCTGAATGGTTTCTCCACACCATTTGAATGCGCGCAATTGGTCTCTGGTTCTCTGACCTCATCATTTACCCGTGAAAACTTTTCAGCAGCTATTTTATCATCACCAGGGACAGAGGAAGGAAAGCTGTGAGAGTATCTTCCAGTTCCTGGTACACCCATTTGACTTTGATTTTGTCGATTGTTTGAATAAAAAGAACCATCAGTGCTAGATGTCACTTTCACATTGGATCTCTCTCTTGCAGAATATGAATCATCAACCGGGGGAGTGATTCCAGGTCTTAGGTAGGTCTTATTTATTGAGAGACTTGAAAGAGCTCGCCAACCCTGCCAACGTAAGATACTAATAAGTAAACAGCTCAGGACAAGAGGTATATCAAAAAGGGGAAGTTCAATCAGAAACTAGGGAAATATAAGATATGGATAGAGAAAAAGAAAAACATATAATTACCATCACACACACACATTGTCTTCAACAATATTACCTTGGCAATTTGCGGGTGCGCCAAAGTATGCGCATTGACGCTGGGAAACGCAATTGACCTAGACAGAGAGAGAACAAAGCTTTTTAAATACTTATGAATCCCTTAGTTGTAAACAGAGCAATGAAGAAGACTAAGAAAATCTCACAAGATTCTCCATCAATAACATATTCTTACAAGAGACATCATGTGAAAATATTGGGCTTTCAGTCTTATCTGAGGTACTTTGGCAGTATGAGAGTCAACCTTTACTAATAATAAGAAAACAAAACACGCATTGGCACAAAGGATCTCTAACGGATGGTGGAAAGCTATCGGGCAAAAGTAAAAGACAACCACGGAACAATGAGAGCAAACACAAGGAGAAGAGTGTTGTCGAAAGAATGAAGTACATATAGACATAATACCTTGCAGCCACATCTCTGCATCTTCCAGGCTTCTGACTTTCTAGAGCGTAAAGGAAATTGGAGCTCAGATGCTTAGTCACCGAAGATGGACTTCCATCGAGCACCTTTACATGTTCTGACCAATTAGTTTGAGGAGCTTTAGGTTTCTGAACTTCAGAGAGACTCATCCTACTGCAATTCAACAATGAGAAACTGCCTCAAAATCTTAGAATAACAAAAAAAGAGAGAGAGAGAGAGAGAGAGAGAGAGAGTACACACTACATGGAAAAAATCAAACTTGCCTCATTTGATTTGAACACAATCATAGATTTTTTAATACCGCTGAAGAGTTTCCAGTAACTTTCTCTTCCCTTGACACCTCAATGTCGTCACTTGACGAAACACGCACAAGAATAAGATACATCAACAAGAGCTGAGCGAGTTGAACACTATCACCGACTATAATACTCAAAAATCGAGTGTCATTTGCAGTAATTTTATCAAATTTCATTTGAGAATCACATCTCAAGAACAAAAAGTCGAAACGAGAATCGACCATGTCCATTGCTCCAAAGAATTCTCTTAATCGGAAACTAAACAGAAAGTCATCACATTTACCGAAGAATCGCATCGATGTGACGACAAAGCAAACCCTAGAAACGACTGAGAAAGGAGAGCTGAGGGAATAATACATTTTTAGAACGAACGGAGTCGTTTGCTTCTAACACCGGCGAGGCGAAGTAGTGGAGGATAATGAAAGGATCGCCACCGACTGAGCAAAACGCCGTTTAAGGATTTTGCGGTTTCCCTGATGGCGGGATAGCCTCTCTCCTCTTCTCGCTTATTCGCAAACGCTAATTATTGTTTTTGATATTTTTAACTTTGTTTTTTTGTTTTCTTCCAAGTTCCAACATTAATTAAATTATAATTAGGATTAATTTGCTAAATAGCCAATTTCTGAATCATAACTACTAAGTATATAGCATTGAATTTGACATAATTAAATCAATAACATTTAACACAAGATTTATCTAGTTATACCATTTTAATTTATAAGTAACCGGTGAGCTGAGAAAAAAATCATCACTTGCATACATGGCTACGAGTAAATGGCTACGAGTAAAGCAACGGTGGTCTTTAGAACGATGTCACACAATTATGTACTGATCTTGTAGAGTTAATGGTGCCGTATGTGAAGTTTTATAGATGCAAACATAATTTACTGAGGAGGAAGAGAAAGCGCGACGGAGACACCACCCATAACGTTAGTTTCAATGTATAAAAAATAGTATAGAACATCTACGAATAGTATAGAACTAGGATAAGACCTACGCCTTGCGCATGGTGAATTTATTTTTATATATTTCGATATTTTCTTTTATATATTTGATCTTTTTATTTATATATATAAAATATTTTTTTGTTGTTATTATATAATTTCTTTCCGATGGATCGAATCAAATTTTATTAAAAATAATAGAACAAAACTATGATTAATACATCATGGGTTGATCGGATTAGACATTAAACAAATTATGACATAAAAACCTTATTTTTCCATCGAACACAGTATTGAAAAAAGTGAACAGTATTGTTTTCACAGTTGAATTATTTTGACTTTTATCTTCCATATGGTTTTGAAAGCTTTCAAATCAACCATCGAATTGATACATGTCATTTTAATGTTTTTAGTCGTATACTTAAGGAAAACTTATTTTTTTTGTAATTTAAAGTCGTTTTAAAAAATTCAAAATATAACATATACGAAAAAATATAACATATAAGAAAAATATAACATATACGGTGTTCTCATTTTTGTATTTTAAAGTTGTTTAAAAAATATATATAACATATAATATTTCCTCATTTTTGTAATTTAAAGTCATTTTAAAAAGTTCAAAATATAACATATAAGAAAAAATCTAATTTTTTATTATATGGTTAATGTGATTGTTTATTTTTTTAATAATATAAAATTAAACAAAATGAAGAAAGATGCAAAAATTGTTATCAAATCTTTATTATTTATAATCATTAATTGTCATATATATGTAAATTATATTAGGTAATTTCGTAACTTTTATTTAGGGAAAGAATACACACTTCTTATATTTTAGGTTAATATAATATTCTCTAGTGTACATTAAACAAATTATGACATAAAAACCTTATTTTTTTTTCTCGAACACATTCTTGAAAAAGTGAACAGTATTGTTTTCACAGTTAAATTATTTTAACTTTTATCTTATATATGGTTTTGAAAGCTTTCAAATCAACCATTAAACTGATACATGTCTTTTTTTTTTTGGAACACAAAACTGATACATGTCATTTTAATGTTTTTAGTCGTATACTTAAGGTAAACTTACTTTTTTTGTAATTTAAAGTCGTTTTAAAAAATTCAAAATATAACATATAAAAAAAATCTAACATATAAGAAAAATATAACATATAAGGTGTCCTCATTTTTGTATTTTAAAGTCGTTTAAAAAAATATAACATATAAGGTTTCCTCATTTTTGTAATTTAAAGTCATTTTAAAAAATTCAAAATAAAACATATAAGAAAAAATCTAATTTTTTATTATATGGTTAATGTGATTGTTTATTTTTTTAATAATATAAAATTAAACAAAAATGAAGAAGGATGCAAAAATTGTTATCAAATCTTTATTATTCATAATCATTAATTGTCATATATATATATATATATATATATATATATATATATATCATATTAGGTAATTCTGTAGCTTTTATTTAAGGAAAGAATACACATTTCTTACATTTTAGGTTAATATAATGTTCTCTAGTGGACATTAAACAAATTATGACATAAAAAACTTATTTTTTCCATCGAACACATTCTTGAAAAAAATGAACAGTATTGTTTCCACGGTTAAATTATTTTGACTTTTATCTTCCATACGGTTTTGAAAGCTTTCATATCAACCATCGAATTGATACATGTCATTTTAATGTTTTTAGTTGTATACTTAAGGAAAAGTTACATTTTTGTAATTTAAAGTCTTTTTAAAAAATTCAAAATATAACATATAAGAAAAATATAACATATAAGGTGTTCTCATTTTTGTATTTTAAAGTCGTTTAAAAAAAATATAACATATAAGGTTTCATCATTTTTGTAATTTAAAGTCATTTTAAAAAATTCAAAATATAACATATAAGAAAAAAATCTAGTTTTTTATTATATGGTTAATGTGATTGTTTATTTTTTTAATAATATAAAATTAAACAAAATGAAGAAGGATGCAAAAATTGTTATCAAATCTTTATTATTTATAATCATTAATTGTCATATATATGTAAATCATATTAGGTAATTTCGTAATTTTTATTTAGGGAAAGAATACACACTTCTTATATTTTAGGTTCATATAATGTTCTCTAGTGTACATTAAAGAAATTATGACATAAAAACCTTTTTTTTTTCTATCGAACACATTCTTGAAAAAGTGAGCAGTATTTTTTTCACAGTTAAATTATTTTGACTTTTATCTTACATATGGTTTTGAAAGCTTTCAAATCAACCATCAAACTGATACGTGTCTTTTTTTTTTTTGAACACAACACTGATACATGTCATTTTAATGTTTTTAGTCATATACTTAAGGAAAACTTACATTTTTGTAACTTAAAGTCGTTTTAAAAAATTCAAAATATAACATATAAGGAAAATATAACATATAAGGTGTCCTCATTTTTGTATTTTAAAGTCGTTTTAAAAAGAATATAACATATAAGGTTT